>NW_015163097.1:291778-370380 GCF_001447785.1 Gekko japonicus | reverse complement strand
GAATTCGGCATCTGCCTCTTGGACGCTATACATGTGGTCCAATCGTCTTGTGGACACTGGGGCTGACGAGGGTTTTAGCCATGGAGCCTTTGCTGCCTGCAAAAGGACTGAAGACATAGGCAATGCCAAGGTGGAGGATGTATCCAGCTGGACTATATCAAAAATGGCATCTGTTGCCTGCAGATGTTGCTGGACGACAGAGAGGCCATTCTTTTGACTAAATCTGTGTATGACATAAGGTTGTCGGATGGGGATATGGGTAGGTCCTCAGCTACAGCCTGGTTGGGAGAGTTATGGTCAGGAGAGGTATGAGCCTCAGATGCTTCCATATCCGAGTCTTCTTCCATGGAGTCAGAGGAATCTTGGTGTGGTATTTGGACCAAAGTGTCCTCTTGACAAGCTATAGGTTTTGGTGGAATGACAGGGTTTGGAGTGACCTGAGGGTTGGGAGGACGACTTGGTTCCAGACTATGGTGGGAAGGATCATCTGCAGGAGGATGAGACAGAGATGCCGAAGGTCTCGACTTGTGGGGCGACCTCGACCTATGAACAGAGTGGGACGAATAGCGATCCCAATCAGAATAGCCCGCCGGAGTCAACCACGGCATGGATGGTGGATAAGCCCCGTACAGGTACCTCAACTGTCGTTGATCCCAAAATATCGGTGGTGGAGGGGGCAGGAAGACTCGGGGGGATCGACTTCTGGACCATGGACGTCTGGGACACAAAGCAATAGTCTGTCTGTGAGAACCGTCCTTGTATTCTCGGTCGTCGATATCGACAGATTGGACATAGAAACGCAGAGGATGACATTGTGTACTGCAAGAATTGTGTCGGTACCGACGTGTTTCGACATCGGGAGCCTCCGATATCATCGAGGCTGACGAAGTAGAAGGAGAGGGAGAAGGCTCAGCACCCATTTGGTGACTTAGGAGCTCTACCGTCTCGATGTCGGAGTAAGGACGCTCCACTTGTTGGATGGGGGAATCCAATAGTTGGATGGTCGGTATCGGTGGAGGGAGTTGGGCCTTCGATATCGATACTGCCGTTGGAGCGGGAGGCACTTTAGGGGCATCACCCAGTGCAGGCACTGCTTCCTTCCCCTTCTTCGCCGCCTTAAGGAACTTTGAAGTGCCTTTCTTCGCGGACTTGTGATCCTTACTTGCCTTGGCCTTCTTTTTGATTGACTTTGAAGTGGAAGATTGCGTCTTCGATGCCAGGAGCTTCGGTGTCGGGTGGTCGGCATCGGAGGCAGGTCTCGATGCAGAAGCTGTCGACGTTGATGGTCTCTCCTCCATCGCTGAGGTAGGAGTAAGGGCCGATTCAAGCAGCACTACTTTAAGGCACGCAGCTTGGTTTTTCCATGTTTGATTAGAAAAACGAGAACAGTGACGACAGGACTCTGGCCGATGAGACTCTCCGAGAAAAAAAATGCACAGGGTATGACGGTCGGGAGGAGCAAGTTTGCTGCCGCAACCCTTGCACCTATTGAAAAAAAACCCACTTCTTCTCCATAAAAGAAAGCGAAGAAGAGGGAACGTTTGAGGGGTGGGAATAGCCCGAAGGCCTGAGGTAATCAGTAGACTCCCCCTCAACAGAAATAAATGTGTGTTTTTAAAAGTTTTTGAAGAACAAGCAAATAAAAAGAGAAAAGATAGGAAAATTAAACTAAGGAAATAATTCCTAAGAGATGAGGCGAACAGCCAAAAGTGAACCAATCTGACCGACGAAAAATAGGTCTACTCAAAGCGGCGGTAAGAAAGGAAGTGGCAGGATGTCCGCGCCCACCCCTCTGGGCATGCGCGGTGGGGTTCCTGTGCATGCCTGAGGGACTGGGCGCGAAAATCCATTAAAAGACCTTGCTACAGCACCGATTGATCCAGCACATGCACACTAGATCCCATGGGTGTGAAGCACAGAGATCACGGCGAAGATCAGCAAGCTTCATTTGATGCATCCATTAACAGAATCTATTGTGGCACCCAATCAGTTACAATTAGGATAGATAAATGGAAGAAGTTACCTGCCTCCTGCAATGACAGTGATACAGGGGCTGCAGCATTTCTTGGCCTTCACGGCGAAGATCAGCAAGCTTCATTTGATGCATCCATTAACAGAATCTATTGTGGCACCCAATCAGTTACAATTAGGATAGATAAATGGAAGAAGTTACCTGCCTCCTGCAATGACAGTGATACAGGGGCTGCAGCATTTCTTGGCCTCAAGCCACAATGGGATGGCTGTTACTTTAGAGGAGGATGCTGAAATCTGCTTCTATTTATAGACATCCCAACAACAGAAGAGAAAGACAAGCCCATACTGTCTTCATCTATCTTAGAGGAGGTTAATTCCATTGACGGAAACTGCACTGAAGTCCCCCCCCCCTCCCAGTAACCGATACTTAGAGCGCTAAATTATATACTTCAGGTATGCATAATGCTTTCTAGTTCTGCAGAATGTGTCTGAATGGAATTCCCCATAATGGAGAATTTTTTAAAAATTACGCTGCAATTCTCAATTAGTAATTGCCATTGTCAATGGCAATCCAGGATCTGCAAAGCAAGCAACTCTGCATGACAGAGGCACTGAAAAAGGAGCAGGACTCAAGACACAGAAACACTAAGTAAAAAAATGGACATTTAATATTTTGAAAGTTAACAGGGCGTGCAAGCAGCTATCCAAAGACTTTCTCTCAGAAGTTAAGTACTGTATCCCCAGCTAAATTTTCCACAGAGGGACACCTTCCTTCAATTTTGCCAGTTCACTGATTGAAGTGTGTTCTGTCAGTGAAAAATTTAGTTGGGATCCAACCCAATGAATTTTCATTCAGACTGGGAGAAAGGAACCCAAGTTGCTCGTGAATAGAAGCTCTAGATCAGTGTTTGCCAAATTCATCAGTATAGCTAGAACTATGTAGTGTTGGGGAGGAAAAAAATCTGTGCTAAGGTAATCTAAATTTTGCTTGACTAATTCTGTTTAAATCAACATGCAGCAGTGAAGTCTCACCTCATGACCACTACAGTTCTCTTCAGCCCCATTTTAATTTAGGGTATTTCACATGGGAGTGCCCAATTGCCCATAATATTTACAAGATCACACGCACAGCCACAAGGGACTGGAGGACAATTTTAGCATTCGTTTTTTAAATTATCAGGCTGCCAAACTCTGTGCCTTCACTGATTATGCAGTTTTCACTACAGCAATATTGAATAGGTACTTTAGTGCTGGCTGGCATGGGTGTCACTGCCTTAAACACAGTGATTTCAAAAAACTGCTGCTATCTACAAGATAGAAAATCAAAAGAGCACTGTTTCGGAAATCATTTCCTTCTGTCAGTCCTGGAATGCATAAAGGGCAAGGAAGAGATGCAAAACTCTGAACACTAATACTCATTGTTTATTTTGCGTACATGTGACTGAAACAGAAAGAAAGCCTGTTCGAATGCTCTGCAATTGAACATCAGTGAATGTTTCAGACTACTGACAATTCTAAGCTCATTAGTTAAAGACAAATCATAGGCAGCAATACCAGCCGAAACACAGAAAATACCAGATGATCTGCATGATCTTTAGCTGCCTATGTAGCATAATCTCAAGCTAAACTATTTGACAGCACAAGTTTGCCTATATAAGTCAGGGGTCCCCAGCCTTTTCAAGACTGCAAACACCACTGGAATTCTGATAAAGGGTGGTGAGCACAACTACAAAATGGCTGCTGCAGGAGGCGAACCCAACCACAGTATGCCAGGGAGTGAAGTTATGCTTAAACTCTGATAGTAATTCTTCAACATTCCAGGCAGAAGCTCTGTTTGAATGCCATTTAAAATGAAGATATTAATAAACGTATTTTCTTGCATATACACACAGTAACTCAGTTCCTGGTTGCAGTACTCCGATGGTTAAAGGGAAGCTGTTGCCGAAGCAGCTTTTAAAAACTAAGCACAGCCAATCAGATCTCCACTGGTCCTGCTGGGCAAAACCACACTTGGCCCCACTCACTTACCAAAAACACTTTATTCACCAGGAAAGATGTCAGAAGTAGGGATGGGCACGAAGCAACACATGAAGCGAAAGTAGTCACAGCTCATGCCGCTTCTTGAGTCATGAACATCCACTTTGGGCACTTGCTTTGTTGAGAAAACGATCCATGATTTGCTACATTTTGCTTTGGGGAGTCATGGCACTTTGTTGGGCCAGACAGCCTGGCACTGATCAAGCAACTCCCCAAGTAACAGGGAGGTAGCTTACTTCCGGGTTGGGCCACCTGACCTTATATGCCATTATATGGGCAGGCCCCACCCAGAAGTGGGTTCCAAAGGCCTATGAAAGCCTTCAGAGCTCACTCAAGTTGGATTCCCTGACTTGACGGAGCTCTAAAAGCTCTAAGAGTGAGCTCCAAATGCCTATAAGCTCAGCTGGGCTGAAGCTCGAGTGAGCTCCTAGCTCACTTCTGGGTCATGCCACAGCCACACACCCCAACCAGAATCGAGCTCCTAAGGCCCCACAAACTTTCTGAAGCATGAACCAGTTCATGCAATGGAGAAGTTCATGGAGGTTTGTGGTTTGGGAAGACCCTGAACCATGAACCTCCACAAACCTCTATTTTTTCTGGTTTGTGCCCACCACTAGTCGGGATGCACCACTGCACCCTTGGGCACCAAGTTGAAAACCTATGGAAACACACTATGCTTCTCCAAACTGAATGGTATACTGACTTTCTAGCAAGAGACTTTAGATGCACATCTAAGAATGGAAAGCAGCTAATAAAAACGCTGAAAGTTAAGAGGGTTGCCAATAGCCAAGCTTTAGTCTATGTTCTGTGGGGCAGCAGAGAAATATAATTAGCCAAATGTTACCTTGAAAAATAAACAATTATGCATGCCAGGAAGCTGTTTGACCCAACTATTGTAGCCCTTAGGAGGTCAGCTGCAGGAGCATTCTTGCCCATTAAGATTTTGGTTAAGTCTTTCATACCAAGGCTCATAAAGATGTGACCAACACTGTAGAACTTCCCAGCCAAAGAAGATCCCTCAAGACTAAGCTTAATAAATACAATCAATGCAGTGTTGCTTTTTAAGCAGGTTTTTGATTATGTTTAATGTATCTGGGATGTTACAGATGGGTTTTCGTACACCTACTTGTATGTAGTTTATTTTTTGCCCTGACATGGATAGCACAGGCTAGCCTGATCTTGTCAGAAGCAAAGCAGGGTCAGCCCTGGCTTGCATTCGGAAGGGAGACCTCCAAGGAATACCAGGGTCAAGATGCAGAGAGAGGTAGGCAATGGCAAACTACCTCTTGAACGTCTCTCATCTTCAAGAAAGCTGTGACTTGATGGCAAAGTCAGCTGTGACATGACAGCAAAAACAAGTAGTTCTTACTGCAAGGTATACTATTTTTTTACAATTGCTTCTGATACTGAGTGGGTCTAAGAAAAAATGTAAATAATTAACAATGTAACTGTTTAGGTTACAATGTTAGTAAGGCATAGAAAGGACTGTAAAAATGGGGAACTATGACACAAATCAGGATATGGGTCCCCCCTGGTTCAGTATCCACTGAGAGAAACATCTGACAAGGGTTTCTTGGTCCTTTGGAACTGAGTTATCAGCCACCAAACAAGTGCAGTATTGCTATACAGAGGGGCAAGACTTAGAATTAAAGCATCACATTCTATCAACATTGCTACTGAGCTCAATCTACAACTTCCAAACACGTGTAACATAGATCCTGAAGATAGATTGAGGTGGGTAGCCATGTTGGTCTGAAGCAGCAGAACAAAGTTTGAGTCCAATGGCACCTTTAAGACCAACAAAGTTTTAATCAAGGTATAAGCTTTCGTGTTCTAGCACACTTCTTCAGATACAGTGAAATACAATTTCCTCAACCGTTACATATGGTGTTGGTTTGTTTTTTTAACAAAGCCAGAATGGTACCCAGAGAATACCTGTTGCAAGACAGGCCCCAAAGAGACAATAACAGAACATCACTAGTGGTCACATACAGCTCACAATTCAAAGCAGTTCAGCACATCATCAGCAACTTACAACTTCTACTGGATAATGACAGCTGTCTTTCACAAGTACTGGGGGGCAAACCTTTCTTGTGCACAGACAGCCCCCCAATCTCAAATGACTCCTCACCCACTTTACAGTTTGTTTCACTGTATCTGAAGGAAGTGTGCTTGCACACGAAAATTTATACCGTGATTAAAACTTTGTTGGTCTTAAAGGGGCCACTGTACTCAAACTTTATAGATCCTGAAGGCCACCTGCCTCTTTTCCATACTTTAATTATCTCTGGGCCTAACCCCAATTTAATTATTTTACACCCATGGCCAGCATAACTGCTACACAAAGTTGCTTAAAATTGGCAGCTGAGGCGAATAAAGCAGTATTCTAATGTTCGGCAGCTCCAGCAAGACATGCTGAAAATAGGAGATTTTTTAAAAAATCATTAGTGTCTGGCACTTTTACATACTCCTGGAGTGGTATGAGAGAAAACCAAGATTCTTCTAACTAGACTTTAGGTGCTGAGTTTTCCAGCTCTGCCTGCTGTCACTGATAGTTTCACTTCTCTCATTAATAAATACATCTGCTACTACCCATAAATAGATACCCTGAAAGCTGAGAAAAGCATAGAATGAAGAAAGATCATGTCATTCCTGTCATTATTTGGTAGATATCAAGAGAAGTCACTATACCACACCAATTCCTAGAACCTAGTCTCCGTGTTCTAGAATCACAAAACTAGAAAGATGGAAGAGGCCTACAGACCATCCAGTACACCCCTTTGATCAATACAAGATAACCTAAAGCATCTCTGACAAATAGTCACCCAGCCTCCACTTAAAAATCATCAAGGAAGGAGAATCCAACACATCCCTTGGCAACCTATTCTAGCTTTGTTCCCTAAAAACTAAGTGCACAAGAGGCTTCCTGGTAAACTGGACAAAGATACAAAGGTACAGTACTGAATTCATGGAAATGTTGTATTCAGGACACATAAGAAAAACTTAACTTTACTATAAACAGACTCCATATGCAAAGATTACAGTATCTACTCAAATGCAAGGCACTTTTTTTCAAAAGTATGCCATTAGAAAAAAGGGGGGTCATCTCACATTCACATACAAGTTATAGTTATGTCAAATAAAATGTTCTTTGTGTATAATGCTTTTAATGAGGTCATCTTGTATTCCTTTTGAGTAAATATAGTAATTCAGTTTATTCAAAGATTTGTATCAGAGAGAAGGAAGAGTTGCTAGCACAGTAGCTAAAGCAAAGCAGTGACATGCTAAGTGAGACATTTTAAAAGTAAACATTCTGCCTTTTTGAACGCCTTTATCAACTACAAGATGGTTAAAAAGTACAGTTACCTCAGTTTAAGTTAGAAATCGAGGAAGATATATTAGCATGTCTATCAATATTTCCCACTTGGCGTAGATAAAGAGTATTTCAAGCCCTCTAATGATTAAGAGATCTACTACAAGGGCACGGCATGCCATCTTTACTCCCATGAGCAAAAAAATGGCAAAATTTAATCAAACCCTTGGTTTTTCATTAGTTATCTAGGATTATCTAGGATTTGCCTTATTCATCCTTGCCTAAGGTTAACAAGGCAGAAAGGAACATAGACAAAGATAAACATTAACACTACAAACACAGAAAGCAGAGTAGTTTATGGCAGCTTATATCTGCTAACATATACTTTAATCCAACAAATTCCTAATTCTGCAATTACAGTGTATGAATCTCTAGAAGAAATCATTCTTCCCTGTACATTGCTAACAGCCTCATCCCACACTACTTTATATTCATTACTACTATCAAATGAATAATTAAAGACTGACAATGTAATCCTAACCAGTTACACGGGCCGGGCTCTTTTTGTAGCAGGAACTCCTTTGCATATTAGGCCACACACCCCTAATGTAGCCAATCCTCCAAGAGCTTACAGAGCTCTTCTTATAGGAGCTACTGTAAGCTCTTGGAGGATTGGCTACATTAGGGGTGTGTCGCCTAATATGTAAATGAGTACCTGCTACAAAAAGAACCCTGGTTCAACTTACACCCTTCTAAATCCATTGAAGTCAATGGGCTAAGAAGGGTGTAACTCTGGTTAGGATTCCACTCTAAGAACAAAAAGTGGTTTAGGATCAAATAAAGTCCAAAAGTGTAAACCACTTGCAGAGTTAGTCTAGCCTAACCCAATTCATTAGGCGGAGATCAACAGTCGTAGACTGGAGCATCTCTGCACAGGACTGCATTGTCTACAAGAAATTAGCTAAGAAGTTCTGAAAGCTAATTTCTTGAATTTCTACATTATCTTGAATTGAACAACATTGATGCAATTTGCTTTACTTCCATCAAGCAAGTCAGATCCCAACTTCGGAAGGTATTTTTTAACTGTTTGTTTTCTATAAGCAATACAAGGTTGTTTCTTAAAGGACAACTGAATTTACTCAACAACAGCTTTAACTTCCATAAAATATTTAATGCCCTCTATTGGACACTGCTGGGGCAGAGAAAGGAGGTGGTGGCTGGGCCTCAGAGAAGCAGAGGGAGAGCCAGATTAGATAAAATATGGAGGGAGAAGAACAGCTTGTTATGTTCAAGAGAAGACATGTTTTGGGTTCACAACTGGCCTCCATATCTTCTCCATGAACCATAAATACAGTTGTATCTTTGCTAAAGTTTAACTCTGCCGTGGTTCGCCTTCATGCATTTGGAGACAGCATTAAAATTACCTAATTTTAGAGGGCGGCTACAGACAGAAGGTTGGGTCTGGCCATCGTTTTCTCTGATGAAAGTGATTTTTGTCAGCACAACACAACTTCCTAGCCCAAAATGCTCCTGGGTGACCCTAAAGAACAGCATGAAGGTGAACTGGGGGCCTACAGTAGGAGGAAAGAACCAGCAAAGATCACCCCTTTTTCATTAGTAAAAGCTTATTTCTGGGTCCAACCTAGTGGGTTACATTCTACCTTTCTCCTAGGTGAATAGCTTCATGTTCCTCCAAAGCAAGAAGCCTTCCCCTGACACAAAAGGCATAGGAATGCACTAAATGCACAGCTTTTAGCTGAACAGCAGGATATATGACCTAATGAAGCTACTGTACATTTGTGCTATGTGGCTAAACAACCTTTGCTTGGCATGCACAAAGATCTCAGAGACTGAAACCTTCACAGAACAAAGCTGAATATTAGATGCAAGCATATTTTGACTACACTGGAGTAATTTTACACAAAGAAAATGAAAGATTAATCCACACCAATATATCAAACTAACAAGGGCTATGAATCAAGCTTGTTTTTTCAACGACACAATGAGTTAGTACTGTTAACTATGCTATGTGATGTGTTGTCCATTTCAATGACTGCTTTAAAAACCCCATGCATGGAGCAGAATGCAATAGAAAAAAATATTAAATTTCATACCCCTGTGTTTAATAGATTGAGTGTAGATACTGATGCAACACTGCCAGAACTTTCATCCTAATGAGAGAAACAGAATTAAATCCTTAGAGACATAACATAGTCATTAATATTAAACAAAAATGCATGCAAAGGTTTAGATTCTATTTGACAGTTTATCTACAACACTGCCGCATTTTGCTTTTTCAAGTATACCAGTGTAAAATTCAGAAGGGAGCTAAGGATGGGACATTACATAGCCTGTACCCACCCACCCCCACCCAAAAAACTAAATGATGTCAGACAGCAGCCCAAATTCTAAAATTTATGTTAGGAAGCAAATTAAGCAAGCAGAAGATTTAACAACTGCAGCCCACAAGGTTACCACCACACATTTTAGATGTTCACAGAAAGGTTCCAGCGGTACCTTTTTGAGCAGTCACACAAGGAGCACACATGCTGAGAGAGGATGCATGTAAGAGCTTTAGGATAAAGAATGATGTCTGGCTTTCTTAAAATTTTACAGCAGTGCCCTGAAGCTTTTCTAGCCTTGTGTACCCTTTATTTTCACTCTGCTTTTGCAGATAAGTAATGTCTTTCATGCCCAGTTCTGAATTTATGTTCTCTTATCGAAATCAGAATAACTTAAACTAGTGACCAACTGCATTAATGATTTTCACTACAGTTTTAGCAAGCTGGAACAGTTAAAAGGTGTTTTAAGGTGCCAGTTTAAAGGTTTTTATTTTATCAGGCCTCCAGAAGAGTCCAGTTGACTTTGAAGTGTTATTTGTCTGAAAGTTCATTGTTAAAACAAAGGTCAATCCAACCCCATTCTACCATGCAACTGAGCAAAGTTTATTTATGAAGATATTTATATCCACTTTCGACTTTTGCTGAAGTTTCTTCCTCCAAATTAAGTGGTTCTTTCATTGAAGGAGGAACCACTTAAGCTGGAGGAAGGCAATTTGGGGGACAGTTGTATGCACCCTGCTGTTAAGAGTTCTTTTTAATTTAGCTTGTAAAGGGCTTTGGGGGGCTAGATAAGATGCAGGAGAAGTTTTAACAAGCACCTGTACTCCATATAGTAAAAACTAATTCTCAAAAACTCCATCAAGCACATTTTATGTGAGAAATAAGCATTTTCCCACTGGGTATATTAGTAGGCTGTTCAAGAAGGTAACTGGGATAATGTGAAGTAAAGAAGCCATTTAAGCCAATTAACTGAATAAGTAATACCTAAACCTGTGTAAATCAGTGGAACTATTTGTTGTGAGACTTACAACATCCAAAGAAGGTCACAGGATCAATTATAATATTAAAAACATTGTAAATAGAAGCTGCCAGGTATCTACATGGAAAGGACTTGGTAGGCATCCACAAAGCAAAGTGGATTTGGGACGTGGGACTTTAAAACAAAACACCATGCCATATCATGATACTTCTGAAAGTTCCTTAATTTCCAAGGTTGATGCTAAATGGCACTAAATCCAAAGCCTCCTGTGGGTGCCTAGAACTACTTGATATTACCCCTTCTGATCCTATGACTAATGTTATCCAGCTGCTTTTAAATCAGTTTCTCAGTATAAAGGAGGAAGTCAGAAAAGCAGAGATTGCTACCAAAGAAGCTAAACTGTGCATACAAAACCAAAGCTGTCTAGAGAAGTTGCTAGCACATTAAGAGAAAGAGCAGTGGTGAGCAAAAAACCACGTAGGTACTCCTTGGAAACAGAAAGAGGAAACAGAATTGCTGATTTCAGGACTGCAATTATTTCCCCTCCCCCCAACAGCAGAAGAGTTAATTAGATGCTTTGAAGCAACATTCAATTCTTACAATAGAGCAAAAAAACCTTAATTTTTTTCTGGCCAAATTACATTTTAGTTCATGCTGATGATATGAAGTTACAATGACTGGCTGCCATTTAAAAATATAGATATATATGTACAAATTAATAACTTTTCTAGATAGCCAAAGCATTTAATGCAACAAATATACCTGCATGCATCCAACCATGTAGTTATGAAAGGAAGCCCCTTTGGAAGAAGGGGCTGTGATTTCTTGTGACTCCCCATTCTACAGAAGACCCCCCCACTTTCCCCCTACACTGTTCCTGAGAGTGCACTGACCCCCAGAAACAAAATTCTCGGGGACCTAGGGAGAAGTGGGAAAGTCCCACTCTGTGAAGCCTGCATATCATTGGATACACGCCACTGAAATAATTGAATGAGCTCATGCATAGTGTTTGTGCTGGGCCAGTGAAACGTTGCAGATTTTCCACTGCATATTAAACTGCTCATGAAAAACTCCATTCAGTCTTAAAAACAGATTGCTATACAGCGGGGGGGGGGGGTTTATACAAAGAATGGGAAATTGCTCTTCAAGGCAAATAAATCTAGATCTTTCCTGGGATGAGACTTCATAGTTCTTTGGACCGTGCAAAAAGTGACATGAATATGGCTAGACTTTTGGTACAGTGAAATTTTGGCAGCCTTGCTTGTAAATGGATACAGTGTGAGTCACAGCTTTTAATCAACAGCATCATTCTACCAGGAAACTGTTCATATTTCATGGAGGCTTCTTACTGTTCTATTCACATCTGCCAAAACAGAAAACTGGTTTTTTAGAAGACAGCTGAATTCACCCCATCCCCCAGAGACATAGGACTAAGTATAAATCAGAGAGAGAGAGAGAGAGCTAGCAGAATGGAGTAAGGGGAACACCCTGCCTCCAAAAGCAAGAAATTCAAGTTTTCTGCCATCATTATGAATTGCTTCAACTATGTAACATGTCATTTTAAGGCATGCATTCAGAAAATACAGGTATTTAACCTACATATGCTTAAATCAAAAGACCAGTTTAAATAAGACATAGATATATTTCTCTATAACTAAAGACAAATGCTTTTTACAACCTTTATTCCAATAACAGTTGATGGAAAAGCCTAGGCTACTTGCGATGGACCAAAGATCCAACAACAAAGTCAGTCAAAACTGCTAAGTACACCTACAATATACTCTCACCAACATCTAGAATATGATTTCACATCATCTATTTTCCGTCCACATTTTTATCTTATGCCATATTGCAAACATTGTTGACTAAATTATGCTTACTTATCTCAAGAGCCTTGTTTAATCACACAAGAAAATGAGACCACAGTATGAAAGCCTTACTGATGTTCTGGCTTCATTACAGCAGCAAGAAATTAGCAGAATGAAATACTGTTCTGAATTTAGAATCTACAGAAACGAAGAAAAGAATTCCATTCTCTTTATTACCAAAAGGTGAGAGCCCATCCTAGAACACACCAATGGGTTACCCCTCTCTTCAGAAAGCTCACAAGAACTGTGCCTAAAAAGCTAACGTTAATCCTAGGTCCATGTGACTTATTCCTATTAACAGTAGTCAGTCGCTCCATTCAACAAAGGGCAGGTTTATTTAATGCCCCAGTCCAGGATGCTTCTGTAATGCCCAGCACCACATCACTGATAAGGGGATGACTATACCACAAATACTGCTATAGGCAAGCTTTACATGATTACTGCTATGGTGATTATTGTAATCAGAAATTATTCAAAGACTGTTCACTGTGATAGCCAGCATAAGAAACTCCTTGCAGTGGAGCCATCTCTGAACTACTTTGGAGTATGGAAGACATTTATACCTTGACCTGGAATATAATGACGATCTTATTTATGGTTTCACAGGGAAGTTATTTAATCAACTTCTTTCAATAAACTGCAAGAGTGCATTGAATTATTTGTGTCCGAAGCTGATGCAGGAATTCAGAGTTCAGTCAAGAATGCAAGATTTGATTGCACATTTAGTTCTTCAGAAATGCTGATACAAAACACCTTTTAAAAACTAAACACTTTTTTTTAGGGAAGCAAGCATCAAAGTTTAGATGCAAATCCCAGCACGGCTAAAAAAAGAATTTTGGCCATTTAAATGACCTAAGATCTCTTAAAGCTTTAGGGAATTATTTCCCTCCAAATAGAGAGGGTTGTTTTATGGAGTTATTTTCACTCTACAGCATTTGGGACTTCTGTTCATACACCCAAACATATCTACTGCTTCATGACTGCATCATCCAGTGTTTGAATGGGGGAATAAACTGCTTTTGGAAAAAGCTTAAGTGGATTTTGATTCTTTAAAAATAGCCTGGTTTAACCCCGAGTAAAAAGCTATATTAAAGCTTACAAATTAGTACAGATGTACAAACATCTATATTAAAGCCTACAAATAATTTGTTAACTGAAAGATGACTAAACCATGAAGTAAAATAATGCCTTTTTACACAAGAGCGAACCACAGGGAATAACATCTGAATTCTGAAGTTAAGCAATGGAGACAACATCCTTAGTAGACCTAAGGACTAGGAGATCTCGGGATCTGCAAATCACTTGAGTGAGATTCCATTCTGCATTCCTGTATTAAACAACATTTTGTATTAAACAACATTTTGTTCAATGGAATTGGATCACAAGTGTACATAGGACTGCAGCCTTAGGATTCAAATAAGCGACCTTCCATAATATCATCTCATGTGCATAGAGAACGCTAAAAGTAAGTCAGTTGTCTTTAGTACTGGGATCAGAAATTCATTTTACAGTGCAAAAGACTTAGACTGCATGAACAAAGGTTTTGGATAATACTCCAAGGTTTCCCGAAGACTTTGGTTGCAAAGCAACATGCTTTATTATTTAAAGCAACCTTTTTTTAAAAAATGCATTCCCCCCCCCAGCTTAAAGCATGTTAAATTGCCTTCATTTAAATTCATTCCATCCTGCAGACAGGTATTTCAAATGTCACAGAAGTGCTGGAGCTTTTCACAAGAGTCAACTCACACATTCAGCTGGCATTCATCAAGCATACACCAATACAGTTTAAGTAAATCTGTGTTATGTCTGAACTAGCCCAAATCATGGTTTAAGAGTTAACAGAATGTCTAAATGTGGGTCACTATACCAGCTATGGTTACACATTAATGTGACATCCTGGCTTCATCCTGGTTTGTTGCCCACGGAAACTCCATGGCTACTCTGGCTTCAAAGATACCTGGAAAGAGCAGCTCAAATTCAAAACTGTTCTTACACATGTTTACTCTTGCTGCCTCGCGATACCCTCAACACCAAGTCTGCCTGACAACAGATGTCCATTCACTCCCAGCTCTGCCTCTTAAAAGCCTAGTGGACTCCTCCCCATACCTAGGGCAAGGCCAATGGAACTCTGGCTTTTAAACAAGCATCCTATCATCATCATAATATTCAATCTTCAACATGGTCAGATCTTAAACCCAGAGACTGGAGCTATGAAGAGACAAGCCAGATCTTCCTACAAACTTAAGGAAAGCCCCAGGTTTGCAGAAAAATCTGAAATCTTAAAAAAAAACACACACTGGAGGTTACTCCCCAAATAACAGAAGCAGCACCTATTGCTTTAAGAAAGAAATGCCCTCTGTGGCCATTCCCTTGTGGGTCCCCCACTTACTCCCAGAAACAATGGACTGGGGGAGGACTGTTTCTCCACACACATTCCCATTTAGGGCTCCATGTTGCCTTGTACTTAGGAATCAGTAGTCCTTTATCAATCACCCTCAAATCACATCTTCTGGAAATCTCCACTCAAATAAACAGGTGCACAAATGATCACTGGAAACTGAGCTACGGTACTCAGATGTGGCTCATTTCCCCACCTCATGCTCCACAGACAGCAGTTCAAAAAGAACAACATCTGCTATCATAGCAGGTCCCAGATGCTGGTGGGGAAGGCCTCTGAGGCAGTGCTGGCATTTCCTGTTGAATATGAAGGGAGACCGAGTAAATGACATGCTCACAATGTAATGCATCTGACATAACATCTGCGAGTCAAGAGGGGATATGCTTCTTGAGTATCAGTCAGATCTTCCATTGTTGTATGAAGGGATGTAGTTCAGTGGTACAGCATCTGCTTGGCATGCAGAAGGCCCTGGGTTCAATCCCTGGCAGCTCCAGTTTAAAAGAATTTAGCAGTAGGTGATGTGAAAGACCTGTGTATAAGACCCTGGAGAGCCGCTGCCAGTCTGAGCAGACAACAGTGACTGTGATGGACCAAGGGTTTGATTCAGTATAAGGCAGCTTCATGTGTCCAGGAACTGGATGTCTGAGCAGCCTCTACAATCGCACATTCCAGGGCAGCCAGTTGATCACCCCATTAAGCAAGCTGTTCATAAGAGGTGAAGACTATCCACAAAGCCATCAGCCAGCATATCCAGGACGATTACCTCTGTGTCACTAAAGACACTTAAAAGTCCATGTCTTCCTTAAAACTCCCTACCCCCGCATTTCCCACAAGGTTCCTTCTGCTTTTATATCTGACCTATTCAAGTCAGAACTCAGAGCTATTCCTGCTAGGCATCTGTTTCCTCTTTCCTCAGGAAAGTTCCTATAATTAAATTTACCTGTGTGTTAACAGGATAAGTGGAGGGGGAGGCTGCCACACACTGGCTTTTCCAGGGGCTTTGGTTGGGATCCTGTGTGAATGTTCTAGGTATTATCTATATCCTTCCTCCCCAGTCTGCCTGAGGCAGCTTAATGATAACGCTGTCAATAAAAATTACAGTCAACATAAAATGGCCATTACAGAACCAGTCTAAAAGGGAATAAGAATACTCAGCCAAAGATAAAAATAATTGTGTCTGTAGCTGAAGCTGAAAGGAGGCCATGGAGGGGCACCCATAGACTTCCAGAAGGAGGACATTCTAGAGACAAGGAACAACAGCAGAGAAGACCAACTTGTGGCAGTCACAGGAAGGACACAGAGGAAGGCCTGTGATGATTACTTCACAGTGTCCTGGCATAACAATAAGGAAGGAGGCGATTCCGCAAGTGACCTGGTCCCAGACCACACAGGGCTTTATAGGTCAAACCCAGTACACTAACATAGGCTCAGAAATAAGCTGGTAACCAAGGTAAATCTTTCAGAATCGGAATGCTGTGCTGATACTAACCACTGTCAATAAATAGGCAGCCACGTTCTAAACTAGGTGAAGCTTCCAAATATTTTTCAAAAGCAGCCTGATGCAAAGCATATTACAATAAACTAATCTACAGACAATAAGCACATGTATTATTGTAGCTATTGACTTATTTAGAAAAAAATGGCCATCACTCCAAGGAAGCTGCCCTAGGCAGCTTATAGGCTAGATTCCCCTTATTGAGGAAGGATTGCAGCAGGCAAACCAGTCAAAGTTGCTATGTACTACACTGGGGACTTAACTGTTCATATCTTGCTTTTTCCACAATGCCCAAGGCAGCATTGCCTCTCTACCTGCATCTCACCCTTAAGCTACAAATCTGTTCCTTCAAGGGGAATGGGACCCTATCCTGAGGGCCACCACAGAATAACTTCCACAGTGCTGAATAAACCTTTTCCTGTTCTCCTTCTGGAAATGGTCAGCCAAGGAGGAGCAAAACCATCAGAAATCTGTACCCTCAACTCTCAGTCAGCTGCTCCAGTAGCATACCCTAGTTGATGGCACTGAAAGTCCAAAGTTCCAGCTGAATCAAGAGAAATGCACTCCCCCATTATGACAGTGTCCAAGGCAGTTTCTGCCCCAGGTGGTATGTGGTTGGTGACATGCTGGGACATACAAGACAAATCAGGAGGAGGAGGAGAGGTATGCAGCATTTGCTACCAGCATATTCCACAGCACTAAACAGAGGCAGGATGTTTAGAAAGGTGGGTTTGGCTGAGTTTGTACTGGTGAGTATTCAGGGGCAGGAGGCTTTCCCTCAGTCTTTGTGAAGGAAGAGTTAATGTGAGAGACTGGGAACTGCTAGCCTGGGGGGAAGAGGTATGTCTCAGCGCCTGCTTGCTGTTCCAAGAGTGGCTGAATTTTCCTATGTGCAGTTTCCCTGCCTTTGTGTTGCCATCAAACAATAAGGGACTTAGTGACATGGCAAAGCTTTACCCTCAACTGGATGCCAGGAACCAAACTTTGATACCAACTGAGGCTGGGGAAAACAGCAAAGATACTAAAACCAGGATTTCCTGAGACAAGCAATGATTCCATGATGTCTGGGAAGGGGCTATGGCTCAGTTGAAGAGCCTCTGCTCTGTATGCAGAAGGTCCCAGGTTCAAGCCCTCACAACTCCAGTTTAAAGGACCAGACAGTAGCTGCCTAAGACCCTGGAAAGCAGGCACCAGTCTGAGTGGACAATGCTGACTGTGATGGACTGATGGTCTGATTCAGTATAAGGCAGCTTCATATGTCACTGTGCACAAACCCCTGGTTTCGCAACCTAACCACAGCTTCATTGAGACTGAACCAATTCATTGTGATGTATGTGCAAATGTCAGCTAGCTAACAAAACTGAAACTGAAACACTAAATTATTTTGCCACATGATCATTGTTTACAATATGTAACTTGAACTCTCCTGCCAGTACCATTCTCGTAGGTTTATTGCTACTGTATTTATAGCCTATGAGCTGTTCATGGTTCCAGCTAAGCTGTTTAAATGCAAGTGACTTCCACACCATACCTGTGGTTATGAAGAATTAGTCAGAATTTGCTTTAAATTTTATTGGAAGAGCAAATAAAATACCAAAGCTTAAAAAAAAATTACCGACTATTACTTCCAGAGGACAATTTATCTTAATCAATATTAATCATTAATCTTTAAGGAAATCTGCTATGAAATTAAAAGGACAAAATGAGATATATTTCCATTTACATCACTATGGATAATCACCTGTTGAATTATTCTGGAGTCTTTCTGAAGATTCTCTTTAGGTGGGACTTTTCCAAACAATTTCCAGCCAGGAGCACTGTGGACTGCAGGTCTGAGTTCTTTTGTCCTTTTGGAAAAGAAGTTCCTGTTTTTTAAAAAAAGTACATTAGCTGAAGTTAAATTTGCAGGTTTGAGTTTGAACCTAAATTATAAGTCATTACATTAACTGTTAACCAGAATACCATCAGTACATTTTTATCAATTCCAGCAAGGAGAGAAAGAAAAATATATTTTAAAAAAAAAAGGTTACTATGCCAATCTTGAGATCCCCCCCCCGAGACAAAGCTTAGTTATTTAACAGTACAACCAGCCTTAAGCATTAATGATTTCAGTAGTACAGAGTAAATAAGAAACCCAACCATAAAGTACTGTTTTTAAATCCATATTATCAAACCAAAGCAGCAAACTTTATGTATTATTTCTACTAGCCTTAAACCTTCTAATATGACACATTTTGCTAAACTTTCAACTGTTAATTCTACAGTGGACTGAAAAGTGTTATTTCTTCCAGTTTTTATACTGCTGGAGATGGTTTTACTCTTACAATGATTAGGTGCCATTAAAAATAACCCTTCTACCAATGTTAGCCTCAGACACCATGAAGTGTGACCAAGCATCCTTAACCACGAGTGGAGACCATCATCACAAACGTTTCTAAACTTTTCTTACTTCATGGTTTGTGTAGTAATAAAGAAAGGCATGGCTAGAGCACACAAAGGTCATCTAGTCCCAGTTCATTTGAAATATGAATATGAATTTTTTTCCAGTTCCACACAGAGCAGGCTCCTGAAATTTGAGATCGTTTCAAATATGTGTGTATGATGAACTAAATCAATCCACCGCTAGAAAACTTCAAGCCCTGAAAAAGACTAGCAGTCTAATGTTTAGAAAGAATTCTGTACTTATACCAACAAGCTGCTTCTGAAACAGCACAAAATTGATGGCAAACTTGCAGTCAGCATGTGCAATCATATCTGCATAGCTATATGGGTTTGCAAGCATGCAAGTGTAGCAACTAGGTGATTTGCCACTCTTCTAGGATGAACAGCCACTGTCATATATCATACAGAATCTGTAACAGTGCACCTGCTGCTATCCCTAGACAGCAATGGGAGGGCTGAACATGGAAACTCTTAACATGGCAAGAGGTATTAGCATTCACAGTACTGTTCTGTGCCATGAATACTGTGAAAGCAGCATATGCACCTTTTCTCTACTGCTGAAGGGCCAGTAATGGTTTACCACTAAAAGCACTGCAGTGCCACATATGCATTAAGTTTCTACATGCTGTTAAAGGTGTCTTAATTCCTGTCACACTGTTAAGATGTAAGTACCACAGGCAGTAATATGTTATCAACTTTCTTCCTTCAATGAGTTCACTGTAAGGATATCATACAGTAGGTTTTCCTCTCCTGCCTAGGCATTATTGTAACTACTTCACAGTAACACCAAAGAGCGTTAAAAAGCTAACAGACCAAATGCAAATACAACTTTCCCAGTTCAAGGAAAGGAGACATTACTCTGTATGTCTGCTGAAAGACAAACAAATCAATCACATTTTTGCTTTGCTTTCATTTGAAGACTGAAACGAAATAAGAATTTTGACCTTGAGATCCAAGCCTGGGCTCCGGTCTTGACCTGAAACTCCAATCCAGGTTTTATCAATTCTCCTGCGGCCTTGGAGTTCCCTTTCTAACCCAATCATAATTTAGGGTGCCCACTCAAAATTTCCCTCCAAACCTGACTTTTGACTAATCACTTAAGAAGTCTAGATTAAAGGAGCTTTAAGGCACCAAGGAAAGACAAGTAACAATACATCATATCCCCATTGACAGCTGAGCCAAGTGGTGGAATCAATCCAGGATTGAGTTTCCTTTCCCCGATCAAAGGATCATCATATACCTATCTTTCTCTTCCTGGGATGTAACTGATGATTTAATTGTCTCATCCCCACAGACAAACCTGTGTTATTCTAAAGGCACATTTATCCCTTTGTAATGGGTTCCACTTCAGAAAGACATCTTAAGTGCTGTGAGAAGCAAAGGGCAGGAAGTCACAGAATGGCAAAAATGCAGTTGGAGTAAGAAGAGGCAATTCAGCTTGAACAAGGATGAGGCACCTCATAGAAGTCCTAGGGACGATCAGAACAGACTCTGTACCACTGAAACATAAAGACACACAGGCAGGAAGACTGAAAGAGCATTTCTCGACTTATAATAACGTCCTGGACCTTTGTAGAATGCAACCTTCTGTCAAACAGATGGTCTTCTGTTCACTTCCCTCTGCCACCAACTATGTACATGACCATGGCCCTACCCTCACTACCAATGGATTCTTAGGACATGGAAAAAGCTGGGAGGCTGTCTACCCAGACAATGGGGAGGGGCTGTGGTAGGTCAACTGCAGTATACAAAGGTCCCAGGTTCAGTCCCCAACACCTTCAGTTAAAAGGATCAGGTAATTTGGAATGTGAGATACCTCTGAGATCCCAGAGACCTGCTACTAGTGATTACTAATCAAAGTAGATAATTGTTGTTGTTCAGTCGCACAGTCGAGTCCGACTCTTCGCGACCCCATGGACAATCTCCCGCCAGGCTCTCCTGTCTTCCGCCGTCCTCCGAAGTTGGCTCAATTTCATGTTCGTTGCATCGCTGACACTGTCTAACCATCTCATCCTTTGCCGTCCCCGTCTTCTTTGACCTTCAATCTTTCCCAGCATCAGGGTCTTCTCCAGTGAGTGCTCCCTTCTCATTTGGTGGCCAAAGTATTTGAGCTTCAGTTTCATTATCTGGCCTTCCAGGGAACAGTCAGGGTTGATTTCTTTGAGGATTGACTGATTTGTTCTTCTTGCAGTCCAAGGGACTCTCAAGAGTCTTCTCCAGCACCATAGTTCAAAAGAATCTATTCTTCGGCGCTCGGCCTTCCTTATAGTCCAGCTCTCGCAGCCATACATGACTACTGGGAATACCATTGCTTTGACCATGCGGACTTTTGTTGGCAGGGTGATGTCTCTACTTTTTATCATGCTGTTTAGGTTCGCCATCGCTTTCCTCCCAAGGAGCAGGCGTCTTTTAATTTCATGGCTGCAGTCACAGTCTGCGGTGATCTGGGATCCCAGGAACGTGAAGTCTGTCACTACTTCCACGACTTCCCCTTCTATTTGCCAAGGAGTGATGGGGCCGGATGCCATGATCTTAGTTTTTTTGATGTTGAGCTTCAAGCCCACTTTTGCGCTCTCCTCTTTTACTCTGAGCAAGAGGCTCTTTAGATCCTTTTCACTTTCAGCCATTAGAGTGGTATCATCTGCATATCTGAGGTTGTTGATCTTTTCCCCAGCAATCTTAATTCCCGCTTGTGATTCATCCAGGCCAGCATTTCGCATGATGTACTCTGCATATATATTAAATAAGCAAGGTGACAGTATACATCCTTGTCGTACTCCTTTTCCTATGCTGAACCAATCAGTTGTTCCGTATCCGGTTCTAACTGTCGCTTCTTGGCCCTTATACAGGTTTCTCAAGAGACATGTGAGGTGGTCTGGTACTCCCATCTCTTTAAGGACCTGCCATAGTTTGTTGTGATCCACACAGTCAAAAGCTTTAGCATAGTCAATGAAGCAGAAGTAGATATTTTTCTGGTACTCTCTTGCTTTCTCCATAATCCAGCGAATGTTGGCAATTTGATCTCTAGTTCCTCTACCTCTTCGAAACCCAGCTTGTACTTCTGGTAGTTCTCTATCCACGTACTGTTGAAGCCTAGCTTGTAGGATCTTGAGCATGACCTTGCTAGCGTGTGATATGAGTGCAATTGTGCGATAGTTTGAACATTCCTTGGCGTTGCCCTTCTTTGGGATTGGAATGTATACTGATCTTTTCCAATCCTGTGGCCACTGTTGCGTTTTCCAAATTTGCTGGCAAATGGAGTGCAGCACTTTAACAGCATCATCTTCTAAGACTTTGAATAGCTCAGCTGGAATACCATCACCTCCACTAGCTTTGTTGTTAGTAATGCTTTCTAAGGCCCATTTAACTTCACATTCCAGGATGTCTGGCTCGAGGTCAGTGATTATACCGTCGTGGTTGTCAAGGACATCGAGGTCTTTCTTGTATAGTTCTTCTGTGTATTCTTGCCATCTTTTCCTAATCTCTTCTGCTTCTGTTAGGTCCCTACCGTTTTTGTCCTTTATCATGGCCAGCTTTGCATGGAACGCTCCCTTGATTTCTCCAATTTTCTTGAAGAGATCTCTAGTCCTTCCCATTCTATTGTTTTCTTCTATTACTTTGCACTGTTCATTCAGGAAGGCCTCCTTATCTCTCCTTGCTGTTCTCTGGAAATCTGCGTTCAGTTGGGAAAATCTTTCCTTTTCGCCTTTGCCTTTCGCTTTCCTTCTTTCCTCTGCTATTTGTAAAGCCTCATCAGAAAGCCATTTTGCTTTCTTGCATTTCTTTTTCTTTGGTATGGTGGTGATTGCTGCCTCCTGTACAATGTCACGAACCTCCGTCCATAGTTCTTCAGGCACTCTATCTAATGTACATGACCATGGCCCTACCCTCACTACCAATGGATTCTTAGGACATGGAAAAAGCTGGGAGGCTGTCTACCCAGACAATGGGGAGGGGCTGTGGTAGGTCAACTGCAGTATACAAAGGTCCCAGGTTCAGTCCCCAACACCTTCAGTTAAAAGGCCACAGTCAGCTCCAGGTCTTGTTTTTACTGACTGGATAGAGCTTCTCCATCTTTGACTGCAAATTATATAGTCAATCTGATTTCGGTGTTGCCCGAAAGTAGATAATACTGACAGACTAATGGTCTGATACAGATTTATGTGTAGGGCCATAGCATTATGAGCCACTATTCATTTAGTGCAACCTCCCCCCCCCCTTGCAAAGTTACTCACCTCAGTCTCTTTGCACAAAAAGCTGATGTCATTTTGCAAGTAAGAAGGGGCATATTTACTTTGGGAAAGGAAAAACTATAATAGGTGAGGCCACATTATCACATATTGGTTCAAAATAACCTACCACAGTTGTATGAAATCTCTAGCACTGTATAATACCATACACAGCTATTTTCCTAGACCCAGTCTTACTTATATTTAGCATGCTCCTTATAACAGGTATTAGATGAACAGTAAAATAATTCCCACAGGAACTGTAATCAAACTCTGAATTTTGATTCCAAAGGTAAACTGTACAACTATTATGAGTTCTATCCACGTGGTTTATTAAAACAGTAAAATAGTTCGATAAGAAAGTACTGTATATTTTTCAGCTTTTCAGTTTCCATTCCTGAACAACACCCCCCCATGGTTTTAAGAACACTTCAGTTCAGTTTTACACTTTTAATTATTTAATTTTTGCTGTTGACAAAATTCTGCTGAATCTACTAAGCATGTACACCTACTTCATAACCTTCCATTTGCTAGTTGTGGCAGCAGCTACTCCACAGTAGACATCTGAACAGACATTACTACAGTAGCTGAACAGATGCTTGCTATATAACTTATAAGCCTTTAAAAATGACAAAAGAAAAAAGGTATATGCTGAACTACCAAAGCTGCATTTGTGTTCCGAGCAGTTTTCCTCTTAACATTCCTGGCCTTGTTCTCATGGACACCTTAACCCTGTGCTTGACGTACTACTGTAAGAACACAAATGGAAGGACACATACCCCACTTGGCCCAATATAAAAGATTGGTATGTCAGTGAGCAGGGTCCTCGCTTAGAGATATGACGTATGGGGGGGAGGGGAGAACCACAGGTTATTTTCAAGGACTTTTCCATTTTTCTGATGAAAAAACTGAGAAATTTTGAGGAGTGCTAAAAAACTCATATGAAATAATCCTTTGGAATGAGTGAAATGTCTTGTAAAACAAAACTTACTCAAATGTATGGCATGAAAAAAAAATTGTGTAAGACAATCCACAGTATTAACATAATTCCTAAGCACGCTATAGATAACATCTTTACAAATATGTTTAAATGTAGATAACTTGGCAACAATACAATATAATGTGTTTGATAACAAACAGCTCAGGGTTTTCAATGTTATAAAGATAATTCAACATAGGTATGATTACCGGAATATTTGGATAAGAGTGTTTCCCTGTCCAAATAGTGGAGTAATTGTACCTCTTTCTCTCAAGTACTAGGCAAATTTGCAGTTCTGTTTGAAGAAAACTATGGAATTTACACTTTTAAATTCCATAACTATGCCAATTAGTATAATTTTCTATCTTAACGAAGTTATAGATGGTGCATGTTTAAAAGCCGTAAAATAAGTTTAGTTTTGATAGGGAAATACTGCATATATTTTACCTTTTCAAGAGAAATCAGAACAAAACTTCTCCAGCAATTTTACATTTGTATTCCAGTCAGGTCTCTTCCAACTACACACTACTTCTTTTTCTTTCTTTCTTTTTTTTTTGGTAGGGAAGAACAGTCACACGAACCTTTCTGAAATCCCAAGTTTTAGCCCAGACATCAGTGAGAACTAGACCCCATTACACAGTTCCTAGTGAAGGCCAACATTCACAGGGATCCAACTTTGCCTTGCTTGCTTTGGCAACAGCAGCTCCAGCAATGATATTGTCACCATCCAGTATAAATGGCACTAGGGGTGTGCAAAAAGGGGAAAAAATTCACCCCAATTGGGCAGAATCAATTTCGGCTGGCAGAAATACTGCCACATCAAAATATTGGCAGTAGGAGCCCATTCGGGAGTCTTTCCGCCAGCCAAATATCAATTTCGGCCCCATTATATCCTATGGGCCATTGAAGTCAATGGCAAAAACACAGGGTACATTGTGGGGGGGAGGGGGTTTGAGGAAGAGGCTCCAAACTCGCAGGGTAGCTACTGGAGCCTCTCCCCAAGATACTCACCATGTTTCAAGAACATTGGACCAGGGGGTCCAATTCTACGGGACCCCAAACAGGCTGCCCCCACTGTTCTCTATGGTGGAGAAAGGGTTACTTTTTTCCCACGGTGCTGTTAGTGGCTCTGGGGGAGAGGGGGTTTGAGGGAGAGGCTCCAAATTTTCAGAGTAGCTTTGGGAGCCTCTCCCCACATACACCCCCGCGTCCCAAAGCAATTGGGGAAACCCAGCCAGCAGCACTTAGAAGAAGAAGAGATTGGATTTATACCCTGCCCTTCACTACCCAAAGGAGTCTCAGAGCAGCTTACAAACTCCTTTCCCTTCCCCTCCCCACAACAGACACCCTGTGAGGTAGGTGGGGCTGAGAGAGCTCTTGACAGAAACTGCTCTTTTTTCAAGAACAGCTCTTATCAGAACTATGGCTTGCCCAAGGTCATCCAGCCAGGTGCAAGTGGAGGAGTGGGGAATCAAACCCGGTTCTCCCAGATTAGAGTCCGCACACTTAACCACTACACCAAACTGGCTTTCATTAAGGCAGGCAAGCAGACAGCACCCAGCAGTCGGACTCTCCCAGAGAATCTCAGGGAAAGTGAACTGCCTTGGGAGGTGCTTGTTTGCCATGAGAACAAGTGGCTTATTAAGGCGCTTGGGGATCTTGGCTTTGAGAAACAATGACTGAGGGGTGACATAAGAGGTTTACAAGGCTATGCATGGGATGGAGCAGGTAGAGAAAGAAGTACTTTTCACCCTTTCTCACAAGACAAGAACTCATGGGCACTCAAATTGTTGTGCAGTCAGGTCAGAAGTTAGAACAGATGAAAGGAAGTACTTCTTCACCCAAACAGTGATCCAATTGCTTTGGGACATGAGGGTGTATGTGGGGAGAGGCTCCCAAAGTTACTCTGAAAATTTGGAGCCTCTCCCTCAAACCCCCTCCCTCCCAGAGCCACTAACAGCACCGTGGGGATTTTTCCCCACCATAGAGAACAATGGAGGGGATGGGGGCAACCTGTTTGGGGGCCCGTAGAACTGGATCTTGGGGAGAGGCTCCAGCAGCTACCCTGCAAGTTTGGAGCCTCTCCCTCAAACCCCCTTCCCTCCAGCTCCCAGAATATACCCTATGTTTTCACCATTGACTTCAATGGCCCATAGGATATAATGGGGCTGAATTGCCGCCAAATTTCAGCCAGTTCAGATCAGAGAATCTGAATTGGCCCGCAGCAGCCCGAAAGGGGCCCGAATGGGCCATTTTCGGGGATGCATTCAGTTCAGACGAATCAAATGCACATCCCTAAATGGCACTAACTGGCATACTTTCTAAGGAAGTTGACTTTGACTTTAAAGACAGTTTAATGATGGATGTCTCAGTAACATTAAACCGACAGAATATGAGTTATCTTGGTTGTAGGAATATGGGGGAGGCTTTGCTCTGGTACATATTTAACATATCTCTATGTTGCCTTTCTACCCAAATAAGGTCCCCCAAGGCAGCTAACATCAAAACATTAAAAAACAAATTAAAAATTAAAGCATTTAAAACATTAGAATGGTGTTTAAAATAATGTATATATGAAATAAACAATTCAACAAAAACACAGACACACAAGCACACAACACCACAAGCAAGGAGAAAGGCTAACAACACTTCTTGGGGGTCTGCCAAACAAACGAAAAAATCTTTCACCCACTGGTGAGCGGATCTCGCAAGAATGCAGGGTGACTGTAAGCATTCAGACCCAGAACGCAAGCTTCACAAAAATCTAAGGACAGTATTCACCACCCATATGATACTAGCACGTAAAACTGTATGGGTACTGTAAACTCGGGAGGAACACTCCAGATTGTATTCAAAACAGTGCCAGTCCCAACACAAGGTGGTATGGCAGAAAGCTGGTTTCCCAATTTACTTTTCCCCTCACAGGATCACAACTTCCCATCTGAAAGCCTGCCACCCAGCTTCAAAAAGGTGCAACAAAAGAAAAGCTTGATTAACCAGCAAAAGGTGATGAAACACACACACACACACAATACTACCATTTAATGAACTTAAAACTGCAACTAAATATTAACACTTCTATAATCCAGTGCACACTAAGCTTCATTACAGAAAACAATAGCAAGAAATTTTTAAAGCAGAAATAGACATTAATCTATTCTGAGGATTCTTACAACTCTTCTGGCCATTCATGACAAAACCATAACAGCAATATCACTGTGCAGAACAAAAGGAAGTCTATTTATGATGTTTACCAAATATACTTTTTTTCTTCTTTAGGTGGCATTTGAACGTTACAACTCAACTGTGGTTTATCTAAACTAGCATGCTGTACAGACCACAGTTAACCTAACAGAAGAGATGAAGAAGAAGAGAATGGATTTAGACCCCACCCTTCACTACTGGAAGGAGTCTCAGAGGGGCTTACAATCCCTTTCCCTTTCCCACCCCACAACAGACACTCTGGGAGGTAGGTGGGGCTGAGAGAGCTCTCTTGAGAACTGCCCTTGAGAGAACAGCTCTCAAAGAACTTATGACTGACCCAAAATCACACCAGCAGCTGCATGTGGAGGAGTGGGGAATCAAACCCAGTTCTCTCAGATTAAAGTGGGCGCTCCTAGCCACTACACCAAACTGGCTCTCTGACATACACAGCAAGTCATACTTTGTCATAAAATCCAGTTAGCTTGCCTCATTTTCCACCTGCAAGCAGAATCTCTGGAAACTATCCAAAGCTCCCTGCTGCTTGAGAAACAGCGCTACATATGCAGCGAATTTGTGCTGGCTGGCTTTGCTGAAATACCTAGGGAACCCAAAGACTAGCCATACTTCCTTGTTCTCATTTCATCAGTTTTATTTATAGACCGCCTTTGTCACCTAAACTCAAGTCGGATTACACAGTGTAAATCACGGTCATTCACTTGCTCTTTCTGGAGATAAAAAGGACATGGGGGAATTGAAAGGAGAATCTCTTTACAGGAGAAAGGTATGACAGTACGTTGGCAAAGTGAATAAAAGTGATAGAGATCTTTTGCTCTGCTGCATTTCAAATTTCTCCTTGGGGAGACTGAAGCTGCACAGACCTGCTCAGTGAGTAATCACTAGCTGGGAGGGAAGGCTGTTGGGAAGAGAGAGGAAGGAAAATTTTGTCCTGAGAACAAACCATGGATAACAGGAATGGTTATATACCTTCTGTTGATCTGTGCTGCTGTCTTGAAATGCAGGAGGCTGAGAGGGAAAGTGCTACTGAGCAAGCTTGGATTTCTGAATCTGGATGTAACAAGAAATTGTAATCACACAGATGAGAACCCACTCCCTCAAAAAAAGGGGGGGGGTATTGGGCATTTGGATTACCATGCTAAACTGAAATTTAAAGTACAGCTGCTAAAGCATTGCTTAATGTGGTGTCCAAATGCAAAGGTCTGGTAGCTACCTAAAAGTTACTAACATGGAATAGGGATTATCCAGACCAACCATGGAAGAAAAAGGTAATCTAGAGCTATTTTAATATGAATTTAGGCCTGGGTGTGGGATGGAAGTGACCTTGGTTGCATTGAATGATGATCTTCTACGGGAGGGTAACGTGAAGAATGCATCACTGTTAATTGTACTGGACCCTTCCGGCAGCTTTTGATACCATCAACCGTGGCATCTTTGTGGACGCAGTATTAGTAGTGGATGCAGTGTTCCCTCTAAGCTGAATTAGTGTGAGATAGCTCACAGTTTTTTAGCCTCCCGCTTACAGATTTTTGTCTTAGCTCAGGAAGGATGGCTCTGGAGCAAACTAGTTTATGCAGTAGCCAAATCGCTTGCTCACATCTTTAATGCCAGTAACTCACAAAGTAGAATTTTTACTCAAAAGACTCCACAGTGTAGAGGGAGCATTGAGTAGAAGGTGCTGCTCTTTGGTTGTTCCATTCTGGTGGGCCAGTTGCAGAAGGTGGAGCTGCTGGAATACTGATTGGCTCCATGGCATTTTTGTTTTAAGATCTTATACAGGGCCAATCTTGTCCTCATGCAATTTATCATCAGCAGTTGCATCACCCAATCTGAGGTGATACCAATACAGAGACGACACTTCAATTTTTTCTTAACAAAGGAGTCAAGAAGGTCTGTAGAAATCCTGAAACAGATACCTGGAGAAGGTAATGGAAAGGACGATGGCCTATAAACTGGAGCTCAATCTAAACAAGACTGAAATGCTTCAAACCCCCCCACCCATGAGGATTACCTGGCACTTAACCTTACTCTCCTTTAGGCCCTAGACAACAACATTCTTTTTACAAAGGCATTTAAGTAAGAGACTTCATCTTTTCACCTGTCTGCTACTAAATTGAGGATGGTTTTATGACTATTATACTTCAAGTTGCTCAATTGTGTTATTATTGGCAATTATCATTTTATTATAGTGCTTTTACTTTGTGAGCCACCTCAAGCATCTTACTAAAGAGGTAGCATATATGTTTTCTGAATAAATAAATACTGGAGAATTTCCCCCCGAAATCATATACAATGTGTCTCTCCAAACTGGCCTGCAAAAGCATGCACAAGCAATAAGAGCAAGTATTCAGCTAATTAAAACCAGGAGTCCTGTTGAAATAATACAGATGTACACATCCACTTCAGATTTTATTTAACAGCAAATTATTGGGCTACCACTACAACACAACAGTTTTTCCATGCATACTGTGTTGTGGGATTTTCCATATTTTACCCTAACGGTATGGATGCAAACTCAACTTCAAGTTTGGCATAAACTACCTAGTACTCAGTAATCACATGCCACTGCTCAGTGATTTGCTCTGGAAGCTTATCTACGTCTTATTCAAAGGGGGGTGGGGACCAATCTAGGCTTATCATTTACAGTTTCACAAAATACAACCACCACCTATCACTTAAAAACCAAAAAGGGCAAGCAAAAGATAACACATACAATAATGAAGACCACCAGTTATCATGATATAAGTATAATTACAACTCATGAAAGTCAAATACCAAACAATGAGGCTTTCAACCTGATGTCTGTGACCAGTATTTAGGCTAGCCATGCATCTGAAGTTACCACTCAACAATTCGAGGGTCACAGAAAACCTTGTTAAATGTTGCCCAGTTGAATATTATACAGACTTGGCATGACCGTTATCCTTCAGACACTTAATTAGTTCTACCCCATTACCTAACAACAGGCACTGCAGTCTTGGACATATGTTACACCAGTACAACCACATAGTTCTTGCTCTATACAAAATTGCAGGGCACACAATATTCTATTTATCTGCATCTTTGTTAGATTTAATGGAAACATTATAAAGATCTCCACTGCCTTCCACTTCCAGCCAGGGTTATTCAGGTCATCCTCTCTGTGTACAAAGTGAACCAAACACAAAGCACCTTCACTGTGGATCTTAGAAATCTCTCTTTGACTGGTTAATAGAATACTATTCTCTCATGCCACCAGTTTCTTAAATCTAAACTTACTAATGCCCTTCAAATAAGCACCCTTCCTCAGAAACCACATAATTTAAGTGTTGCTTCCTCTTCCTTGCCATGTACAGCTCTGCTTATTTTCTTAAATTATCCAGAATCTGGCAAAATGTTCTATACTTCAAAAACTAAATTAGGTAGAGGAACTAGAGATCAAATTGCCAACATTCGCTGGATTATGAAGAAAGCAAGAGAGTACCAGAAAAACATCTACTTCTGCTTCATTGACTATGCTAAAGCCTTTGACTGTGTGGATCACAACAAACTATGGCAGGTCCTTGAAGAGATGGGAGTACCAGACCACCTCACATGTCTCTTGAGAAACCTGTATAAGGGTCAAGAAGCAACAGTTAGAACCGGATATGGAACAACTGATTGGTTTCGCATAGGAAAAGGAGTACGACAAGGATGTATATTGTCACCTTGCTTATTTAATATATATGCAGAGTACATCATGCGAAATGCTGGCCTGGATGAATCACAAGCGAGAATTAAGATTGCTGGGGAAAACATCAACAACCTCAGATATGCAGACAATACCACTCTAATGGCAAAAAGTGAAGAGGACCTAAAGAGCCTCTTGCTCAGGGTAAAAGAGGAGAGCGCAAAAGTGGGCTTGAAGCTCAACATAAAAAAAAAACTAAGATCATGGCATCCGACCCCATCACTCCTTGGCAAATAGAAGGGAAAGTCATGGAAGTAGTGACAGACTTCACGTTCCTGGGATCCCAGATCACCGCAGACTGTGACAGCAGTCATGAAATTAAAAGACGCCTGCTCCTTGGGAGGAAAGCGATGGCGAACCTAAACAGCATGATAAAAAGTAGAGACATCACCCTGCCAACAAAAGTCCGCATGGTCAAAGCAATGGTATTCCCAGTAGTCATGTATGGCTGTGAGAGTTGGACTATAAGGAAGGCCGAGTGCCGAAGAATAGATTCTTTTGAACTATGGTGCTGGAGAAGACTCTTGAGAGTCCCTTGGACTGGAAGAAGATCAAATCAGTCAATCCTAAAATAAATCAACCATGACTGTTCCCTGGAAGGCCAGATCATGAAACTGAAGCTCAAATACTTTGGCCACCAAATGAGAAGGGAGCACTCACTGGAGAAGACCCTGATGCTGGGAAAGACTGAAAGTCAAAGAAGACAGGGACGGCAAAGGATGATATGGTTAGACACTGTCATAGATGCAACGAACATGAAATTGAGCAAACTTCAGAGGACGGCGGAAGACCGGAAGGCCTGGCGTGATCTGGTCCATGGGGTCGCAAAGAGTCGGACTCAACTGTGCGACTGAACAACAACAACATCTTAAATGTAGATCCATGGGGAGATATTTGATAATTTAGTAAATAAATTTTGGTAAATTTGTAGAGAGGCATGAAGTACGTGATCTGTAAAATCAATGAGATGATAACTTATTAGAGAGATGGAATGAATAATTGATTATTATTTATACGTTATTTTTTTTCTTTTTTCCAGTCTTTTGCCTTCTGGTTTTCTGGGATGTGAAAACAATGTATGATTTTCTTTGTTATTTCCTTTTGAAAATTAATAAAAAGATTATTATTTTTTAAAAAACTAAATTAGTGCCAAAGGGCCACTGGGGAGCACCATATTATAAGCCACCAGTGTACTTGGGGTACAATAGAAGACTAATTACCCCAGCCCCTGCCAAGTTAGCAAGCAGTGCCATCACCATTTGAGCAAGTACACTTTATAAGAACAGTGATGTGGGTTTCCTGGGAACCCAGAAAACCCATATCACTGTTGTGCTCAAGAGATGAAATGCTTAAACAGCAAAAGCTTTGATGGTACAGCTTACTAACTTGACAGGGACTGCATTTACAGCTGAAAATATTAAATAATTTAAATAATGCTTGCAGCATTTATCAGTAATAGAAGGCAAATATGCCTTGTCCAAGCGTGGACCGTGTGCAAGCACTGGGGTTTGTCCATGGTTCATATTCCACATTTCGCCCATCTAACATGACTGATCTGCAGCACAACAGCCCTGTAAGCAATAGAAAGACTACATTCACATATGTAGAGCAAAAAAAAATTCAATGGGAAAATACAGCATCCACTGAAAATTTTCCATCCCACATCACTGGAGCACAATTTGAGAAGTATTATCCAGGAGATGAAAACTGGAATTGTGACTTCCAATGATTCAGAGGCACCACCAACTGTAGTACCTGCAGTTCTTGAATGTTTACCTCACGAGTACCAGGCCCTTTACTTTGGGCCTTACTGGCTAACCTCAGTTCTCTGAACTTCAATCCTTCTACCAACTCCAGTCCTCATAAAGGAAAATTCCTAAAAGAATAATGGTAGAAGTAAAATAAATGAGTATCAATCTACACAAGCAAGTTGCTATAGCTTAATAGCTTGAAAGGAGAGTACATGTAATCATGTTTTTTTTAAGAAAGAGGTACAAGTACTGACCAGGAAAAGAAAATATTTCGATGACCAAAGATAGTTAGATACTGCAAGTGGTGACAGTGCCACAAGCAAAGTCAGAGCTTGGTTCCCACCAGAGATTAGTCTCCACTGGGGTTAATTACATACAGTAATACTTGCTGAAGTGTTAATACTACTTTTAAATATGTAACTAATAAAACTAGAACCTATTATTCACTTGAAATGCTCATGTTCCACTTAGGAAGTTTTTAGACTGGCAGTTGCCGATGTCTGCCAACTGAAGATACACTTGCAAATATATAGTGACTATAGGGTGTCTGGTGCTGGTGCTGGAGAAGACTCTTGAGAGTCCCTTGGACTGCAAGAAGATCAAATCAGTCAATCCTAAAAGATATCAACCATGACTGTTCCCTGGAAGGCCAGATACTGAAGCAGAAGCTCAAATACTTCGGCCACCAAATGAGAAGGGAGCACTCACTGGAAAAGGCCCTGATGCTGGGTATGACTGAAGGTAACAGAAGAAGGGGGCAGCAAAGGATGAGATGGTTAGACAGTGCTATTGATGCAACAAACATGAAATTAAGCAAACTCGAGAGGACAATGGAAGACAGGAGGGCCTGGCGTGATGTGGTCCATGGGGTTGCAAAGAGTCGGACTCGACTGTGCAACTGAACAACAACAACAACAGGGTGTCTTAAGAAGAAACATGGAAAAACAAGGATTAAGACTAAATTTACTGAACAATCAGTTGCATTTACATATAAACCAATTAATATTTTAACTATGAGGTGGGAACATCCATAGCTCTTATTTACTGTTATGTGTAGAGTCTGGAAGGCTGGGACATTTTCTAGCACTCTGGAACAAGCTGAGGCAAAGGTGAAATTGATACCTGTGAAAGTCATTCAGTACACAGGTAAGTACCGCCTCCACAAACATGAAAGATAAATACTGAGTTACACCAGGAACAACAACTTTAATCTTTATCAGTTTAAATCAGAATCAAAAATATATTTGGCGTCAACTCTGCTACCGGCAATACCAACACAATACAGTGGTACAAGAATGCAAGAAAATGAACTACTGCTTTAAGAATACAAAATTTGTGCCAGTCTAATTTGCTTCAGGTGGGACAAAATAGATTTTGGAGAAACCACACACAACTGCAAGTTAAAGCGCAGCAAGACATGCCAGTACACATTAGACTGCTCCGGCAAAATTCAAGTCTAACAGCTTTTTAAGTAGGTTATATGACGTCCTATTCCCACGGTAGTAGAAAAGCCAGTAATTGAATGGGTAAGGATACATCTATTCAGTTTTGAAATAGATTAGTACTCTTCAGTATCTATTTGCATAAGGGATACACCATTATTAGAAAAAGCTAACATCCTTAAAGGTTTCCTTGACTGCAAATTACAAATAGAGAAATACTGATAGCTGGCAAGAGACAGAATAAGACAGGCAAGTACATATTAAAATCTCTTGATGTCACACAGCATCATAAAAGCCAGAAATTAAGTAGTGACAAGCCTTCAAAGCTTAGGTCTGGCCATTTATGTCTCCCCTCCTAATTTTGTCCACATACCTCAAATCACATTTTTAACTCTCTGTGATATATACTGAACATTTATTTACTAATAATTTCCCCACCAAAAAATCAGATACCTATAAAGCCCATTACCTGAAAGCACTTCAATTAATTCTCAATAAATGTATGGCCTCAATGTATCCAAACATTAACAGTTCATGCACTAACATACATTGTATTCAGCAATATATTGTGTTATTCAGAAAGTCAAATAACATGATGGACCCAATATTATTAATTTTCAAAATGTTCTTTAATTCACAAGTACCAAACACTGAAATATAACTTACATGGTTCACTGGGCTCTAACATTAACCGCTTAGGTTGTTCTCAGGCCCCAGTGCTGTAATAGTAAAATGATTGTGGTGCTAAGCTCAATCAAGCCTATCTGGAAACATGTGTCCCTGAACCTTAGATGAATAGGAAATGACCATTGCTTCTTTGCATGTGCTCAGACTCATCAGCTAGCTTCCAACAGCTATTACTAATGCAACTCATGGTTCACAGATCAACAGCTTCCAATATAAATTCCACACTCTGGACTAAGCAGAATAGTTTGTGATGCTGTTCCTTCTGTCTCAAGGTGTTAAAGAAGTGGTTCCCAAAGTGGGCAGTATTGCTCCCTAGGGGGCAGTGGGATTACCTAAGGGGATGCTAAGAGGCAAGGGGCAGTAGGGGGAGCACTGGAGGTGGGCCCCTTCAACCATGTTGTTTGTTTATTTACAACTGACCTTGCTAGGGCATAGACAATGGCAAATGGTACTCCAAGTTTCTTCCTCTACGTAGTGCTGAAATCTGGTGGTAACTATTGGATTTTTTACAAAATACACTACGACAGCTATAGTCAGACCAGCACATTGCATTTTGAGAAACTGTTGTCATCATGTGTGCTTTTGTCTCTTTGTTATTTCTCAAGTTTTTACTCTTACTGTTTTGAATTCTATAGTTATTATCTTCCTTAGTGGGTCCTGCAAATCGCTATTCTGAATAATCCTTTTCTATTTGGTAGGGGGTATTATTGATGAGTTTATGGATCCAAGGGGACAATGGCCCAAAATGTTTGGGGACCACTGTGTTAAACCAACCTGACCATAAAGACCAACTGGAGAAGCAAACCCCTGTTTACATTTCATTATAGCTCTATAAAAAATAACCTAAAATATGGTTTGTGACACCCCACTGAGATATTACAATAAGAGGCAGAGAGTCTTAATTTGCAGGCATGTGAACTTTCATAGCACAGTAAATTTCACACATGCAGCTTGGTCAGACTAACCTGACCTTTGCGAATTATTCAGGCAGGTAGCTGTGTTGGTCTGAAGCAGCAGAACAATGTTTGAGTCCAGTGGCACCTTTAAGACCAACAAAGGTTTATTCAAGGTATAAACTTTCATGTGCACGCACGCTTCCTTCAGATGCACTGAAATGGAAATTACCAGTCCATACATAAACCTAGAGAGTGAACAGCAGATTTGTTGTTGTAGTTCAGTCGCACATTCGAGTCCGACTCTTCGCAACCCCATGGACCATGAACAGCAGATTACCACACAACATAATGAAGATGTTTTAACAGATGCAAGGACCATAAGTTTATATGGTCACCATTTGTTTGGATTTAATTTCATGGGAAAACACAGTGAAGCAAATAAATCTATCAAAATTGGAGACTGATGTGTAAATGTACCCTCCTTAATTGTGGAAAGCCGAGAGTAATCAACTGGGACCCTGTTGTTACTCTCCATCCATCTCCTTTCAAGCATGGAGGTAACTATCAGCATCCTTTTTTTTGAGACAGGGTGGTTGGTTGTGCAGTGTTATGTCTCCTCTGTCACCAGATCAGAGAAATACATTCCATTCTACCATTCTAAATGACATTACATTCTAATACTCATTGCATTACATTACAATCACTATTATTCTAAATAAGAAATACATTAAAATAAATGGGATGCATAGCCCTTCTTGAAGATAATACAGATGCAAGGACTGAATGAGTTTAGCATATGTAGTGAGATAAGAAACCCATATTCCTGTTAAGTACCGTTAAGGAGGGGGGTTTGTTCTGAGTACTGTAATGACGCTCTCCCAAAATGTGATTAAACCAATGGGTTAACCTGCACATCTATATTCATACATTAAAAGGTAAAGGTAAAGGTTCCCTTGCTCGAAAGCCAGTTGAGTCCGACTCTAGGGTTGCGGTGCTCATCTCCGTTTCAAAGCCGAAGAGTCAGCGCTGTCCGAAGAAGTTTCCATGGTCATGTGGCTGGCATGACTAAATACCAAGGTGCACGGAACCCTGTTACCTTCCCACCGAAGTGGTACCTATTTATCTACTTGCAATTTCTTGCTTTCGAACTGCTAGGTTGGCAGGAACTGGAACTAGAGATGGGAGCTCACTCCATCATGCGGCAACTCGGGTCTCGAACTGCTGAACTACTGATATTCCACAGCCTGCAGTTCCGCGTCTTAACCACTTGAGTCACTGCAGATCCTATTCATACATTACAGACATGCTTAGTTTTTAACCAAGATCATCCACACAAGAAAGAAGGGATGTGGTACGTTTAACCCTGGTATTAAGTTCAATATAAGGACTTTGAACTGGGCTTGAAAAAAGCATGAGCCAACAAAGATGGCACAATACATAACTTTGATGGACAGGCTGATGTCTGTCAGTACTCAAATATCATACACCAAACACTATTTGTAAACACTGTTCAGAGGCAGAGACCAGGCTACAGTAGTCTACACAAACTGACTTATTTCAATAATTCTTCTAAGTTCTACTTAGCATGACTTTTCTGATACTTGTTCAGCAACAGGACTACCCCCCCCTCTACAACCTGTAATTGCTATTGTCAGAGGTAAAGTACAGATTCCCCTAGACAGAGTTAACATCTTTACCTGCAATATAAAATATATATTCCAAGACAATAAAAATTTAAATTGTAGTACAGCACAGCAAGAGCAGGAAACAGGTGTCAGTAATTTTTCCAAGACACTTTGCCTGGGTGACAGCTAAGCCAAAGAAAAACACTTAGCAGTAAATAATAGTATGCCATCTAACAGTTAACTGACAAAAGGACTACACAGTATGATGCAGAATTTACAGTATGTAACCCTAGCTGGTCAATCGTGCTTTCAGGTTGATCAGTAACTTCAGCTGACTACAAAAGTTAGTAAGATTATTACACTGGGCTTGCTCATCAACTTTCTTTCTCTTCCTTCCCTCCCTTTCACATTTTTGCTATGAAAAAAGGAAGTAATGACAGAGCCAGTTGGGATTTTTGCACCCAAACAGGTGCACAAGACTGTGATATGCAGTCCCAAGCATGGAGGAAGGTTGAAACAGCACATAGTATTCCATGTAATATCAATATATAGATCAAAATTGTATACATGATCAGCAGTAAAACCAAGTTCCAGTAAATATGAAACAGGTTTTTTTTTGGAAGTTAGTATATGAGAGAACCACAATACCTCTGGAGAAGTAATGTTAAGTATCTTATTAGTTGCCTGCCACTGCAGCAATTCTAATATCAACAAATATTCTCAGCTCTATAGATGCAATATAATGCTTTGGTTCTTTACCTTTCGTCCACAATACAAAGCCAACACCAATGCAATTGCTCCACTTCAACACAACTTTGAACATTTCACCTGTCTGCAGAACAGCATAAATCTTCAGCACTGACATCAACTGAAGGAAATGACTTGTTTTTTGCTGTTCCAGTGAGACTAGATCTAATGGACTTAAGATTCAGGATGGTAGATTTCAGCCAAACATCAGGAGGAGCCTCCGTATACCAATTACCTCTGTGTGTGCTGGGGGAAGAATCTACCCAGTTGGAAGTTTTCAGAGCCTAGAGAGCAATCTGTTGGGAATGTTCTATACATTTCTAGTATTGTGATGTAAGGTGGATTAGGTGTCCTATATGGCTCCAACTTTATGACTCCATGACTGTTTCACAAGGGGGATGTTTTCTTGCCCAACAGTCCGGAGATTCTGAGATCTGATCCTCAAATGCAGTTGGAAATGATTAATAAAAGTTTCTCTAGGGATCATCAGAAGCCCAGACTCTGCTGCACCCCCACAAACAGCTCTTGAGCTAGAGAAAATACCAGGAGACACAAGGGAAGACAAGTTGGCTGACAAGACCACTTACTTGGCTGTAAGGGAGGAAGGGACACCACGGAATTGTCCGGCAACAGCCTTGTGCACAACGTGCCCTGACTGCCTATGGGAGTAGGGAGGAGGAACAGGGTGGGACAGGCAAGCTGGAAGGAGATTGGATTAGAGGGACTGGAGAGTGGACCCTTAAAAGAGGGGCTCCCATGACAGCCGAGGAGGAGGACAGTTGAAGGGTCCACAATGCCAAAGCACTCCAGTCAATTTGAGGGAGGTTTAGGTGCTGTTAATTTCCATCCCCGACCATGTCTGAGGCCCAGGAGCTCCACCTGGGAAGGACAGTAAGTGAGACCCAGGAGGGTGGAGCCTCACAAGTTACCTTCTGCCTTACACTATAACATGTAAGAGACAGGAAATTGTTAAAGCACAATGGCATTTTAAATAGTTTACAGTAAGCCACATTCCCACTGGCTACACAATTGTCCTTGGATAATCACTATAGAAAAATGCAGAGGGACTGGATTTTGCCAATCAGGTGAATGCTACTTATTTATCTAGAGATGTGTTCTTTCAGAAGTCCCAGTTAGCAAAGTGATAATGTATACCAGTTCCCTGACATCTGAAATAATATTTTACAGGGGTATGATGGGACTGTACATGAATGCACCCCTACTGAACGTCTGGAAAGTCTTCACAGAAGCATTTGGCTTTAAAAATGCTGCAAGTGGTAGGTGCAAACATAGAACTAATGGGTCTTTAACAAGTTATCATATACAAAGAACTCCCAATCTACACTGTGACTCTTATAACCTGAATGTATATAGACTTGTTATAGTCTTACATCCAGAGGCAAATCTCATTTTAATAAGTACACCACAGAGGAATCTCAAAAAATGCTTTCCCAGCATTAAATACATTTACACAGAAGGCAAGCTAGCTATTCTTTGGTGCTGGAGTACCTATAATCTCAATAAAAGAAGAAAAGAGGAGATTGGATTTATACTCCGCTCTTCACTCGGAGTCTCAGAGTGGTTTACAAACTCCTTTCCCTTCCCCTCTCCACAACAGACACCCCGTGAGGTAGGTGGGATTGAGACTGCTCTTTCAAGAACAGCTCTGACAGAACTATGGCTTGCCCAAGGTCATCCAGCACCTGCAAGTGGAGGAGTGGGGAATCAAATCCGGTTCTCCCAGATTAGAGTCCGCACACTTAACCACTACACCAAACTGTCTCTCAAAATGATGAGTGCACATAAAATCCCATTAAAGGCTGCAATCCTATGCAGGCTTACCCTGAAGCAAGCTCCCCAATACATTGTCTTTCTTCTGAGTAAGTCAACATAAAATTATATTTATTATTATTATTATTATTAATTCAACGTATACCCCGCCTAGTTTGCGATAAGCCAATTTGCCTAGCTTACAATAACCTTTTAACAGAAATTAAATATGCATTGACGGTATTTAACCGCAGCTTAGCCAACCTGGAAAAGTTTCTTCTAGCAGTAGAGGATTGACCACATTAAGGCTTAAACAAGTTACACAAGACGGAACTGTACCACCCAAAACAAAAGCTATACTGGTTCTTCCGGGAGAACACAGGCGATGCCCTGCTGGAAATACGCTACTACGGTTTCAAGCAGACTGCTCAACAGTACCATCCTAAGCAGAGTGAGGCCCTTCAGAATCCATTGAAGTCTATCGGCTTTCAGGTGGTGTAACTGTGCTCAGGATGGCCGCAGTAAGGGCCATTCGGGAGGCCTGCGCCCAGCCTTTCAACGACGTGTGTCTGCAGATAAACGCCGCCGGGGTGCTGTTCTGCTTCCCCTGGCTGGACTGCGAGCCCCCCCCCGCCCCCTGCCCCGGCTGCTCCGTCCCGCACAGAGGCTCCGGGTGTCCCCTGGTGTCAGGGGGCCTAGCTCCCTAGGAGCGCCGGGGAGCGGCAGGGTGAGTCATTTACCTCGTGAAGAACTCGGCGAAGCTGGAGCCGCCGATGCCGCCCAGCCGTTTGGCCCCGTCGCCTTGGTCGGGCCCGGCGGCCGCTGCTTGGGCGCTGGGCGGCTGCTGCTGCTGCGGCGACGACGAGGAGGAGGAGGACGAGGGCTCCTCCAGCTGCTGCTGCTGCAAGTGCTCCGGGGCGCTGCGTCGGCGGCTGACTTCGAAGGTGTTGCGGGAGTTGAGGTTGATGTCCATGAAGGCCAGGTGAGCCAGGCACGGGAGCGCCCTGGCCGGCGAAGCCGGACTCTCCGCCTCCTCGGAGACGGGCGAAGGGCTGCCGGAGGAAGAGGAGGACGGCGGCGGCAGGGCTACTCCGGCCCCCCCCCGGCCAGGCTGCAACTCTTCAGCGGCTCCTCCAGGGCCATCCCGCACGGCGGGGCCGGCAGGAAAAAGGCGCAGCCGCCGTTGCGGAGGGGAGCGGGCGGCGGCAGCTCCTCCGGGCTCGCTGGGCCCTCCTGAGGCGGAGGCGGCGGCGGGAGGAGGAGGAATCCGGCATCGCCGTTGGTCATCCTGCCTCCGCCGCAGACGTCCCCGTTGGGGGGCCTCTTGCCGGCCAAGTAGCGCTGCAGGCGGGCCGCGGAGGAGCCCTCTCGGCTCCCATCCCGCTCGCCGTCCGCTTCGCCGTCCGCCTCCGACGCCGCCGACGCCTCCTCCGCCTCCTCCTCCCGGCCCGAGGGAAGCAAGGCTGCACCGCCCTGAGCTCCGGCATCCTCCGGCCCAACCATTTGCCGACGCAGAACCCCAGGGGAGCCAGCGGCGCGGCTAGGAGCGGGGAGGGAGGAGGAGGCGGCGGCGGTGGCGGAGGCCCACCGGCCCCTCACGGCGGCGCGGCGGGGCCCGAGGAGGGGGCGGGGCGCCGGGTACTGCCGCTCGCCTCAGCTCCAACCGGCCGCCGCACACATCCGAGACGACAGGGACGGCGCTGGCAGGAGCGGCCTAAGGGGGCCCGGCTCGCGCAGGCGCACAAGGGGCCCCTCAGCCGCCGACGCCGACAACCACAGAGACGAGGTGGCTAGTGCGGAAGTGGAGGCTTGTAAACATCCGGCGCTCGGTGGCTGTGGCCCGCTCCTCCTCCACCGCCTCCACAGGCTAAGGCGGGCTGACGGAAGTCTCCCGTTGGATCTCATTAATCCGAAACTGCTGGAAGGCGACCGAGGTATTTGAGAAAGGGAAAATAGATTTTTCCCTCATTTTCCTGACTATTTCGCTTCGCCCTTGACCTCATGGCGGCGCTGGCCCCGTATTTCGTCTGAAATCTGCGTAATATAGAAGTTTATCCATTGTTGTTCTAGGTAACCACGGGTTACACAAAGCATGTCAGAGATTTAAAAAACATGTCGCAGAGTTGCCAGCAATTTCCTAGGGAGTAAACACTATTTTACTCGAGTGGACTTACTTCTGAGTAATCGTACTCTGGGCTGCACTTTTAGTTATTCTGCTTTGTTCCTAAAATTAACAAACATATTTTTAAAAAGTTATCTAGCCATTAGATCCCACTGATTTTAAGATCTGTGTGCATACCTTTTTACTCTTGTAAATATTATTTATTATAATGAACATAGTAGGTTTGGATTTGATGAATTTTAGTTTTGTATAATCTTGTCTGTATGCTCCTGCTTACACTTGCCAGTCCCCAGGTGAGGGTGGGGGATCCCCTGATTTTGTGGGCTTTGGCTGCCACTGGCCAGCGGGGGAAACCCTGCCCCCAGATAGCCATCCCCACATGCCATCAGCAAGGTATTACAGAAGTGATTATCATTGCGTTGGAATGGCACTCTACTTTTGGGCAAAACTCTATGGTTTGTAGCTGTTTATACCATAGAGTTTTGCCCAAAAAGTAGAGCATTGTTCTGACATTGCGGGAGTGATGACATCACTTCTGGAAGTAATGTCAACATGTCACCAGTGTGCGCTCACTTGAAGTCCTCAAGGCAAGGAGCTGTGAGACAGCTTCCAAATTGCAATGAAGTAGCAACACAAGGCAAGGAGCTGTCAGACAACTTACAAATTGCAATGAAGTAGCAACACAAACAAAGCTAGTGGAGTTCATCAGGCCAGGCCTTAAAGGTCTTTCTGTCTTTGCTGTACAGCTTCATGCCATAGCATTCCGTGCCATTTGCCCTACCTCTGGAATTCTGGGATGACCTCCTGGAACCATTTGTAGGGTGAGGGGGGCCGTGATTGGGTCTGGAGGAGGGGCACGGCTGGAGCAGGGGAGTGTGCTGATTGGGTGCATACGTAGTCAGTATCCTGAGCTGCTTGAGGTCCTGTGGGCATGGCCACAGCTGTGGGGGGGGGACTGAATTTTAATTTACCATGGCTGTCAATGGGCTATGACACCATTTTTGCTGGCACAGCTTTGCACCTGCTCTATGGAGTGTTCCCACACTGAAAACACTATGGAGGCCTCTTAACTGCTGCCATGCCCCCTGGAACACCCACATCTACACTGGTGGCAAGGTTTTTGCCATTGCTCCACAGACATGCAGCTGAGGTGCTTCTGCACAGATGGGACCCAGGGCACAGCAGCACTAGTGCCCTGTGCCAGCATAAACTGCCCTTACACAATTGTGACTCTGAGTTAGGCTGGCATAGGGGTAAATCAGGTCCCTATTCTGATTTGGCTCCCCCCCCCCTTTGGTTTCCTCTGTAAATTAAAATTATTTGAAATATAAAAATCTTTGCCATGGAAATTCCTCTTCAAACTTCATAATTCACCTTCTAATAGGATTTACCCAAAGGCTGATCTTATATATCATCAGGACAATTTTCATAAAAGAAAGGCATGTTCTATTCAAGATGCCAAATCAAGTTAAACTATTCTTCATGCAACGTTACTCAGCTGGGAGTATCCCATTTCACAGACCGAAACAAGTTTATCCTGTCCTAAACCAATCTTGTGTGACAAACTCAATGTCACCCTTATTATTTTGTTTATGGTTCATCTAGGAACCTTTTATCTTCAATCAGATCTCTCACTTTGTCGTTTGGAATATCTCTGCTTTTATTATTACAAAGTTTTGTTTCCACAAGTTTATAATTCAACCATAAAGGCACATTCCAGAGCGAAACGTGGCATAAGATATCTCTATCTTGAAGTTAAATAGTTCACAGAAAATTCAGAAGCACTTGGGTATTGTTTTTAAGAGTCAAATGCTTTCCACTGTGCAAGTCCTTGGTTCATTTATAGAGGTCTCCCCTTGTTAGGAGATCAAATGTAGGGACTGATCTTTTTTTTTATCCCCCCTAAGGGGAATTTTTATTGATTTTTTACAAACTACAAACTATAACCGAAAATATGGGAAGGGGAACTACATCTAAGGAGAAAGACCCACTAATAACTAAAAACCCAAGAGTAGGAGATCAATACATCAGCTTAACTCAATGTTACTTTTAAAAAGATAATAAAACAATCAACATAGTCGGTTATGCTAGATTAATTATCTCTTATATTCATTTAACTGCTTAAAGAAATCCCCCGAGCATCCCAAAATTATTTCAGAGTTTTCAGGCACAAATCAGAGTCCTTCAGCCACTATTTATTCTTCTCTTTTCTAATCCTCAATTTATATGAACCTTTGGGGGCAGCCGCCCCTTTTTCAGAGGGTGAGTCCTCGTCAGAAGACCCCGAGCCTAACTCGCCATCAGATTTGCTTTCTTCTTCTTCCTTCTCGTCCTCAACTGGTTCCCTGAGCTGTGTTCGCAGAAAGTCATGTGCCTTAAGAACAGAGTCAATCTTTTCTTTTTTATCGTGAAGTTTGAAAATGATGCCTTCTGGGATTAACCATCTGTAACTGATGACATTTGTTTGTAGAAAAAGGATTAGTTCTTTTGAATTCTTTCTCGTCTGTCTTATGTCAAATGGAATGTCTTTTAAAATCCTGATGTTGGTGTCCCCAATTTTAAGAACATAAGAACATAAGAGATGCCAATGTTGGATCAGGCCAAAGGCCCATCCAGTCCAACACTCTGTGTCACACAGTGGCCAGAAATACCAGGTGCCATCAGGAGGTCCACCAGTGGGACCAGGACATTAGAAGCCCTCCCACTGTTGACCCCCCCAAGCACCAAGAAGACAGAGTATCACTTGTCCCAGAGCCCCTATCTATACCTTGTGGCTAATAGGCACTGATGGACCTCTGCTCCATATGCTTATCTAATTCCCTTTTGAAGCCGTCCATGCTTGTAGCCGCCACCACCTCCTGTGGCAGTGAATTCCATGTGTTTCTCTCACATGTCTCTTCGAGAATCTGACTACTATTTCCCCAGGCAGATTATTTTTCTTGATGTATAAGGAACAGGACCTGTAGACCACATCCATCTCGCTGTAGAGGTATTCCGCTGTCAAATCTGTCATTGGGGCTATTGCTTCACTCAGCCATTGCTTCAGATTCTCTCCTTTAATTTCCAGGACCCCTTGAAACCGTAGGACCAAATTGGCTTTCTCCATTTGCAGCTGCAAAAGTTGTGACTCTTCCGTGGCTTGCTTCATTTCCAGCTTCTGCACCTTTTTCTTAACTTTTTTAGTGTTGGCATCTATTTCCTTAACCTTCTCCCCCATTTGATCAGTTGCTTTTAAAGATTGAGTCAATTGTATCTGCTGTGAAGCCAAACTCTGACCAATTGTTGACAGCTGTTGCTTAATAGTAGTCATCTCATCCAGCAGAGGGCGCAAGGAATCAGCCAACATTTTTGAAAGTTCAGTGGTATCTTCCGTTCGAGGACTACCCACTTTCGCTTTCAAAAGTTTTTCTTTCTCCGGTTTCTTCCCCGCCATCTTTTTGGATTTTACTTATCAACAAGTTGCTAAAGTCTCTGATATTCACCCAAACGCTTGTCTGCGCTCTGGTAAGTCTCTTAAAACAGTTTCAAATGCTTATTTTTCCACTCCCCCCTCTTTATTCCGTGTTTTCGTTTATGTGCTTGGGAGGGGCCCCTCCCCCGCTTTCTTCCCATCGCTCTTTAAGGGGGGCAGCTTTCTTTTTAAATCTTCATGCTTGCTTCAACCCGACTCACAGTTTGTTGTTGGCCAACCGGCCTCGCTCGGCATCGGTTTTTTCCGCCCGATCTCCAACGCTTGTCCGGGTCAGCAGCACTCGTACCATACGGTCACTCAGCGGCAGGACCTTCGGGGTAGAGGAGTGCCTAAATTCTCCAGCATCGCGCCGTTGAAGAGGTCGCCCCTCAAAAGCCCCCTGGCTAGGAGCCTTTTACCAAGGCTCCGGGGGGGGCAACCCATCGCACCCCCTCCTACTCGCTGGTGTGCAGTTTGCATCCTCGGGGCGTCTGGGAGATGCGTCTGCCTGCGTGTCGCCATAGACTGGAAGCCCGAATGTAGGGACTGATCTGAGGTTCAAGGCCCTCGACGCATCTTCTGACACAGAAAGCAAAAAGGATGGACAGCATTAGATCCTCCGACTAGGCGATATGAGGCTTTTGGACTGTTCAGACTCTGAGCAAATACAAGTTGCCTAGATCCCCCCCCCCTTGCCTGGTCAACAGAGCAGCATTTTCTAGCTGTACTTCAGGCTCTGGCAGCTGACCCTAGGGACCCTGGTCTGCCAGATACTCTTTCAATGTTTGGTTTCAGTTATGATCAGCCACAGCCCTGATTTTCCATGTTACTTCAGAATAGTAAAAGAATTAATGATTTGCATTATGATCCAGACTGGGAAAGGGAATATATTGGTTAGGTCAGTATTCACCGTTCTCTGCCCAGCCATCCTTTGTTGCCACTTGGCACACCAATGGAGGGTCTTGTTTTAGGGCAGCAGCTCAACTTTGGCACACTAGGAAGGCAGGAGGAGATGATAAGACATGGTTTTCCTTCCCCCCCCTCTGTTCACCAGTGGCTCATGCTATTCTAACTGGTAACCTAGATCTGTGGTTAGAGACTAGAGGGATCAGGCTAGATGAATCAAATAACAGAAGGGGGGAAACTATCCAAACCAATGCACTCCACCCAGCCAGTCTGTCTGTCCTCTGGTGCCACCTGTAATTAAGGTCCATCTAGCACACATCATGTTTGCAATAGTGGCCAGCCAGATATACCTGGAAAGCTTGCAAACAGGGCTGAAAGGAAATCTCCTCCCATTGTTTGCTCCTGACATCTGGAATGTAAGCTCGCTTTTTATGGGCCACCGAGTAAGGGGCCATCACTGATGAACCCTCCCTCCAAATAAATAAATAAAAATTACGCTTGTGGAGAATCTGGTATTACACCTGTGGTTTAAGAACAGTGCTGCTGGATCAGACCAAGGGTCCAACTAACTACACCAACATCTGGTTTTCAGCAGCAACAGCTAAATTCTTCCAGGAAGCCCAAACCAAAGTCCTCCTCAACAGTTAGCCACCTTGCAGCAGTCATTCAGAGGCGCTGCATCTCTGAACCTGGAGGTTCCGTTTAAATGGCTTTACAGACCTATTCTCCATGAATTGTGCCTAATCCCATTTTAAATCTGTCTAAAACAGCAACTGTCGACATATCTTGTGTCAACAAACCCCATTAATTAATTATGGGTTGTGTGAAGAATTGCTGGAATCTGTTGCCAATTGATTTGGGAGGACCCAAGCTGTAGTGCCATGATAAAAAGTTCCACACCAGACAAAAATGTATAAGCTTATTTTATATCCCTTTCCCTTAGTCATCTTTTTTTCTAAATCCAAACAGCTCATGCTTTAATCTCTCCTTCCCTACTCAAAACTCTAGGACCCTCAAGAGTAGACTCCCTCTCTGTTCACCTATACTTTTAGGGCCGACGCAAAAAGAGATATTTGAACTCTTATATACACTTCACAATACAACTCACAATCTAGAATGTCAAATTATCAAAGCTCTTCGAAGTTCCCTTTTCTGGTTAATACCCCTTGAAGTTATTAATGTTAAATTCTAACCCAAAAGGTTTATTTTTATTTTTAGTTCTTTCTTCTTGGTTAGCCTTAGTTATCATAGGCTATCTATATTGTCGTGTTGTTATATTGCTGTTCACTCCCAATTGCAACAGCCATTTAAAATTCCTCGTGTATATTCGATAGTTGTCATTGTTTGAATACTCGTGTAACTTGTAAGGAGAGTCTTCCAACACCTGATCATTTTGCATGTCTTTTTCAGTCATTTCTTTGGCTTGACGATGTCCATTTTTTAGATCGGCAACCAGAACTGTGCAGTTTTCCAAATCCTTTTCTGGAGCTAGGATTGCCAACCTCCAAGTGGGGCCTCACGTTCTCGCTAGGGACCTATGGGAAGAGACAGCTCGTTAGCATTTGGCTCCTAGGTCATGAAAGGCTTCAAGAATCGTAACCAGCACCTTGAATTTAAATTGGAAACAAACTGGCAGCCAATGTGGCTGTTTTAAAATAGGTGAGGTATGTTCCCATCTGCTAACCCCTAACAGCAATTGGGCTACTGCATTCTGAGGCTAGATGAATCAAGTTTGCCTTCCAGGACAGCCCAAAGTAGAGGGAGTAATCCAACCGCCATCCTGACAGTCTTATATTTCAAACTATATATCTGTGCCTTTAAATATTTACAAAACAGCATTTCAGCAAGGTCACCGAGATATTTCTGGACGCCAGACTCGGATTACCAAATGCCTACTCATTTATTATTGACGGTTTTAATTACAATAGTGCCTCCAACCAGGATCCAAATCTGCATTGTGCTATGAGATCCCAGCACACACAGTTCACATTTCAAGATCAGTAAGGGAACAGTATTAAATTCTTACCTGCATTTTAATTCCCTGCTCTTTTATCTCTTGCGCAAGACTTCACACTCCTCCCCAGCCCTCAAAAGGAAGCCAGTGGTATTAGACCGGGAAGGCAGCAGCTGGCTTTGAAAGATTTAGGTTTTGGCTACTCTGTGCAGGAAAAAAGTTCTCTGAGCTTCCCGGCTTTGAAGAAGATTCCATATTTGAAATGGGCGGAAATCTAGATCCTTGTTGGCTGTCAATGCTGAGAGGATCGTCAGTAATTTCTTGTTGTGGACAATTCAGATGTGTGATATGTGTTAATTGGTACTGTAATACTCCACACTATTGTGTGGATTATAACCTTGCTTCTGAGTTTTATAATTCATTGAATCACTTTAGTGATTGTATGTTAATAAGTAAAGGTAAAGGTTCCCTTGCTCGAAAGCCAGTCGAATCCGACTCTAGGGTTGCGGTGCTCATCTCCGTTTCAAAGTCGAAGAGCCAGCGCTGTCCGAAGACGTTTCTGTGGTCATGTGGCCGGCATGACTAAACACCAATGCGCACGGAACGCTGTTACCTTCCCACCGAAGTGGTACCTATTTCTCTACTTGCAATTTCTTGCTTTCGAACTGCTAGGTTGACAGGAGCTAGAACTAGAGATGGGAGCTCATTCCCATCATGTGGCACCCGGGTCCCGAACTGCTGAACTACTGACCTTCCACAGCCTGCAGTTCAGCGTCTTAACCACTTGAGCCACCGCACCTCCTATGTTAATAAGTACTGGAGACAAAATTGTTGTTAATTATAATTTACTTCAGTAGAATTATTTTTATATTGTTTGGCACATTCAGTTGTCTTTGTATGTATTCATTTATTCACTGTGGTCCCACCATTTGTATATTCACTCAAAAGGAAGCCTGCGTTATTGAGATAGCCACCGCAGCCATTTATCTGAGCACTAGTTCCACAGCTTCCTCGTCTTGCAGAAAATAAAACTTGCAACTTCAGTGGCTGATTGGTCCTTTAACTCCCTTGGAAACTTTCTGGTGGGTAGTTGTCCCGGAGGTTGCTGGCAGCCAGGAGCGAAGTGTGCCCTAGTGGCACCGACAACCCCACAGGGGCCACTTGCCTTGGAGTCAGCCAGTGGCAAGTGAGCCTCTCTCCCTGCTGTTGTTACAGCCGCCGGTGGTGTTCTCCTTGGCCATTTGTAATGCCCCAGTTTTCCTGGGAAATGAATCTGCTTTTCTAAGGGTACAGTCCTAAGCACAGTTACACCCTTCTGGGCTCACTGTCTTCAGTGGACTTAAATAAGTATAACTCTGCTTAAGATTGCAAGTATTACAGCAGCAGCCACTGGAGATACTCGTAACTCGGCATGGGGGAAACTGCAGAAAAGCTAATCCTCCTTGTAAGATTTGTTGATATGGTCAAGATTCAGAGGTACTTAACCACCCAGACGAGGAATTCCCAAGCATTCAGATACATACTTTTGCTGCTTGTTTTGGGTCATTCATAAATCACTGTATGGACTTCTGCCACTAGAGAGAAACAGGCCATTCATGGCCAAGGTCAGCATACCCTGAGGTAGGGCCTACTGCTTTGATCCCCTCCCCCCCACACGATTGCTTCCGGATCAGTGATCCTCGCCACCCAGTGCTACTGGGGAAAGGACTGTAGGCAGCAGTGAGCATGGGCAGTGGGAGAGCTCACCAGCGGGCAAGGGAAGGACACAGACAGGTGGGAGGCATGCAGCTTTGGGGAATGTAGGGCCCAGCCCCCCAGCCGCTAACCAGCTGGCTATCGGGGGTACTTACCAGTAGAAAGAAGATGGCCTAGGCCACGTTGCTGGTGTCACACCGGAAGTGACTTTTGGGTGATGCTCTGGTATTTGGGCAAAAACTCTATGATAGAATCAGGTTTTATCATAGAGTTTTTGCCCAAATACCAGAGTGTCCCTGGGAAGTTGCTGGTATGGTGGCATCACTTACTGTGTAACACCAGCCGTGTAGTGTAGGCTTCCTTCTGTCAGGACCCATAGCAAATCAATCAAGCACACGCTTCTAAGAAGGTTTTACTTTTATTGAAAAGCTATAGATGCAGTAACAGGAACACTGTTAGGAATGGCGGGCATTCTATGCGCATAAGAGGTTATAGGGCGTTCGTATTCACCCCCCCCCACTGAGTACCCAATTACAGGGTTTCCCGCGCGCGGGCATTAAGCTGGGAACAAACGGCTGCAAAAACAAAACAGGTAAGAAGCTTCCCACAACTCTGTCTGTGCAGAGACACCTCGACTCCTCCAGTGGCCTTGAGAGATAAGCGTTGCAGCGAAGAGGCAATTAAGCTCAAGGGAAGGAATGTACATGTAATGAAAACACACACCATACTATTGGCAGCTTAGCTGACACCTTCTTTCTACTGGTAAGTCCCCCCCATCCCCCACTGGTTGCCAGGAGGGACCCGGCAACCTGAGCGGAAGGGAAGGGCTGGTGATGGGGGTAGAAGAGGGGGAGGGAGGCCCTAGGAATTCTCCACCTGGGGTCCCTCAAAACGTGGAACCAGCGCTGCTGCCATTACAAAGTCAAGAGTCGTCATTATAGTCAGTGGTCCCATTATAAAGTGAAGGCTGGCAAAACTTTCAACACATTTTAACAATATTTTGAATGTATAAATAACAGTTATCCTACGATAACTGATCATGTAAGCAGGCCCTAAATGATGTGTTCCCTAGGGTTGCCAACTCCAAGTTGGGAGATACCTGGAGATTTTTGAGGTGGAGCCTGAGGAGTGTGGGGTTTGAGAAGGAGAAGGACTTCAGTGGGGTACGAGGCCATTTAGTCCACCTTCCAAAGTGGCCATTTTCTCCAGGGAACTGACCTCTGTTGCCTGGAGATCAGCTGTAATAGAGGGAGATCTCCAGCATCTGCATCTCCTTGCTTGGAGTTCCTGAGTGATTTCAATCCCAGGAACTGAACCCTTGTGCAGAAGAGGTCTTGGGAGTTCTACTGAGTAGGCCTCTGGCAAGTGGTCTGCAGAGGCATGTGGCTGGAGTGGTCACATTTCCTTCCTTGTGCATGCGCCTGCCAAAAAGGAACATGGTTGTAGGAGGGGAATCAAACCTGTGTCTGCGGAGGTCACTCGTGCTTGTCCGCTACAGGGCTTCCACTGGTGGTCACACCAAAGCCCTCCTTACAGTGCAGGGGGCAGTGTTCTCTTTGTTCTCTCCCTTGTGGCATTAGGGGCAGAGGTCATTTCAGGGGGGATCGCAGTTCCCCCGGGTGAGGTACGGGGGGCGGGGCACATGACGAAGCCCCGCCCCCTGCTTCCGGTCCTCCTTCAGCGAGGAGGAGGCAGGAGAAGAGGGAGGGTAAGTTGCTTCCTCCCTGCCTCTCCCTACCCCTGCCTGCCTGGGGCCAGGGAGGGCCTTCGCGGGGCTTTCTTGCACTCCCGCCGGCCTTGCAGGTCCACCGCCGGGCCCCTCATGGGGTTCGGCAGTGGAGCTGCAAGGCCGGCGGTGGCGGCCGGGACCATTGGGGGCGGGGTGTGTGGCCTTATGACACACTTCCGGTGATGTCAGGGGGTGTGGCCTTATGACACACTTCTGGTGATGTCAGGGGGTGTGGCATATGCTAATGAGTTATGCTAATGAGTTCCCCTAGCTCTTTTTCTACGAAACGACCCCTGATTAGGGGCATGGTCACATCAACACATCAGTGTGCACTGACTGGTTGGTCACTTCCATCTCTGTCCATCACAGGGGTTTTGCTGGCATATCAGGCCATGATTGGTGGGTTGTAGTGGTGTTGCTATGGTTTCTTTTGCAACTGCTGGGCACACTTTAGAGTGTGGGGTCCTTTTTCACATATTTCCACTCTGCAGACTCAGCAGAGGATACTCGCTAGTGACAGGTCACTGGCACTGATGCCAATAATGCATGGATGCCAGAGTCTTAGGGCAACTCAGTCTAACAGCCACTGTTTTGCACACAGCAATGTCAATGGAGGCAATGAGTCGCATTAGAAGAGCAACACCAAACTGCAGTTTGCATGCTATACTTTCTGCAACTGCAATGTTGACAAAAATGTATGTATATACAACCAAAAGGTTACAGGAACACCCTTATTCCTCAAGCCATTTGTTTTGTTACAGTACATTTCCTTCAGTCCAATTTTCCCCCAGGAGCGTTTCCATTACAAAATAAAACATTCTTACAGTGACAGATGAATAAGTTTCAAGAGGGTTTTTTTTTGTTGTTGTTATCAGGAATTTTTAAAAAAATCAATCTTAAGTTTTAAAAAAAAACTTGACAAAACATTTGTCTTTAAACTTTTGTCAGTTCATTCCACTCTGTCTTTTGATTTAATGTGGCTTTTCTCATATCAAAAACATTTTGAGCCAAGTAACAAAAGGAGACAGAACAGTTTGCTGAGAAAGATCACAGATTTTCTTGGTTCAAAGCAAATGGCTACCTCGTAATGCAAAACTCTTTTCCCCAGTGGTTTCAGAATAGGGCTTTAAGCTCATTTGTTAACCACCGGATGCACTAATTATGGTTTGCCGCAACATCAGAATTAAACAAACCAAATTTGGCTGAGTAGTACTGCCCTTTGCAGTTGCTTAGCCACAGAAATGGCAAATATGGAAGATGTTCTCCCTGCTAGGCTGTAGAAAGGAGGAAAGAAGTAGGCAAACCAAGGTTTACACATGAACCAGAAGCTGTTCCTCACATCTAGTGGACTATCCAGAACGTGTCGCACAAACCATGGTTTATTGTGACATCTGAGCGTAGTTACTGTCTTTCAATGCTAAATGGAAAATGGAAGTTACTAAGGCAAGAATTATTTAAATAATGTGCCTGAAGTGTTTTGAATACTTAGAAAAAGTGCAATGCAACTGTTGCCACTAGAAAATCATGGCTGGGATCTATTGAACTAATTTTGTTTGCACAAAATCCCATGTCCCACTTTTTTCTTTCTTGCTTTAAACAGTAGATCACTATGTCATGATACCAGCTATATTTATAAGTCTTACCATCTTTTAAAATGCTGCATAAGGTGGAGACTGCTGCAACTCAACCCCTAAGCCCATCTTGAGTGCATGGAATTAACAGCTTTTGGGATGCCAGTCTTGTATCTTTATCTTCACCCACTCTGCAGTTTCTGCTGTCTGTTTCAACTCCCCCCCCACTTTGTTTGACTATATTGTTTGTTCTCCTGCCTACTTACTACCTGAGAACCCTGTCTATAAATCAAAAGCAGTATTTATATCAGTTTAGGATTACACAAGAGGACGTTCTTGTGCCTGTATTACCTGTACAACTGGGAAAGGTTCAGCAAGTGTTCTGGGCTACTGTGATTTTTAAAATGTGTTCATCTCCGGCAGTGATCAAAGGCACATGAATACCAGTAATGTAGTCTGCCTCGTTTTCATTAATCTGCTACACGGGTTATGGGGGAGGCCATAATTATTCAGTATTCAATAGGTTGTTGGGATTTCATGAAGCATTTCTGCACATACAACAGCCCTTGTGCAAAGCACTAACACTAAACCATTTGAGCTAAGTTAGGGTTACCAGAGGTCCTCTTTTTCGAGGACATGTCCTCTTTTTTTGGTATCCATCCTCTTTTGAACTCTTTAAAAAAACTGACGAAAATGTCCTCTTTTTGGGTTCCTAGTTAGTAGCAATTATCACACTTTAAATAGCAGGCGTATTTAAAACGATATTTGTCATAGTGATCACCTGTTTGAAGTAGTCAGTCAGGAAATATGTCCTCTTTTTTGCTTTTCAAAATATGGTGACCCTAGCTAAGTTAAACTCTTGGATCGAAACTTTGTTCTCTGTGTGCATAAGACAGAGCACAAGAAATTTTTGATCCAGTCAGTACAGCAATGAAAGGGGAGATATCACACACCTTGCGCTATTGCTAGTGCTGGCAGAACAGTGCATTTTCCTTTCCACTCATGCTTTGCTGGACCCAACCCATTGCCTGTCATCTTACTGCATTCAGCTGAGTGGTTTGTATAAGAGGACTGCACTCCCTACTCGTGGCCACACTGGGCAGTGGGAGCACTTGCAAGACGCAGAGAGACACTTCTGACACGCCTCCTGCGACCACCACTTGAAACGACTTCTGCATAGCAGCGGCACAATGCAGTGAGCAGCCCCACCGTGTGGTTTGTTTCCATATCACACCAAACATTTCTAGTGAGTTTATGGCTATGGAGCCAGAACATGAGTTGTTCCTATCTCAGCACTGTCTCCTCAGACTGACAACAGCTCTCCAGGGTCTCGGAGAGAAAGGGCTTTCTGATACGGGCTGCTTCCTGAGGGCACAAATCAGACATGATGCCAGGAGTTCCATCCATGAAATCCTGAGATTATTTTTTTAAGCAAGTATGTGGGGTACCAATTTGTATCACTGTGTGAGAGGAGTCGGGGAGGGGGGGAGGACTTAGACCTTCCCATCTATGTGTCAGGTTCCACAGCAAGTAACTCTTCACACATGTTTCCTAAGAAGCGTTATGCTTTATTAGTGTACAAGACTGGTACCATGTCCACAGGATTATTGTTAGGAATAACTAGAAGGCGGGAACATCCCAATACATATAGCTGGGCAAGGCAATTAGCTAAGCAAATGAACTTTGAGCGCGCACGCGCAGGAAGACTCCCGGTGGGAGAGTACATAATGAGCGGGAGAGTCACAGGGTTTCCTGAGAGCAGAAAAATTCACACCAAATGTGGACCCCAAGCCCTCCCTAATGCACAAGGCCAGACTGATAACGGCGTCTAGTTCCCACGTTCTCCCTGGCATGTTTACGGCAAGCTGCTGCCCTGCGAGCAAGCGGGAACAGGGAAGGGTAGACTACACAGAAATGGCAGCTAGCTGACACTATGACATTTTCCTGACATGAAAGCACTGTGGAGTTGTTATAACAACCCTCCTGTAGACCCCAGTGGGCCACATAGCAGTTTCATGGGGTCATTTCAGGCTGGGGGAAATGGCGTGAGAGGGGAGTTTTAACCCTCCTCTGCAACTGTGTGCTGTGGTCTCAATCCACACTGAGGTCCCGTGGACATCTGGAGTATGTTCACTGAATCCCTAGCATTAGGTCTTCTCACACTGAATCTGGAGCCTTCTGTGTACAAAGCAGGTATTCTTGTCATGGAAGCTGCCCTTCCCGACTGGCAGCATGGAAAAGACTGTGACATATGGCTGGACAGTACACACAAATGCCCAAGTGCGCAGACAGACCAGGCAATGAAAATCACCCATCCCGTCCATCTATACAAGGCAAATTACAGATATGTGGAGCCACAAGGTGCCTCCAGACCACTCTGGGAATAAAGGGAGAGTCTCCCCTTTCATTTTGGATGTTGTAAAACCCCCCCCCCCCCCCCCCCGGTCAGCTACCCTTAACATTCTGTCTCTTCTAGAGCATCATCAGTCCTCACACACTGAGTTTTTTCCTTTTCTTTTGGTTAATATGCAAAGTGACTTTTGGGCAAAACTGGGGAGTCCCACCTGTAAGCAGAGCCCCTTACCTTGTCTGCTGAGAGTTCCCATTGTGTGGCTTTTGCCATCCATATAGCACCTGCTAATGTACTATTTGGTACAGTGATGTTATTTCTTTCAAAGAATTCCCCTTGTTTCTGAACAGAACAGAACAACACAGTTCTGAATTATCCGCTTACTACTGATATGTATCCAGGAATATCGTACTCACTAGAGATCTAAGGACACGTGGCCTTTTACAATTACGTTTTTTGTATAATTATTGGTAGTCCTAACTATGATACTCAGCTACATAGTAACAAAGTTGGTCCAGATAAAGAGACATGTGAAGCAAATGAAAAGTACCTTTTATTAGATAGCCTATCTGATTATGGATGATAGCAAGGTGGAGCCAGTAGAAAACTTTCACTGCAATGAGCCTTGAGTACATTTCCTTGGAAATTCACACAGGACCTGTGACTCAGAGGTCGAGCACATGCTTTCCCTGGAACAAACCATGGTTCCTGCAGCTAAAGGATGTTGTGAAAGACTTTTCTCTGCTCAAGAGTCAAGAGAACTGCTGACAGCCAGATGAGTCAATATTGAGCCGGTTAGACTAGTGCTGTGACTCAGTCGAAGGCAGGTTTATAGGAAAGCAAGTTTGATTTGGGTCAGTGGAATATATGTTCAGACTATGGCTGGTGTCTCTAAGGCACATCTACAGCTTTCTTATTCTGAGCCTGCTCCAGTAGTAAGCACTATACTAGACATAAGTTATCAGGTCTGCTTAACTTGCCCGTCTTGTTTAGTATGCTGCTGTGCACTAATCCCATTTTTACAGCACGCTTCACCAGCCAGATGAGCCAACAAGCTTTGGTTTGAGGCAGGATCAGTCTTGTTTCCATTGCCTCTACTGAAATTACACTTGCCATGAGGAGGCATACCATTTTGCAATGCTGCCACAGGGGTGTTGTCGTCTCGGGGTTTCATTTGACACCCACCCAGGGCACCTGTAGCCCAGCTGCAGGCAGCCTCAACAGACTGGAACTTGGTCAGCTGTCCATGCCCTTACCCTACAAGCACTCATGCTGAGTTGGTTATGGTTTGCTAACTTTTTTACTCAACTCCTTCTCTGGTCAAGGTCTTGAGGATAGTTACACCACTCCCTTTCCCTGACCACCTATTCAGCCCTGCCTTTTTTGTACCAGCTGTTCTGCCTTCACAACTACTCCTCACATGTGCTGCTTGTACCCTGCACGGCCCAACTCCTCTCCATGTCTGCCCTTAAATCCTCCCGCAGCCACAGTGCTGCCGTGCTGCCACCTTATACAGCATTTACAAAGGCTACCGACTATGTCTGTAAAGCTGGACTGTGCAAATAATGTGCCAGAGAAATGGACTGACTGGTGTCAGTAGCCATGTGAAAGTGCCCAGATGAAGGGAACCTTGTTCTGAAGCAACGTGCCTAACCAGATGTGGACCCATGGAAGACTTGGTGCCTCTCCCTCCTGTATCACTGCAGCCAGATGCCATAAGGCAGACCAGCCTCCCGGATCCTGCTCACACAGAGATCCAGCAGCAGTTCCAGAAGAGAAGCCATACTCAGTGACAAGAACCAGGGATATCCCTGCCCAGACGCCATGGAAAGCTCTCTTCTCTGGCATGCAGGCATCCCCCCCACACACACACACCTCTTGCATATTGACATCCTCAGGTGAAGCACTTTATGCAGCCTCAACTTAAACAAAAGAAGCTCCTTCCATGATAGGGTTAGGAAACAAGTCCATCCGCCAGCCACCCATCCTGATGATGCCGCTGTTTAAACATCTGGTTGCTGAATCAACTACTGATGATGCTGCCAAACTGTTAATCCTTTCTCTCCTTTAGTCTAACTTTCTCTCTGAGAGATGTCACTATTAGAGAAACAGTATTTCTGTTGCCCAGCCATTAATCCCATTCTCATGACCCAGCTGGATTTTTCCAGTATTTCCTGAAGGACTACGTGACAGAGGAAACATCTGTCTTTAGTCAGTTTAGGGTATAAAAAGAGAGAGAGAGCCACCCCATTGCTCTCTCTTCTTATCTCCCCCACCCACCTTGCCCTACCTTACTGGTTCCATTCTAGCGGTCAGTACACAATCCCTTCCCTTACTGTCACTCTATTTTTCACTCCAGATTCTACTTTTCACAAAACTACCTGCTAATGCAAACGTCTCTATATTTTTCTACCTTAATTTCCTAGCTCTGTATTGTGTGTTTTGATTGCTTGATTTTATATTTGTGTGCATGTGGATATTCCTTCAGTAAAAGAAACTAGTGATTCTTAAGATCTAGTCTCTGTGTCTATTTCTGGGACTTGGATAAGTGGGACTCTGGTATATACAGGTCATGATCCTATAGTTATGCCAATTGCTCTTTAATATGATAATTCCCCAACCTTTTATTAAAGAAATAAGGCAACTCAGCCCAGAGTCCCCCCCTTCCACATGCTCCTTGGCTCCTCCATCCTAGAGGCACGCCTTCCTAGAGGCCCTAGCAACCAGCCTCTCCCCAGCTGATGCCCCTCTGGTCAGACCCTAGCAGTTGGGTGAGTCATTTCCTGGTGTGCTTTACTGGCTCTTAAAGGGCCCCTAGCCCCTGATAGCCCTTCTGTGCCACAGATGTATTTTGTGGTGTTGTGCTGGTCTAGCAGCCAGAATGTTCACGCCTAAGCAGTTATTTGCTGGAAGTTATTTGCCAAGAGTGAGAATTGGGCCCCCTTCCCATGGTTGACCTGGCTCCCTTCATCTCCCTGCACCCTTTTCAAGTTTAGCCTTGTCTCTGTCCCCTTCTTGGGTGGGAGTGGAGAGAGCACTGCAATTGTTGCCAGCAACACACAAGTCATGGTAAATATAGTACAGGGGCACCAGAAAAGGTGGAAGCAGTGGCCAAGTTCTGCCAGGGGGTCTTACTGCTTCACACGTGAGTGGGCTGTCACATGTGCTGCATCCAGACATCCAGACATCATCAGATACTGCACTATTGTTGTGCTACAGCAGTCATGCATGGCGAAGTTATTTGCCAAGAGTGAGAATTGGGCCCCCTTCCCATGGTTGACCTGGCTCCCTTCATCTCCCTGCACCCTTTTCAAGTTTGGCCTTGTCTCTGTCCCCTTCTTGGGTGGGAGTGGAGAGAGCACTGCAATTGTTGCCAGCAACATACAAGTCATGGTAAATATAGTACAGGGGTACCAGAAAAGATGGAAGCAGTGGCCAAGTTCTGCCAGAGGGTTTTACTGCTTCACACATGAGTGAGTGTCACATGGGCTGCATCCAGACATCATCAGATACTGCACTATTGTTGTGCTACAGCAGTCATGCATGGCTGGCTTTTACCTGTGTGGACAATACAGATGCAAACGATTGCTATAATGCAATGACAACACAATTCAACATCCTTTTAAGGCCTATGAAGCAAAACAATGGATGTACATGTCCATTGCAGAAAGTTCCTGGAGAGACAATGCTATCAGGAGAAGGGAGGGGAAAGCACAAGAAGAAAGGAGAGCTGCTAATCTCGGAAGGCATGTTCTTACCCTTGGTTATTGACTTAAAAGGAACAAGCAAAAGATCTTTCCTTGGACCACTTTAGACCGATGAAATCCAAGTGTATTTTTATTTAGCTGCAAGTTGCTTCTTTTCTCCTTTTTTCAGTTGGACTCATTTGTTTTGTTATAATGAAGCAATTGCTTTGCTCTGTGCAGGTGACCTTGATGCAGAGAAGGAACAGTGCTCAGGCTTTTCCCAAAGTGTTTCCCCTGCATTTGCTGGTACTGAAATAGCAGAACCTACATCTAAAATAAGCAGGCCAGATTTAATTAGGCCATTAAAAGATGGCTTTGCAAAGTAAATCCATTCTGATTAAATTTCCCCACTGTGTTGCTACTGTGCAAGTTACATATTGCCATGATCAGAGAGGTCTTCTGTACTGTATATTTAATGTGTCTAATGTATGGTTTGGATAATGCCCAATAGATCTGTCCTGATGATAATGTCTGTTCTAAGAACCAGTTTATTCTGTCAAATGTGTTTGCTATAATATTACAGTAATATTTCAGCACCGTTCTTTTCTATTTCCGGAATGGAGATAACGGCCCGACGTCTTAGTAAAATGAAAAAGGAAAGGAATCCACAGTGCAATCCTAAACCCCATCTCTGAAGGATTTCACATGGCAAGGAAGCCATATGTCAGCACACCTGAAAATCATGCCAGTGTATGTATGGTGCTGGCACAGAATTATGCAGAGTCAGAGGCATGGGGTGGCCCTCCAGCAGGGGCAGAATCCAGGATGGAGCCCATTCACAGTGCAATTTGATCCATCTGCTGAGTGCCATCTACCTGCTCTGTTGTTGGGTCCCCAGTTCTCTGGTTCTTATCTGGATCCTGTACCACAACAAGCTGCTCAACAGATTGTTCCTTGACCAGCACGGTTGTCTCTGTCATGGGCAGGGACAGCTCTGCCTGTGGTCCTACCATCTGTCAGTGCAGCCTGCAGAGGAACAGGAGCCTTGTTTGGCTTGGGAAATGCCTGGAGATTTGGGGGCAGTGCCTGGGGAGTGTAGAGTTTGGGAAGGGGAGGGAGCTCAGGTAGGATGCGATTTCCTGTCCTGTGAATCCTGTCCATGTCGGACGTTCAGTCTCTCCAGCCCCTCCCCTTCCTATGAGGTCACATCCAGTGCTCCTTCTAAGCTGTGGAGTTTTGTGAGCAAAAATTCTTCTTTGTGAGCTACTGGCATTAAAGTTGTGAGCGAGCAATTTGGCTACTGCATAAATTAGTTTGCTCTGGAGACATCCTTCCTGAGCTACGGCATATGTGAGCTGGAGGCTAGAAAACTGTGAGCCAGCTCACACTAACTCAGCTTAGAGGGAACACTGGTCACATCCTCACTAAAATTCAGAATTAAATTCCCCACCTAATATCACTCCCACACCTTTTTTCTCCTACCTTACATCACTTGTAGGCTTCTGTATGCATGAGTTATATATGTAACCTTCTGATCCTAAATATTTGTGCTGGTATAACTGGCTGCTATCCAGTTGTGTCCCACTCAAATGAGAAAACCTGTCAAAATCTTCTTCAGGTTTTTCTCACCACTGAGAAAAATCCATTCTGAAGGCCCATAGGAGTTTCCTACTCATCAGCAGGCTTATTCCTATCTCAATTTCCAGCTGGTCTCTGGTCTTTAGTGTATTTACAGGTGAGGTGACAATCAGTTTCTGATAGTCTCTGTGGTATTCCAGGGGAGAGCCCTAGGTCATCCACCCTCTGCAGCCACTCTACTGTTTGTTGTAGATGCTAGGGTATACCATAGGGTGTACCATCCAAAGCTGCCATTTCGTCCGGGGTAACTGATTTTTGTTGTCTAGAGATCAGTTTAATTCTAGAATTCCAAGTCCCACCTGAAGGCTGGTATCCCAGCTGTGACATACTGCACTCTAAAAGCTCATGTGCTGTAGAAATATGTAATGGACTGTGAAGGGGGTTAATGCCACACAGAGCCAGAGAGCCTTGAGTGACAGGCTACTCAAAGGAATTTGATTATTTAATGTCAGTTGAGCCAAAAGACTTCAGAACTGACCGCTGTAGAGAACTAAGTTTGAGTTTAGCCCTATGAGAAGTTTAACTCTGACTGAGGAGAGTTTAGCTCTGACTGAAAACAGTTTCACATTGACTGAGGACTGGGAAGGTTGGCAAGGAGGAATGGGTGGATCAGTGAAGACCCCCATTCAAGCCAGAAAAAGGGATAGATCTTCTAGTTAGAGAGGTGATTCCCTACCCAGTTGGAAAGGGAAATAGTTCTAAAGAGTGAAGTGATCCCTGGTGTGTTCAGAGAAGGAATTTGGGTGTCTGCTAGTGTATCCCTGCCTTCTGAAACCTGAAGAGTCAGTTAAACACAAAAAAGTGAACTGGAGTGTTTAGGAAGCACTGAAACAAAAGCCTCTCATCTCAAAGATTCTTTGTGAAAAGTGTAAGAACTCTCACATGCTGGAAACATATGGATGTGAAGTTACTAAGTTACCTGAGAGTTCATTATTGATTCACCTCAGACATCTTACCCCTGGTTTCACATGACTTTTTACGTTGAATAAAATATCTTGCTTAATTTTGAACATTGGTATAATGGTTAGGAGCATAGCGTCTAATGTGGGAGAACCAGGTTTGATTCCCCACTTCTCCACATGCAGCTGCTGGCGTGACTTTGTGTCAGTCATATTTTCTTTCAGACCTGTACTCTCAAGGGCAGTTATTGAGAGAGCTCTCTCAGCCCCACCTTCCTCACAGGGTGTCTGTTGTGGGGAGGGGACGGGATTGTATACCACTCTGAGACTCCTTAGGGTAGTGAAGGATGAGGTATAAATCCAATCTCTCTTCCTTTTCTTCTCTTCTAAACCCTCTTGTGTGCCATTTTCAGAAGTTTAAGATAAAGAGGGTGATCTTCTCTCTTTCCTCAAGTTCCTGGGCTGAGCCAGCATAAGAATATAATACTGTGACAGGGTGGGACAGCCATAAAACTTCACAAAAGAAAAAAATAGATAAAGGGGCTGCTCAGCCAGAAAGGAAGAAATAATGCAGGGAAGATCCTGCATCTGAGTAAGGGAGGGGACTAGGGGAACGGTGAGTGAGGGAACGGGACTAGGTTGTCATACTAGTCTTATTAGAAGAACAGCTTTGGCAGCCCCATTCATCTTATTTGCTGTCCATATGTCTGATGTTGTTCAATATATGTGTGGGTTGTCTCAGAGCTGTGTCTCTGATTGATGTTTATTACGATCATTCCATATGGCGTTTGAACTGCAGGCAATGGGACAGCTGTTGGAAGATGTCAAGAGCTTGATGCCACATCTTGTTCCATAGTGGTTGGGGAGACTGCTGCTGCTGTGTGTCTGTCTAGCCGAAGTTGGGGGGGGGGGAGAACATGGGACTCCACCGTCAGCATGACAGCATTACATCATTCTTGGAACCACAAGAAACTCTATAGTAAAAACATAAAGTTTCTAGCAATTCCAAGAGTGGCATGCCATCACACCACTGCAATTAAAAAATATTTTTTTCCCCACCAGCTGCTGCAATGGTGGAAGCAGGCAACAGGAGCTGGGAGCATGACTTTGCCTTCTTGCTAGAATTCCCCTTAAAGGGATCCAAGCCCATGGTTCCAGTTTGCCACATGGGCACTTATTCCCAATGAGCGATTAAATAATTGACTGGGAAACCTTCTGTCAATGTGCAGTTGTATATTCTCCTGTTTTTGACCTGGGGTCTCCCTCTCCTGGCCTGGTAAAAGTCTGGTCCTCCTGAGGCCCTCCTCCTGATCCTGAACCCCTGTGCAGGAGGGGTGTGCAGCATTTTATCACAGCTGACAAAGCATGTGGTTAGAGTGGCCATGTTTCCTTCCCTGTACGCACACCTGGCAACCAGAAATAGGAATGCAGGAAGGGACTTGAGCCTCCATCTGTGGAACTGCATGGTGTGTGTTCATTGCATAGCTCCCCCGCAAGGCACAATTCCACTTATAATGAAGGGTATTACATCCCCTCCCTTGTTGTATTTTGCATGTGAGTGGCAGCAGGCTGATATCAGGAGAGCATGTCTTTGTCAGCGTGTGCCATTGGTTGCTTTCATCCCTATCATGGGAGGGGGATGTTGTCAGCATGCCATACCATGATTGGTGGGTTGCGGTGAGGTTATTACGAAGTCTGGCACAACTGGTGAGAGGACTTTTGTTTAGTTTTTTCTCCTCTACCAAGCAAGCACAGGATACTGACTGGAACCAGCAAATGTATCAGTGTCAGAAATTTAGGACTGGACTGCCCAATTCTTGGATCTGGAATTCATATGATTATGAAGCTGGGGTCAAGCAACACAGGAGGAATAGAATAAAGCAATAGGGCTTACATAACACAGCTAAATATTTATAAATCACATTTACAGTGGCAAGAAGTCACGATAAACACCTTTAAAAGTTAACACTTGCCAGAAATATTATTTAATTTCCTTGGTGCCAGATGTTCCCAGGTGAAAGGAACTTTTAAGCACAAAACTAGCCATGCAAGATTAGTAAAAGTCCACTGGGCTTGGCACTGTTTTCCAAGAATGACCAACCAAGTACCCCTATGAAGCTGAAGCAGTGCCGTGTTCAGGGTAGGCATTTCTGTTGCTTGACCCCAGCTTTTACTGATCCTGGAGCTGGTGTAGCAGAGTGCAGAAGAAGGAGGAGGAAGAGGAGATTGGATTTATACCCCGCCCTTCACTCGGAGTCTCAGAGCGGCTTACAAACTCCTTTCCCTTCCCCTCCCCACAACAGACACCCTGTGAGGTAGGTGGGGCTGAGAGAGCTCTTTCGAGAACTGCTCTGACAGAACTATGGCTTGCCCAAGGTCACATCAGCAGGTGCAAGTGGAGGAGTGGGGAATCAAACCTGGTTCTCCCAGATTATAGTTCACGCACTTAACCACAACACCAAACTGGCTGGCCCCTGGAACGGCCCTGGCTCAAACCTCATCTGTGCAACAAGCTCACCAACTGACTGTAAGCAAGCTGCTCTATTTTCCCACCTGCAGTGTGGGGATGATTACAGTGCTTCAAGCACATATATCAAATAAGGTGTACAAGAGCTTTCTACACTGAAGGTGCTATCTAGCGGTTAAGTATTACCTACCCTTGTCTTTATGCTTTGCTTTTTAACATGCTTTCCCTTAGCAATGACGCTTTATAGAATAAATAATTGATTGCTGCCTAAGCCTATAATTTTTTAATCTCTGATTTATAGATCAATGACGACATTTGTTTGCCTCTTGCTATTTGATTAATTTGGTACTGCTGGTTGAAAGAACTGAAGCGAAAAAACTAGGAATTTGGCCATAAATATATTAAATCATTTTCTTGGTAGTTAACCAGCTTTTAAAAGCGTCTATGATTCAAGATCCAAACAACTAATAGGCATTTAAAAGCTGGTTTCAAATGAAATTATTTGAAGGCACAGAATAAACTTCTTCATAGAGTACCTTGATGTGCAAATTATTTCCACATGCTAGCAAAGACATTATGTCCTGGCAGTTCCTCATCCTTCTCTAAGCTTGTCTAGTCTCTATGATGATAAATTATATATTGGATTTCAATGTATTATGCATTCACGTAAGTTGTCATCCAGCTGGTACAACCTACTTCCCAAGGACCAAAACTCCTTTCCAAATCCAAGTAGATATGTGTCAATGCATTATGTATGTAACTTTGTTTGGCATGGATTAAAGAGCATTAAAAGGCCCTGATTTTATGCCTCACACATCAATAACACACAAACCAGAATGTGTCTTCTCTCAACAGAGAGCACATGGGCAGTCATACCTGGTAGGCATCGTTCCTCCTCATATGCCCAGCCAAGAAAGCTTTCACAGGAACTATTCCTGGCTGATATCCTTATACTGATCTTGAATTTGGCCTAATCTTAAACTACCTTGGGGGATGTGGAACAGTATAATGAAGCCTAATCCTAGGGTTGCTGGTCTCCAGGTGTTGGCTGGATCTCTCCCAGAACTACAACTGGTCTCCAGGTTCTAGAGATCAGTTCCCCCCTGGAGAAAATGGCAACTTTGGAAGGTGAAGTCTATGGCATTGTACACCACTGAGGTCCCTCCCCTCCCCAAGCCCTGCCCCCAGGCCCTACCCCCACATTTCCCAGGAATTTCCCAACCCAGACCTGGCAACCCTACTAATCTTGTCAGATCTCAGAAGCAAAGCAGGGTCATCACAAAGAGGCTGCAAAGGAACATTTTTGTGGATACGAGGCCACAAAGAAACATTTTGCAATTACATGATTCGAAATTTGTTGAAACCTGGTTCCCTGTCTTGACTTATCTTAATACAACTGCAAAAGTTCCTGTTAATGATATTTATATAAAATTTGCTCATTTTTGATCTACTTTAGACCTGAATATTAATGGCTTAGAGAAATATTTATTGTTGTTTTTATTGCGGATAATTATTTTACTTACTGTGATGTATTTTTGAATATTAATTGTTATTATTGTTGTTACCTATTTTGAAAAATTAATAAAAATATTTTTTTAAAAAGAAAAAGAAACATTTTGCAGAGGGCGGCTGCAGAGGGCGGCAATGGCAAACCACCTCAATTTTCACTTGCCTTGAAAACCTACAGGGTCGGCATGGTTGGCTGTGACTGGACAGTACGTTACACACACACACAACAACAACTACCTTAGTCCAACTCAATTGGATTACAGGTTTTTACTTAGGCACAGGATTCCATGGTTTACCAAACTGAGAAAGAAACAAGGGCAGAGAAACTCTTTTTTTTTAATCCCCGGAGGGATATTTTTTATTATTTATTTTATAAGAGAAAAACTCTTGAGGCAAAGATTTGCAGTCAGTTCCCACACCGTCTAGGACCAGGGTCTCTCAAATCCAGCAATTGCTATCCTTCATGAAGGCCTTCTTGTGTGTCCTGCCATAACTGGGGAATAAAGCAAAAAGTCATGAGGGCCAAGGCCTTCTCTGCAGTGGCACAAAAATCTGCTCCAAAAGCCAGTTTTCAGCTTCTTTCTTGCTGTCCAGAATTTATGTGAATTTTGCACTTTTCCTGCATTACAATTGTTTTGGGGTCTGATATGTGGTAGTGTTAAGACACACAAGGACTCAAGGAGGAGGGGAAATCTCTACCAGCCCCTGCTGGTCTCTGCTTCCTCCATCTTGTTCAGTCTCCTCTTTTCTTCCCTCATTTTCTCTGCTCTGGTTGACCTTCCTCCTCTTCCAGCACTGCAGCCAGCCTGTGTTTCTCCCCTCACTTGCTGACCCATCCACCCAGTCTCTCTCTCTCTCTCTCTGTGTGTGTGTGTGTGGTTTTCTACTTAGCCATTAGTCCTCTCTCTTTTCTCTCTTCTCCATCTCTCTGAAATTGAACTCTGTGAGTGAAAGCCTAGTGAAAGAATTGCTAGTAGGGATCCAACCTGGTATATCTAAATCAAATAGTTTATATTTGAATGTATCAAAATTAAGATATATTGTATATTACGCTAATCAGAGATATTGGGGGTGGGGGACCATTATTTTCATAGCATTTCCCTAGCATGTAGCTACAACAGAAAGACAAAGTAAACTGAGATAATGACAAGTGTTGGAATTCCGAGGCTTAAGAAACAGAAATTCCATGACATGTTTCTTAGAGGTTAATTTGTATTTTAAAACCATTGCTTAGATTCAAAGCTACTGCAGCACAAAAAATATTTTTAAAAATAAAATTGACCATGTTATTAACAACTCTCGCACTCTAATGAAATCCAGCTGGCTTCTTATTTTAAAGCCAACAGTTTTCACAGAACACCATGTTGCTTTTCACAGCTCCAGTATTTTTTTTAAAAAACTGTTGCATTATCTGTTTTAGTCACCAAACAGAGTGCTCTAGAAAGTGGTAGAAATCAGATGCAAAGGGGTGTCAAGCACTGCATCTATTGCAGCATTGAGGGAGAACTGAGTTTCAGCAAAAAACTGTATCAAATACAATAGGCAGGTGTAACAGACAGCAAATGGTTAATGCTTTAACCTGGTCTGAGAATGCTGAGTGATAGGAGATTAAAATGGAATTGTACAGTTGAGAGTGTCCGTTGAGAGTGGCAGTTAGTATAGTGAAGTTCAATTAAGCAGAGTGAGAGGATCAAGGAGGATCCTGAATTAGGGAAGTGGGACCAATAGCCTTTCCCTGAGGGAAATAGCTCCTAGTAAAAGGGGGTGATCCCTATCAAGTGTTTAAGAAGGAAAATTGGAACTTGTGTATATGTTCCTACCTTCACAAACAAGTAATTTTGATACAAAGAAGCCTACGCTTGTTTATTTAAGCAGTGACTGCCAAGAGCTCTCTCTCCACAGTTTCAAAGACCTGTCTGTATAACAAAACAGCTACTTGACTGTGACAAACTATCTATTGTTTATATTTATATAAAGTTACCTCCTTACTGTTGCCTGCTCACCTGCCAAGTTCCAAACCTGGTACCTTACCTGACCATTTCCCCACAGAAGTGAAATAAAGCAGTTTCTTTGTTTTGAAAGTGAAAGGAAAGTTGGGGTAGGGGATGGCATAGCAGTAAATAAAAAAGCCTATGGCCCTGGTCACACGGGAGGATTTGCCCTGGAAAACGGACGGGTTGAGGGTGGATTAAACCGGCATGATCAGATGCCAACATCTGGCAAGCGTTGCGCTCCCGCCCCCAACCCGTCCCTTCCAGCCGAAGATGTGGATCTAAAAGAGACTAGTGAAAGGGCATTACTTACTGGATGACACGCAGCAACGGCGGCCATGGGATCGCCGATGTGTGGTTATCCCGTGGTATGCGTCGTAATGGCGAATGGTGCATGCGCACAACTGCTGTGGCTGGCCCTCCTCGCCCTGCTTAGAGTCACTTCCCCTGCAGCATGTGATCGCAGCTGCCTGCAGAAGCGCAGAGCCTTGGGGGACCTGTCTGATCCCGCTGCCGCACTTCTGTTTGTTCCAGCTCTAAAAAGCCGCACTTCTGCTGTGGCTTTTCCCGCTAGTGTGACTGGGGCCATAGATAAATAATAATTTCTAAGCATCAGGACTTGAATCCAGAGTGGGTCTATGAATGGGGAACCTTGGAGATACGAGGCAGGGCAGGGGCATCATCACATCAACACACTCTGTCCTGTCCAGCGTGAGCTGCAGCTAAGGCAACGCTTTCCAGGTGTGAGTCAATGCACAACCACTGAAGAGAGCTTAAATCATCTTTATTTAACTTCACATGCATTCAGTAGATCATTTACTCACAATCAAGCTGATAGCTGGATAGAGAAGTTACATCTTTGTGATCTAGGTCAATTCTATGGCCGTGGTGAGAAAGAGATGAGCTTCCCCTTCTCCTTGAGTAAGGATAGACAAAGAAGCAGGAAAAGAGCAATAAAATTCCTATCTTTGCGCCTCTGAGCTCAGGAAATTACCCTAATGAGCCGGAGCCAGTCAGAGGGAAGCTGCTGGGACCCCTAACTGAGAACTACAATTCCCAGGTGCAACTACTCTTAAAGATACACAGAAGTTTTACCAAACTACTACTGCCTACAGTTAGCACTCACTGGGGGCAGCACACTCCCCGCCTGGAATCCTACGGGCTCCACTACCCACATGCATTGCTAATGAAGCCTGATAACTACAACTATGCATAATTGGCATGCGACACTGCTAACTATGTTCCAAACCGAATTAAGGCATGCAAAACTTGAGTCTTCAGTCTTCAAGTTCTTCTTTGGTGCAGAGCAGGACCACATCAGTGACTGGTCTGGTGAAAGTCTTGGTCGGCCGGGGCGGTCCTGTGGGCCATCACGTGTGATGACATGGTCTTCAATCTTGCGGACCAGTCCATCCTCGCCAGGCAAGGCCCGATCTATGAGTCCTATGGGCCACGAGTTGCGGGGTGCATCTTTCTCACTCAGCAGTACGACATCTCCTTCCTTCAGGTTAGGCTTGTCCTTTTCCCATTTGCGTGCATGAGGGAAGGTGTTCCTGCCAGCATGGAATCTAGAATCCTGCGTGCGATGCCTATCATGCGCTCCCATGCTCCTCCCATGTGTGAGGTGTGGGGAGGATTGAATATCCATGCACAATTCTGGGCTCTCAGATAGTCACTAAGTGTGGGAGCAAGGTTGGTGCTTCTGTGTATTCCCAGCTCCCTGCATGCTCCTCCGAAGTTTGTGCCACAATCTGACCTGAGGAGCACGTATGGCAAGGAACTTCCTAAGGGCATTTATGAAGCTGGAGGTATCCATGGACTCGATTATCTCAATGTGAACAGCTTGGATACTCGGGCATGTGAAGAGCACGGCCCAACGCTTGCTGTTGGCCTGCCCTCCTCTAGTTTTGCGTGTCACCACACTCCAGGGTCCGAACACGTCAAGGCCTACATTGGTAAAGGGGGGCTCTGTACTGAGACGGTCTGGCGGTAGATCGGCCATCTTCTGCTGCTGCTAGAGCCCTTTGAGCTTATGACACTGTATACATCTCCGAAGTACGGCGGCAATCCATCTCTTCGATCCGATGATCCACAGGCCTGCTGCCCTGACGGCTCCTTCTGTGAGATGCCGACCTTGGTGACGGACCTGTTCATGGTAGTGTCGCACCAGCAGGAGGGTGATGTGCTGCCGAGCTGGGAGGATGACTGGATTCATCACTGCTGGCGCCACATCAGCCCTGTTCAAGCGTCCCTGGGAAATGGTATGGGCATGAGCTATAGAAGCCTTGCAACAACAGGTCAGAGAAGGTCAAGTAGATGCTCCCTGACTGCAAGCAGACCTTTGTGACCAGATTTACTTGAACTGAGCAATGAGGAAACTTGCTGTTACTAGCTGTAAAATGCCTGTATACAATGAACACAAAAGCTAGTTCTGACACCCATTTCATTGTTTTAGTACAATGATTTTTCATTCAATGGTAGCCTTGCAAATACTTTCTGAATACTGTGCTCCGGCCAGTTGTTCTAAAAGGACAGACATAAAGCTAGCAAGAGGTGGCATATGACAAGCTAGTGGCCCCATCCAGGGATCTGTATATGCTTAATTGTGCACAGATCTCTCCACTCGGTTCAAAGTAGGGCCTTGATCTCTGAACTTAGCAGGCTGTCATTTTTTTGATAACACCTACTTGGAAGTGGAGGACGGCCTTTTGCTACTTCTTCCCTCCACAGCAGGTGATCCGCACTGACTATCTGAAACACAGAAGATCCTCCCACACAGCAATGGCTGTCGTGCATGAAAATCTCTATAGCCATATGTGGTGTGACAAACAGTGCAATCCTATGTCGAGTTACATCCTTCTAAAGCAACGGGCTTAGATGGGTGTGATTCTCCACAGGATTGCAAAGTAAAACGCTTTTCCACAGAAGCTTTCCTTTGAGGAGTCATAACATTGGAGTGATTTGTTCTCACATTTTCCATTCCCCACTCTTCCTCCAGGTTTCCATCTCTGCTTATATTATCAGTAATGTTAGTGGTGATGTGGTTCAGTAATCAGATCCATATACCATGATGCAGCAGTCCTGTTTTTCAAAAAGTCTGAGAATGATTTTTTTTCTAAATGTGGTCAGAATGGCTTCATGAAGCTACAAGATTTATCCACTTAACTTGTAAGATTGGGACACTATTCAAATTCTAGAGCCACAGCTGTATCGAGATCCATGTAAAAATAATACACATTGCTGCTTCCACACAGAGGCTTTGTCCAGATAAGAACTTTTTTTTTTTTGCAGAATATCCACATGATGTTGTCTTCTTATAGTCCAATATCTGTTTCTCCCCTTGTTTTGGTACAATGTCTCCCAAACTTGGTTTGCTGTGATATTTTATGATATTCACAGACCCACTCTATCCCAATCAAAGCATGTCCTGCCTAGATTTTCACTGCATTTGTTCACCTGCAGCCACCATTCCCCACCACCACCAGAAGCCTTTTTCAGACACTGTAGTATTGTAACGACCTATCTACCAGGTCCACTAAATTCCCAGCTTTCATTTAAAATGAAAAAGTAAATCTCTAGCCCTTTTTACTGCAGAAATATGCCTTTCCCCATATATATCCATAACAAAATGGGCCATAGACTTGCTGTAAAAAGAAAGATGGGAATTCAAAGTACCTAGCTGGTAGATCATTCTGCTATAATGATGTTGCCAGATGTCAATTGCTGAATTTTTTAAAAGCCTGAAAAAACCTGCTAGTGGCCTGGGGAGGAATGGCAGCCACATGGGGGCTGAGGCTAGGAAAGGGGGGGGGCATGCTCCATGTGTATCCCTGGCTCCATGTGTATCCCTGCTCCATGGATGCTGACTGAGAAAGGAAAACAGCTTCAGTTTATTTCCATGTTGTAAAAGGAGCCAGACTTGAAATTATGGGTGCAATACACAAGAGTACATTCCCACATTCAATAACCAAGAATCACTTTATTTGCTTATTTGTTCAGCCATTGCTCCGTTCCCAAGGAGCAAGGCAAGTTAACTGTACACTAAGATCATGCAACAAACTCCCCCCCCCCATCCCCAGTTTTGAATTAGAAGTAAAGGCTAGCTTTCTGGTAGGATTACAACCTCCTCACTGGCAATTAACACCTGCGTACAAGCCCAACAAGTAAAGCAATTTACTAAACTAGGGAATGCTACACCGGTAGAATTTCAGCCTGCTATGCAGCTGTTAAAAACACAGACACCCTGCTAGAGAAAAATGGGGTAACCCTATTCCAGGTCAGCTGCGTAACTGGTGGCATGGCTGTAGACAGGCAGATCTATTTTGCAGGGGCGGGAGAGATGGCACACAGCTCAGGGGCACAGCCCAGGAGGCAAGCTCACATCCTGATACCATCTACTGATGTCAATTTTGAAATAAGCTTTTTTCCTGACTGAGGCTAAACGGTGGGATGCAGGGGAGAGGGAATACCAGACTTCTGCAGGGCCCACAGATACCTGCCTCCTGCTGGTAGCCTTTGCAGGTATTTTTTAGCTCTAGCACCTCTAGCTGCCTGACTCTGACTTACAGTGGCAGTTACTATTGGGATATTTGGTTAATATAGTAGAGTTTTGTCCAGTCATAGAAGCGTGATACTGAGGACAGTAAATAAATCTCCCAAGAAGTATATTGCAAAAAAGGTAAACTTACATTTATTCAAGTAGATCCAGTTCACATTCAGGTTGCAGTCAAAAGAAGACAAAGAAGCCTAAACCAAAAAGTACTTTCCCTTATCACAAATGGCCAGCTTGTCTGGCATCATGTGTGCGGGAGTATGAGGAGAACCGGGTTCGATTCCGCACTCCTCCACATGAAGCCAGCTGGGTGACCTTAGGTCAGTCACAGCTCTATCACTCAGTCCCCCAAACAAGTCTAGCTCTCCACCTAGTGATGCATAATGCCAAACAGCTAGAACTTTAGACTGCCAGACAATCTTAGGATCTCCTGGCTTTACTACACACGGTGCCATAGGTAATTATTAATTCTTATTCCCAGGACAGAAAGAGGCATCCCATTCAAGGAGATAACACCTACACACACTTAAGAGTGATGCAGTATCCCCCAAGGTCCAGGCAGGATGTGTCGCCCACTCCAGCACTCACAACCCAAGGAAGTGTGATGTAGAATGGCAGCAGAACCAGCTTTGGTTTGCCCAGTCGGGAGAAGGAGGTCGAATGGAAGCAGGTGGAGGATCAGGGAGCTTCTCATTTTGCCGGGCTCCCCTCTGCCGGAAACTCCCAGCCAAAAGCAAACCAACACTGCAAGCAAACAGGAGGTGCAGAAGCTCTGTCCCTGCCGCGCTGCTTTCCCATTTGCAGAAAGGGGGCTCGGTCGCTGTTTGTCCCCTGTGAAGGAGTCTGCCGAGGCGGACTCCATCCCATGCAGCCCAGCGGGGAGGGCGGTCCATCCCACCCCCTCATTCGCAGCTAGATCCTCTGGCGAGGCGCGCAAAGGGAGAGGAGGGCGAGGGTCCCACCTGCCCCTCGACGGCGGCGACCCCCCGCGGAAAGCACACACACACACCCCGCCCGCGCGCGCCTGGCGTCGCTCCTCCTCACGTGCTTCCTTCGCGGACCCCCTCTGCAGCTGGTCGCCGGGAAAGAGAGCCAAATCAGCGCCGTCCGGGCTTCGGAGGCATCGTCTGTCGGCCGCGCGCTCGCTGCAAGCCGAAGCCTCCCCCCTCTCTTTTCCGTCGAAGGCGGCAAGCGACCGATCGCTTTGGAAACTTTGGCCACGGAGTCGAGCGAATAACGGAGTCCCCGCGCAGCCTCCGGGCAGCCGGATCCAACCCGGGGAGACTGGGGCCGAAAAGCGCTCGGAGACGCCCTTCCCGCGCCGCGGATGGCGCGCACCCAAACGGCGCCTGGTGGAGTCGGGGGGCAAAGACCCTGGCAGGCTGGGGCGGCCGCAGGGCTCGGTTGGCTTCGGGCGGGGAAGGCAGACGGACCGGCTAGCGGCTGCCGCCGGGCACGCATGGGCGCCCTCTAATGGAGAACGCTTCCAACAGTAGCCAGGGGTCCTTCGAGGCGCAGGGCGCGGGAGGCGGCTGGAAGGTGCTGGCCGGGTGCTTGCTGGCCCTGCTGGTGCTGGGTACCCTGGTGGGCAACGCCCTGGTGTGCCTGGCCATCCTCCGCTTCCACCACTTGCGCTCCAAGGTCACCAACTGGTTTGTGCTGTCGCTGGCCGTGTCCGACCTTTGCGTGGCACTGCTGGTGATGCCCTGGAAGGCGGTCACGGAGGTGGCGGGCGGCCTGTGGCTCTTTGGCAGCCGCTTCTGTGACACCTGGGTGGCCTTCGACATCATGTGCTCCACGGCTTCCATCCTTCACCTCTGCATCATCAGCCTGGATCGCTACTGGGCCATCGCCAGCCCCTTCCGCTACGAGCGGCGCATGACCCGGTGCCTCGCCTCTGCCATGATTGCCCTCGCCTGGACTCTCTCCGTCCTCATTTCTTTCATCCCCGTCCAGCTCCACTGGCATAAAGCTGAGGCACCGGGGGGTCAAGAGAAGCCCAGAGAAGGGCTCCACCTCTGCGACGCTAGTCTGAACCCCACCTATGCCATCACTTCCTCCCTGATCAGCTTCTACATCCCGGTGGCCATCATGATTGGTACCTACACCCGGATCTACCGCATCGCTCAGGCTCAGATCCGTCAGATCTCTTCTCTGGAAAGAGCTGGGGGGCTGTGCTCAGCTCAGGGCAAAGGGCCCTCCACTGCTTTGAGGAGTTCACTGCACAAGGAAACCAAGGTGCTCCAGACTTTGTCGGTCATCGTGGGGGTCTTTGTCTGCTGCTGGCTGCCCTTCTTCCTGCTCAACTGTCTGTTGCCTTTTTGTGAGCCAGCGACAGGCAGCAGGAGCCCTGGGCAGCTCTCTTGCATCAGCCAAACGACTTTCAATGTCTTCACATGGTTTGGCTGGGCCAACTCGTCCATCAACCCGGTAATCTATGCGTTTAATGCAGACTTCCGGCGAGCATTCAGCAGTCTTCTAGGCTGTCCTTACCTCCCTTGCTGGGCTGCCAAAAGCTCCACCGCTAAGAGAGTCAACTTGAGCAACGAGCTGGTCTCCTGTCACCATGACTTCTCCTGCCACAAGGATGGAGAGGTCCCCATCCCATTAGCTCCACCCACAATTGTTGCTTGGAGTCCATCACTGCCCCATGCAGTGAGCTTCCAAAGAGACGAGCAGAGCCATGGAGAACCTCTGTTAGAGAAAGGGATACTGCTAACATGTCAAGTCGATCACAGAAGCAGTGCCAGAAATCTTAACCTGCCAGCCTTATTGCCCTTTGAGTGCGAGACTCGGGTATCTTTGGAGACTGTCACTCCTTTGACAGGGATTACTGAACCTACCTGAAGCTGCCTTATACCGAATCAGGTCACTGGTCCATTAAAGTCAGTATTGCCTACTCAGACATGTAGCGGCTCTCCAGGGTCTCAGGCTGAGGTCTTTCACATCACCTGCTGCCTGGTCCTTTTAGCTGGTGATGCCAGGGATTGAACATGTGGCCTTCTGCATACAAAGCAGATGCTCTATCACTGAGCCATGGGCCCCACTGGACAATAGAATATCTACAGCCCCATCTCAGATACAGAACCAACACACATGGTTTTGTGTATCTTGCATAGGTAAACAGCTGCAAAGAAAAAGCACAGTCCTATAGTCCTCTTTCACTTTCCTAAATATGGTTGTCATCAGCTGACAGTTGACATTTCCTGTTATCTTGTGTACCTAGTTTTCTCTCAGGCAGTACACCTGTGTCTCTGGGTTGTACCACTATAGACTACAAGTGCTGGTTCACCTGAATTAATGTCCTTACAAACAAAAGGTAATCCCTCTGCATCAAAAACTGGGTTTAAGAAAGAAGGGTTCTAGCATAGTCTTCTCCATGAAATGCTAGCTTTTTTATGTATAGCAATTTATTTTTGCCTGTGTGAACGTTCAGTCATGTGAGTCCTCACTTTCCATCAGAAGTAGTTCAGCTCAGACACAGATTTACTACTTCTTGAAGTTCTAGATTCAGCAGATGTTGTTTCCAGACACCTAAACTCTGCAACAAGATCTTTCCAAGGAATGGTCTTTTCAAATGCTATGCTGATGCATGTGGCCTTCTGCATACAATGCATTTCTGCAGTTTTGTATAAAATTATTCATATTCAATTTCTGATCTTTCTAGTTGTGCACCATTTCAAGAGTTTTCAGCTCTTTAAATAGCTACTAAAAGTTCAGAGAATATGCTGAACCATTGGGGAGGGGTACAAGGAGCTTGTTTGTATGAAAGTTAAATACTGCACTAAGTATTCAGCACAGATTTTACTTGGGATACAGGATGTAATGCTATGTATATGGCATATATGCTTTCAGTGCGCTTGTCTTATTATGAGCATGATATTCTAGGGTTGGTTTTTTTTTGGTAGACTCTGTATTTATTCATTCTAAACTGAAATAAAACTTTGTTGGTCTTGAAGGTGCCACTGGACTCAAGCTTTGTTCTTATGACCAGTGTGTTGGCCCTAACACTCTTATGTACACTTGCTCAAATGTGAGCACAATGCTTGTGCATGTACAAACAATACACATGTATGCTCCATCCCCATGACGGGGACATTTATTCCTTATCACTCCTGATCATGGAAATGGGATCTACTGATGTACAGTTTGCATATGTGTAGGCACTTTGCTCACATACAGGGAATGCACATAGGAGAAGGGGCCAGCACACTGGGTCATGGTGGGGGGTAGCACTCTAGCTCCCCTCCTCCTCTGTATGCCTTGATTTCTTATATCAATATTCCATTCACAACACAGAAGTACCATTAACCTGTAGTCTTGTACAGAGAGTGCTGTTATAAGTTCTGCAACCGTAAGGATTAATGCTTGCTTTTCCCCCTAAAAAGTGAGATCCTCAGGATTTTGTGCCAGTTCTCAGAGAGGCCCCCTTAAACGTTATCCTAACCATTGGTGGAGGAGTCAGGGAATTTTCTGATATGCAGTCCTAAGATTCATGCCGAGCTCTAATGAAGCATTGTTACAGTCCTTAATGAGTAGCCCAATAAAGAAAGAAAGAGAAAATGCTTCTTACAAAATACTATCCAACTCCAGATAACACAGTAACTGATGTGGGGAACAAAGTTTTATTCAAGATATGAGGTTTCATGTGCACGCCCACTTCCTCAGATACATTGAAGTGGAAGTTAACAATTCATATATATAGACAGATGCCTGTACATAGGAGAACAGCAAATTAGTATACAACTTAATGAAGGTGTTTTGACATATACAAAGGCCAAACAGCAATAACAAGCTAAGTATATACAGTTTTTGCCTGAGTATCTCCAGAACAGCTTCTGGCAGGGCTCACTGCTGTCGACCCCACCACTCACTCATTTGCTAGTGCCCCACCATGCTCACAGCCACAGGGGAAGCCATGAGAGCTCTCTGCCCTGAGTCCCTCAAAACCTAGATACAGCCCTGATTTGGAATCTCTCCTTTATTATAAAGGAGTTTTGGGTGCCAGAATTCTAAAATGTGCCCCGTTAGTGTATGGGCGGAAAATATGCCACTCAGAAGACCTGCCTCCAATGACTGGCTCCCTCAGACAACCTGCCCTGCAATTGGCTGGGTGGCTGGGAGGGGAGGGAGCCAGTCATCGGAGCCAGCATCTTCTGAGCGGCCATCTTCCCCACATAGACTAAGGGCCGCTTTCAGCCCAGCGGCGAACGGAGCCGATAGGCTCCGTCCGCCGGTTCCCCCCACCCCACCGCCCCCAGTCCAGCCCGGCGGCGGAGGCCTGGGGCCTCCGTCCGCCGCTTGCCCCCCCAGTCCATCCCGGCGGATATGCTAATGAGTTATGCTAATGAGCTCCCCTAGCTCTTTTTCTATGAAACGACCCCTGCCTAAACTCCATCCCAAATCTCCAGGAATTTCCCTACTCAGAGCTGGCAACGTTACTTACAAAGCATTTCTCTCATTCCAAATGAAAAAGTCTGAAGACATTCCCAATTTCCCAAATAGCTGTCGTACCTCCATTCCCCCCTGTCTTTTATCTTGTCTGTCGACACTGTGGTCCTCTCCTCTGTTTGCCTCAGGAAATCAGACTGCAGATTCAGTTCTCCAATGCCGTCCCTCCACCCACACAGTTAGTTCAGTGGCAGAAGAAGAATGGGGAGTAGGTGGGAAGGCAGTGTGTGTGTGTGGGGGGGGGTTACCCGAGATATCTCTCTTTGGTAGGACGCCAGAGCAATTATGCCTCCATTGGCCTGGTTGCCCTCAGTTCAGGCAGGAAATTGCGCCAGTGATAAACGGGCGGACTGGCATTTGTTCTCTTGGAAATGTCCTCCTTCATAAATTGCTTGTTTATCGTGGCCAAGTTTTCAGGACAGACCGAGACCTGGTTGGGAGGCAGGGAAGAAAAAAAACAACAACACAAAGTGTGAGGGGGCTGAGATGGACTTCTTCATTCCCCCTTCCCCAAATGTCACAAAGTTTAATTGGAGTGGCTCTAGGGTTGCCAAGTCAATTTTTCTTACCAGCGGGGGAGCCTCGCCGGGCTCTGGGAGCCGTGTGTTGATGTGCGTGCGCGTGCCGCCACCAGCACATTACCAGAAGTGATGCACGACGTCGATCTGTGTGACACTGTGTAACACAGGCCACTGTGTGACACAGAGTGTTGGACTGGATGGGCCTTTG
>NW_015163097.1:263216-291746 GCF_001447785.1 Gekko japonicus | reverse complement strand
CGGAGGAGGCCTGGGGCCTCCGTCCGCCGCTTGCCCCCAACCCCCCGCCCCCCGTCCAGCCCGGCGGAGGAGGCCTGGGGCCTCCATCTTTTCTCTGCGTGCATTTTGAGGTCTAAAATCCAGCAGGATTCCCACCCCCCCATAAAATAACACTCTGCAATGTAAAACACACAATGCAGGCACTGTGTTTATATTTAACAAGGCTCAGCATGTGTTGAAGAAAATTACATGATGTGTTGTCAGTTCAATGTATTGATGCTGCTGATGTACCTTGTGATTATGTTGGTCTAAGTGTGAAATCAGTGGGGCTATAGTGATTATACAGGAAATACATGTATTTGTTTCTCTCTTTTTTATGGCACTGAGTAGTGTTCTGGATAATAAAAGCTGCTAGCAGAAATGAGTTTGTGTAAAGGAAGAAAATAGAGTTGGTTATTAAGGAATGAATCTTGGAAAACATAGTCTCATTTGGCCAAAACTGTGCATCTTTCATCTGGCTGTAGAATCATTATACCCGACATACAGCAGACAAACTATTTTGCTACCTTTTCTTCAGTAAAAAAAAATATATATATATATTGTTAACAAAGCACAATCTTCTTATTTCTGATAACTCTAAACTTTGCAGAATTAATTCAGAAGACAGCACAGTATAACAGAATATGCTGTTCAGGGGTATGTCAGGTCCTCTTAAGTTGAGGGTGTGGTAAAGGCTAAAGAATAGAATTAAATAAATGAATAATAAATAAAATGATTGAAAAAATCATCAATCAGGGCTGGTCCTAAACTAAGTGGCATTTCAGGCCAGACACATCTTTGGCATAGGCACACATACACCCCTTTGATTAATTTTTGAATACCTTCTTTTAAATTGCATTTGTAGCACATTTCACATATTTTAGGTATAATTTGCATGGATAAATTATCCTTGTCAAATCGGATGATAAACCTGCACGCTGTATTTAGCCATGTCATGATAATAAATAAATCAATAAAACATTTGTTTTCTCCAAGCTTACAGAAGCTTTGAAATTTTAAAACTAACTGAAATAACCAACTTCATGGAGTTAAACTGTGCACTGGCAGTGGGTGGATTGGCATTAAATTGTGTAATAGCAGGCGACGGCCTTAGGGTGTTCACTCTTGTTTTTACTTCACCTGCTGAGTGAATGGTTGAATAGATGTCTCCTCCAGCCCACCACCCCAGGATACTACCTGTATTACCTTACTAAGTCTGGCATTGCCAGGCAAACTGTCAATCTGGAGGGGATGGCTGACACCTCCAGGCTAGTCAGAGTACAGCAAAATGACAGTTTAGCTGGATTTTACTTCTAAGATGGCCTCTTGAACGCCAGCAACAGCAGAGTTCCTTGCAGTACCATCCTAAGAAGTATTGCACCGTTCTGAGTCTGTCCGAGTCAATGGCCTTAGAAGGGTGCAACTTTGCTTAAGACTGCACTGCCAATTGTCAAAGCCAACAAGCAAGTCTGACCCTGAAATCTTCACAGAGATGTGGAAGGATCATAGTCTAACTTAGTTTACTGGTGTAGACCAGGTTCCTTGAAGACTGGTCTCCCTTGCAGTTCCGTCCAGGCAGAATCCCCTGCTTTCATTCCTCTCCACAAAGACCTAATGGGGGGCAGGGTAGTGCTTTCAGACTGGCAGATTAATCTTAAAGCACCTCTGTCCAGAAAGGGTTACCTCTGCATTGAAGTGGGCATCTCTGCATAGATCTGTTTCTGGATTTGGAAGTATTTATATTTTATTTATTTATTTATTTTTGGGATTTCTATCCCACCCTACCCAGTGGCTTGTTAGTACATGTGCTAACAAGAGGAGGTAGGGAAGATCCTGCCAGCTTGGTAGCAGTAGTTGAATACCATTGGGGCTGAGTTCATTTTCTCCTCTCCTTGCAGGTAATGAAGCCCAGGTGTGGCCAGATGTGCAAACCAAAGACCTCTTGGCCTATTGTGTAGTGGGAAGCCGCATGGATCGACGACAGACAACGACGTGGTGCATGGCACGCTTTATTAGGCACACAACAAGACACCCGAACAGGGGGCGTGGCTTGGTAGCCGTTGATGGCGGCCGCATAAAGAACTAGCTCCTACACCCCGCTCACCACAAACGACTCTACAATCGCATCGCCGTGTTTATCTGCTTCGAAAACCACAATGGGGAAAACTGGAACATCTCGTGTTACGAGAAATGCCGGCAACCCCCACCAAATGACCAAATATCTTGTCAGAGATCCGCTTAAACAACCGACAGACCGATCGCTTGCTCAGGATTCTAAAATGGCGCCGGAACTTTCCGATGAAGATGACGACGCCATGCTCACTCGCTCTGAGTTCCGAATGGCTCTTCGTAAACTGGAATCAGCAATAGCTGACCAAATCCGGTCAGCAATCCAACCCATCGCAGAAGATTTAAAATCGATAACTTCAACACTGGCTGAGGTATCGCAAGCTGCGGAAACGGCTATGGAAACAGCAATTGCCAACCAGGAAAACATTCAGAGCCTGCAGAAGTCAGAGGAGTGGGCGGCAAACAAGATAATGATAATCGAAAATAAACTGAGAGAACGTAACCTTAAATTCCGAAATTTACCGGAGGACGCAGCAGGTGAGACTGAATTAAAAATTTTTTTGGCTTCTTGGCTATCGAGAGCCTTAGAGCTAGAGGGGAACGTTGCTCCGTTAATTGACAAGGCATTCCGAGCGGGTCCAGCCACCAGAAAAAACGACAACCGTCCCAGAGACGTGATAGCAACTTTCCCAGATAGCAGAACCCGAGACACCATTTTAAAAAAATCCAGATCGTCTAGTGGCTTACAATTTAAAGAAAAAAAGATCTTAGTTCTTCTAGATCTCTCACCTGACACGTTACAACACAGAAGAGAGATGAGTCCGGTGACCCAAAAATTATCGCAACACAATCTACGTTTCAGATGGGTTTCCCCAACAGAGCTCCAGATCATCCACCAAGGCAAACGCCTTTCAGCAGACGATCTGGACTCAGGAATCCAGTTACTGTCGACGCTAGGCATCTCCCATGACTTCTCTACTTCAGAAGCTTCCTCGCAAGAACTATCCTCGCAGGAACGACAAGTGGATCCATCGCAACGCTGGCTGCGTGTGAGACGCTGACAGTCAGCATCCTGACAGAGTCTTATTCTTTTCACACTACATGGCTAACTTGAGAGCCTTTAATCTACTATGATACTTTGGACCGCAAGGCGCCTGGACCCTAGAACCTTGCTGTAACCTACCTGATGTTCGTAAAATCCCCACTACACTTAATTAGTTTCTGACTTTGCCCCTTTTTCTTGATTTTTTCTTGATTTTTGCATATGTTCTATTGTCCATATTTCAATTGCCCATTCTGTTAACAGTTATTGATTGACATTTATTTTGAGTTAACTAGTATTAGAGTTCTACTCTTATAAGTTTGTAGGTGTACAACATTAATCCATTAATTACATTAAAGGAAAGGGAGGGGCAGGGGGGAGGAGGGGGAGAAGGAAATAATTTTTCCCCCCCCTCGGGAAGGGGAGGGGGAGGGGAGAAAGGAGAGGGAAGAGGGAGGGAACTAGTTTATTTAGGGAAGAGGAAGGGGAGGGGGGAGGTAGAGGGAAGAGGGAGGGAATTAGTTTAACTCTTTTATAAGTGCTTTATAATGCTAGCATAACCTCATTCATTTGGTATAATTCATTCCATTGTTAGTAAAGTTCACAACGTTATGTGACCAGACTTCTTGAGGGGGAGGAGAGGGGGGAGGAGAGGGGGGGTTTTAACTTACTTGTTTACTATATTCAATTTAATGGTAAAGTAACCTTATTTAATTTGCAATTTTTTCCTGCACTTCTTTCAACGTTTTCAACACTTTTTAACACAGTTGATAAAGTTACATCTTTTACTGCACAAGCTTAATGATTTTTCTTGCACTAACTAACCATGAAAAATATGGATTGTTTGTTGTTGATTCAGATGTAATATTTTTCAAAAACTCTTTCTCAGTATCGCCTGATGGATGCGGTATATTTTTCCTCCATATGGTTATTACCACTTTGTCAGACTTAGGTTGTAAGTACTTTTTCAGTCTAAACGTGTTATGGTGGGGGGGAAGGACGGGCTATTTCTTTCCCCCAATATTTTGTATTTTATATTTAGTTAACTGTGATTTCAACAGTTAACTGGCTTGATCCCAGAAATTTGAGACAAGCCCTAGAATATTAACCCACAAAAAAGGGTTTTTCTGTTCTTTATATATTGTTAGTTTAAATTGTTGATGTCGAAATACAAATTTTTTTTGAGTTTCACAGTTGAATTGTTATGTATTGTTATAAGACCTCTACTACAAATTCATAAATATGAATCTTTGGCACAAAACATACTTTCTGTGTTAAAAATATGGCAGACCCACTAAAGATTATCTCTCTCAATTGCAAGGGGCTTAATAACCGCATAAAAGTTAAAAAAATTGCATCGTCTTTAGTCAAAATGCGTTCTGATATTATGTTTCTGCAAGAAACCCACATAAAAAATCCTACCTTTCCTATATTTAAAACTAAATGGATAACAGACCATTATCAAGCTCCAGGTTCCTCCTCTTCACGCGGAGTAGCAATAGTTTTTTCTAAACAAGTTCAATTTCAACTCCAAACACAATTGGTGGATCCAGAAGGCCGCTATTTATTTATTAAAGGTGATATCAAAAATGAAAAATGGACTCTGGCGTCCATCTACGTCCCTAATACAGGTCAAGACGCATTTTTAAAATCCACTTTTGCCCTTCTAAATGACTTTAAAGAAGGACACCTAGTTATTGGAGGAGATTTTAACTGTATCTCTGACCCATTATGGGACAGGTCCTACAAACCTGGGTTAAACGCTTTACACATCAAGAACAATACACCTTATTTACAAAACTTACTTACTCAATATAATCTCAATGATATATGGAGATTACAACATCCGGGTATGAAAGACTATTCTTATTATTCCCCTACACATTCCATATATACTAGAATAGACTTCATTTTATTATCCACATCTCTCATTAATCGTACCATATCCTCTGACATAGGTTTGCGGACATTGTCCGATCATGCCTGGGTGGAATGTTTATTAAACTTATCAATAGAACAAACAGGTCCACGCACTTGGTTTTTTAACAAAAATCTTTTATTTAACCAGTTGGCCTGTGAAGACCTAGAAAAAACATTGAAGGAATACTTTGAAATAAATAATAACTGTGGAGTCTCCATCCCGACACTTTGGGACGCTATGAAAGCCGTCATCAGGGGAAAAGCGATCTCTCTCACTTCATTCTACAGCAAATCAAGAAATAAAATAGTCAATGATTTGATGAACAATATCAAAACCTTAGAAGAGAAACACAAACAATCTTGTTCCAAAAAAATTTACAGACAACTCTTGGTGGAAAGAAAGAAATTAGAATCTCTGGAAACTAATAAAATTCAAAAACAACTTCTATTTACCAAACATAAATACTGGTTCCGTCACCCAAAATCCTTAAAATTACTATCGTGGAAATTGAAATCTCAACAATCTTTAAGAAATATCAGTTCATTGAAGGATGCTCAAGGTAATGTTAAATCTTCAACAAAAACAATTCTTCAGATGTTTAAAACATATTATCAAAATTTATACCAAACAGACAACCCATCCCCCGAAAGGATCAAACAATTTCTTGAAAAGGCAGATTATATCAAAAAAATTTCACCTTCCCACTGCAAAAAAATGGACGAACCTATCTCCTCAACAGAACTAATACAAGCTATAAAGTATGCTAAACCTAATAAAACCCCAGGCAGGGATGGTTTCCCTGCCGAATTTTATAAAAAATTTAGTACTCACCTGATTGCTCCTCTTCAAGAAGTATGTAACAATATCCTTCGAACTGGAATTATTCCAGAATCCTGGACTCAAGCTAGGATAATAGTAATTCCTAAAAAAGACAAAGATACCCAATTACCACAATCTTACCGTCCCATTTCCCTCCTGAATTGCGATTATAAAATTTTTGCCACAGTAATGATGCTACGCCTCAACACCTTAATTGGAAATTATGTGGACTCTAACCAAACTGGCTTTATCCCAGCTAGGGATATAGCTGATAATATAAGGAAGTCAATAGGCATTATACGATATAGTAAACTCCATTTATCCAACACGTGCCTTTTAGCGTTAGACATTGAGAAGGCGTTCGATAAAGTGGAGCCTTTATATCTTTTAGAAACGCTACGGACAATGGGATTTGGACCCAATTTTCTTCGGACTATCCAGGCATTATATTCAGCACCAAAAGCGAATATTTCTATTAACAATTCTTTATCAGATGATGTTTTTCTTACTAGAGGTACCAGACAAGGTTGCCCGTTGTCCCCTCTTCTTTTTGCCCTAGCCATTGAACCCTTAGCAAATAAAATCAGATCACAACCTGACATACCAGGAATTGTAATTAATAACCAAACCTATAAAATCAGCTTATTTGCAGACGACTTTGTTTTATACGTCAGTGACCCAGAAACTTCACTTAAATCTATAGAAGAAACCTTATCGAACTTCACTTTAATTTCAGGCTTGAAAGTAAACCAAACTAAAACAACACTATATCCAGTAAACATATCACCTGCCACAGCTAGTCATATTAAAAAATATTACACATACAAATGGATAACTCATGCATGGCAGTATTTGGGAATAAAAATCCCCTTGAATTTAAAGGACCTCTTTAAAGTAAACTATTTAGAAACCATGGAAAATATAAAGACCTCACTAGCAAAATGGCACACATCAACATTAACCTGGTTAGAAAAGATACACACTATCAAATCTTTTGTATTTCCAAAACTATTATATTTATTTCGCACGATTCCACTGCTTATTTCCCCATCCCAACTCGCTCACTGGCAATCATTATGGAACAAATTTGTCTGGAATCAACGTAGATCCAGAATCTCTTTTAAAACAATGCGGAACCCTATCAAACTTGGGGGAACAGCCTTACCTGACCTCAAAGCATACTACGAAGCGTCTATTTTAACAACACTTACCAGAATTCTCAACTCTAACCCTCAACCAGACTGGGTTTTGCTAGAAGAGCATTTTGTTAATAACATAAGCCTCCAATCTGCACTTTGGAACAACATATTTGAAGGTTCCTATGCAATAAAAGATCACCCTCTTCTTTACCCTCTTTTCAGACTTTGGAGACTCAAACGCTTCCGATTGGCCCCGGAAATATCTTTAGCCTCGACGTTAGCTGGTCAATCCTGGTTTACTCCAGCGAATCAATTAAAATCATTTGCCTTTTGGGACAACATTAAATTCACCAAATTATATGATCTGCAAAATAAAGGAATATTATTACCTAAAACAACAATTGATTCTAAACTGAAAACGAAATTGACATGGTTTAATTATATTCAGTTGCATCACCTGTTCTTATCCCCGCAGATTAAAACAGCGTGTCAGAGACCACCAACTGAATTTGAAAAATTGTTATTAACTTCTAATGGTTTACCCCATGGATTAATATCCAAAATCTACAAGATCCTCATAGACCCGGTACCATTTAAATTACCTTCCTACACACTGCAATGGTCAACCGATCTTCAAAAGGAGCTATCGGACGAATTCTGGTCCCAAGTCTGGTCATCTTATGCGTCCAGGACCAACTCAATTAACGTCCAACAACAAAACTATAAAATAATAGCTCGTTGGTATCTGACCCCAGTTAAATTACATAAAATCAACAAATCTACTCCGCCCTTATGTTGGATAAACTGTGGCTTACTTGTCTCCTACCTCCATTGTTGGTGGGAATGCCCAGTAATCCAATCTTTTTGGCTTAAAGTATTAGTAGAAATCAAAAAATTAACAGGACACGACATACCTTTAAAACCAGATATCCTTCTTTTAAATTATTGGAAGGAAACTCCTATACCCCAATATGGTAAAGAATTACTTACCTTATTAACAGCAGCGGCTAAATCTTCAATTGCGGCTACATGGAAGGGTTTGTCTCCTCTCACCCTACGTTCATGGTACTCCAACATTTGGAACCATCTATTGATGGATAAAATCTCTGACAAATTGAATAGCAATGACCCTTCATATGAATATGATGCTTTTTATGGCAGATGGAATCCTATATTGAAAAATCTAGAATATGTCCTAGAAAGAGTCTCCAAATCACAGCAATCCCAATATTATAATTTTATTCGCCATGATTGGGTGTTGTGAAATTCGTTTAATATCTAACTATGTGCCCTCTTTGTTCACTAATATATGTCAATTGCTGTTATAAAAGTGTGTACTTTTAACTTTTAATTGTAACACAAGTTAGTAGTTGGTCGAACTTGCAAGTTATAAGTTGTTGAATATGTTTGGCAAATGTTATTGTTATTGACCTTGATAATAAAAAGGAAAAAAAAAATCTCTTTTTATTTCTTTTAGGAGTTGTAGATAGTTATCCTCATATAGAGTTGACGTTTTATTAGTAATCCAAATTCCTAAATATTTTGCTTTCTAAACTACTTTCATATTTGAAATTTCTTTTATTTTTTGTATTGATTTTTGTGAAGTTCTTAACTATCTTGGTTTTTTGAAAATTAATTCTTAATCCAGCTATATTACCGAATTCCTGTATATCATCTATTAAATGGGTTATGGAGTGTTCTGGTTCCTCTAATATAAAAATCAGATCATCTGCGAAAGCCTGAAGCTTAAACACCTCACCTTTTACTCTCAATCCTGTTATCCTATCATTATTCCTTATTCATTCAGTTAGCGATTCTAAAGTACATATAAACAGTAAGGGAGATAAGGGACATCCTTGTCTGCTCCCCTTCTGTATTTGAATATTTTGGGTGGATTCTCCATTAACTAAAATTTTGGCACTTTGGGTAGTATAGATGGCTTTTATCATTGTGAAAAAATTGATCCCACATTCCCAAGTCGAAAACTTATATATGTCCAATTAATGTTATCAAAAGCTTTCTCCGCATCTAGGAGTATTAGAGTCATTGGTTTTCTCGGGTGTAATGAAGGTGCAATCGCCAAGGTTGGTGGGGGAGAGTAGCCTTCTGGCCAGGGACACCACGGCGGTGCCACAGGAGGCCAGGAGGAATCCCCGCTTCTTGCCTTCGTCGGTGATGTCGAAGAATTCCAGTGCGGACTCGGCGCCCTGGACCCAGGAGGCCCAGTCTTGTGGGCGGGCTGTGTCGAAGGGTGGAAGCAGCCCTAGCCCGGGAGCGGTAGCCATTGTGCGTGTCGGAGGGGGTGCGGGAGGAGCGGTCGAGTTGTTCAATGGTTCGCTCATCGGATCGGCTGCTTCGCGTCCTCCTGGTTCCTCGCGACGGCCCGGCTCATATGCGGCTAAATCCCACCTTCGTCGCCACTATTGTGTAGTGGGAAGCCGCATGGATCGACGACAGACAACGACGTGGTGCATGGCACGCTTTATTAGGCACACAACAAGACACCCGAACAAACGGCCGGCAGGCCAACTATATACACACTTGGGGACCACCCCTTGGTCACCATTGGTGGGTTTGAATCTCCCGCCATGGTTCCCATTGGTTCCCCAGTGGAGGGACTAGGATCCTAGTCCCCATTGTCTTCCCAGACTGAAGCTCGGGTATGTGCGCTGACCTCCGGTGGCGGTCAGTGGACACAACATGGCCCATGGTTCTTAGCCTGTGACTTGTGGAGCCTACATTGGCCAGCTCAGTGAACCTGGTCCCTCCTGGGATATGCTCATGTTTAGGGATGCCAGTCTCCAGGTAGGACTTGGGGATCCCCTGGAATTACAGCTCATCCCCAGATAGGGTTGCCAAGTCTGTCAGACCAGCTGGCGGGGGATGGGGGTAAACTTACTGGGAGCAGGGAGGGAAGAAGCTGGAAATAAAACACAATGTGCCTACGTCACCTAGAAACAGGGAATGAGCTTCTACCATAGAGATTTGCCCAAAAAACAGAGTGTCGCCCCCAACATCACTGATGTGCCTATATCACTTCCGGGTGACTTAGGCACATTGTGTTTATTTCCAGCTTCTTGTCTGTTGGGTGTGTGGGGGGGTTAACCCCCCCACCAGCCATGTGGCTGGTGTCAGAGCGGAATTATGGAAACCAGGGGGACCCCTGCCTGCACCAGGGGGGATCTGGCATCCCTATCTCCAGACTACAGAGATCAGTTCCCCTGGAGAAAATGGATGCTTTCGAGGGCAGACTCTATGGCATTGTGCCCCACTGAGGTCCCTGTCCTCCCCAGGCTCCATCCCCAAATCTCTAGGAGTTTCCCAACCTGGATCTGGCAGCCCTGCCCCCCATCTCCCACCAGTGGCGGGGGGGGGGATGGGACCTGGAAACCCTACTCGTGTTTGTTTATGTAAATTGGCTATCTTTTATTTCTCAAATTTCTGTAAGGTGCTTGGGGCCCCTTTGAGGAGAAAAGCAGCATAGAAATGCCCTAATAAATAAGTAAATAAGCATAGTTCTCAGGAGTGCATGTATGATTTATTGGCTGGATTTGGGATTAGTGTGATGCTGTGTCATTGCCAATCAGATGTTTGGTCGGTGAGTTATCAATGGGAAGCTAAGGGTGATACACACACTTACTGAAGAGTAAACCCTATTAAATTCATTGAAATGTTTCCAGGTAAACATGGCACTAGGGTCACCAACTCTAGTTTGGGAAATACTTGGAGATTTAGTGGTGGAGATGGCGGAGGGTGGAGTTCGGGCAGGGTTCCCAATCCCCAAATGGGGGCGGGGGTTTGCTCGCTTTTGCAGCCCCTAATTCGCTGGCCCCAATTCAGCTGGCGGTGGAAACACCACCCTGAAAGCATCTTGTTTGTGCCAATGTGCCCAGCGCAATTACATCACCCGGATGCGACGTCATTGCACTGGGCACGTTGGGGGGGGGGGATGCTCAATCGTTTAAGGAAAAATCATGGAGTTTTTCCTGAAATGATAGAGTATCTCCTGCAACATGCCCTGTGTGATGATGTCACTTCCAGGTGACATCATCGCAGCGCGCATGCCGAAGAGGTCCTGGAGAAGGACCAGGACCCCACCTCCAGTAGCCAGGTAAGACCTGGCAACCCCAGGTTTGGGGAGGGGAAGTATCTCAGCAGGGTATAAATACAATAGAGTCCATCCTCCAAAGCAGCCATTGTCTCCAGGGGAACAGATCTCTGCAGTCTGGAGGTCAGTTGTAATTCCAGGAGACCCCCAGGCCCCACCTGGAGACTGGCTACCCTAAAACATGCATAGGATTGTGCTGATAGCCTGTCGCTAATGCTGGGACAAACTGGAGTGGCCTCTTAAAGCAGGCCTCAGTGGTGTGCATGGTCAGAACAATTTCCCCGCTGTGCCAAACTGCATAAGGCTGGTTGTGATGTCTCTGGTGAGAAATGGCAACATCAGGAAATAAGCAAAAGCTAAAAAGACGGAAAGAGCACATGGCACAGAGTGGCAAATGGCTTCTGTGTTTCCTCTCTTTCCATATCTACTTTGAACAAGAAGAATGATGGATATTTTTGTCTGCTGTGCTTGTTGGAGGATATGCTTTATCAACATTTGCCACAGAGAAAGTAATATGCATTTCAGTTTTTGTGCAGGAAAAATCCAGCACTGTTTTTCATGAGATAGCAGTATTCAAAAGCAAAACAATTAAAACAGTAACTGAAACGATAGCTTATATACGATACTAGTGCCAGCCCAGAAGCAACCAAGTAGATTATGTTTTATATATGTATAAAGGTTAAAAAAGTGCAAAATTGCTGCTTCCTTTTTTCAAATGGGAATAGTTTATATTTATGACCAAACGTTTCACAAATAAAGTCACAGAACTGACATTAGCAAGGAAGTATATTAACTGGGTAGCAACTATAATTCCATACTGCTGTCTGCAACTTCTGTTTTCTCAGAAATACAAGTATTTACTCAATTCATCAGCGTTAATATTCTCCCAATGCAACCTCCAAGACCAAGACATTGGTGTTGTCTGAATTTTTTTAATACAAGGTATATGTCTCTTTTGCTTTTGTCAGACTGAATGGACATGGAGTTATCCCTCCTTGCTTAGTTAAACACTTTCATCTTCACGTGAACTTGGCTCATGCTTAACTGTTTTGCAATGCACTCAATAGCAAATTCACACCCTTCTAAATGCATTGAAGTCAATGGGCTTAGAAGGGTGTAGCTCTACTTAAGATGGCATTGATAGCAGCCTCTGAACTTCTCTTACCTTGAAAACCCCACAGGGTCACTATAAGTGGACTGTGAGTTGATGACACTTTCCACGACCACCACCACATGTGTTTTGGCTACAGTGGTAGTATAACATTGGTTCCATGCACTTAAAGTCATGTAAGCACAGTTTTAAACAGGATGTGCAGTGAAATCCTACACATGTCTATTCGGAAGTTATTCTCACTGTATTAAATGGTAAATTGGTAACAGTAGACAGTAATCTGAATGTAACCTTATTGGTTGCTAAATTCCTGTCTATCATATTTTCCTTCAGAAACTGAGTACTCTTTTAATCATTACTCAAGATCTATTGATCAGAGGAGCTCTGAAAAGGAAAGGAAAGGTAGCAGTAGCCTCTGACATCAGAGCTTTACATAGGATTCATTAAAGCAGCTCCTTACTCATAGAAAGGAGGCTGGTTTCGGTCCAGTTCTATTTACCATATAAATCTGGACATTTGAGGTTTTCCAGTGTCTTCAGTTTTCAGCTTTCAGCAGAAACTGAGTCCATAGGAAGTTGGGTAGGAGTTAACAACCCCTTTATGTTCTTGTCACTGCAAGGAACTCTTCACAGGCTCTGAGGAAGCTGCTACGGCCTAGGTAATGTGTGTTTAGCTTAGTTAACTCAACTGTATTGCTTTTCACTTGAACATCTCTGTGCTGTTGTTGCTGTGTGCCTTTCCTTGTATTATGTTTTTTGCCCTTTTCCCCACCACCTTTTGAATCCAACCACCCTTTTCCTTTTTCTCTCTCTTTTCTAATAGGCCTTTGTTTATAAACATTTTGTTGTTGTTTGCTTCATTTAGTACAATTTATTTCTCTGGGATACTTCTTTTAATCTCTCCCCATGTGCTAGACGGCATAGGTGCCACATAGTTGGTTTTAAAGTATTTCCTAGGGTTGCCACCTTGTCATTTTGTTATTGCTTTAGTACTGCGCTGGAAGAGTGCCTTCTCAGTGGGTAAGTCTAGATGTTATCAGGGGGTCCCAAGTGGTAGCAGCTGGTTACCAGTGTGCTTTCCAGAGAACACCTGTTCTAAGGGAGTTTCCCAGCAAGGAAAGACATCATTTCCCCCTTCCTTCTGTAATAGTATGGATAGATTTATAGCCCTTGAGAAATTTATTCTGAGATAGCATGAGATTACACAAGAGTGTCACAGAACAGTTACATTATCACAGGTACAGCATCCTCATAGGAGCTGAAGCACAGTAGAGTTATGTCTGGCTAAGATCCTTGTTCAGCACTATAGGTTTTCATAGGCTTGCCATCTGTGTTAGCACTCTCTTCCATTTTTGCAGGACTGAAGTTTTTAAAGTACCCTCTAATTTTTTCCTTTGGATTTGATAGTATCCCTAGGATAAAGTTATTTATTTGATTTATACCCCGCCCTCCCCGCCGAAACAGGCTCTGGGCAGCTTACATAAAAGATTAAAACAGATAAAAACAGAACATTTATAATATGTTTAAAAGTGCTAGTGTGCAATATTACAATATGATGGCTTAACACAGTGTTATATCAATCATAGCGAGACTACAGTCTGTAATAATTTGGGACTATTATCTTGGTCTCATACTAAATTCCAATTTATACCATCGAGAACAGGCTGCTAATGATGGTTCCAGGGCATGAAGTCTTAAACCTATACTTAGCTCTTAAGTGTGGCTCCTCAGTCAAAGGCCTGGTGGAAGAGCTCTGTCTTGCAGGCCCTGTGGAACTGTAAAAGATCAAACAGTCCTTTTTGTCAGAAGATCTTCAGATACAATATATGTCTGTAGATTATGTAACAATATGGCACATTATCTTAAATAGCAGAGGCTCTTCAGTTTTACCTATGATGAATCCATCTGCTTCACTTGAGCTCAGAATGCACCTCTTGTCAAGAATATTGCCAAAGCCTAAGCTATAATATGTCACTTTCCCCTTCTTGATCCAAAAGAGAATTTGAACATAAACCAGACTAATAATTAATTGCTGAATCTGGCAAAAAGATACTGGAACACAGAATTTTCAGGAATAAAAGCAAAGGATGACAGCAAAAATACTGTGTGACTATGCACTTGGCACCTCTTCCTCTTTATAGAAAGATTTAATCTTTTTTAATTAGAAAAGTGCATAGAGATGTAGCATTATTTCAGTAATGTGACTGCTCTGGAAAATTTACCATTTTCTCTCCAGAAAAATCTTTTTTCATTGCAAAGGTGTAAGGATGTCAGACTCACTCCACAGCAGAAAAATATTACCCCTTATTAAAATCCAAAAACAAAAGCCATAGAAAACCGTTTGTTAGCTTGAGCCAAAATGAAACGGTGTGTCCAAAAAAGAACCTCCCTTCTGGAATGCCATTCCCTGCTCTCTTTTGGAGGTAAGGTAAAACATTTTTTTTAAATCTAGGCTTTTAACTAAGGGATTTAATATTTTAAAATGGTTTATGTTAAATACTGGGTTCTATGGATGAGCAAACCCCACTACTAGTGATCAGCTCTACTTTATCAGTGATTTCAGCAAGTACAAGATGAAACTCCAGGGTCATAGCCCTGTTTAAATAGCATGCAATTGCCACACCCAAACACACCCCACTCCCAATGATAGGCTATTTACATAACATTACTTCTTGATTGGTTACTTCCAGAGTCCTGGTGGGCTATTGTTCTTGGGCTCCAAGCTCAGCCTGTCTCTGGTAGAACAGTCCTGGGATGTTTCAGTCCCAATACATAACAGTTTATATGGACTTTTTCTAGCTCAAAGACTGTTTCAGGAGGTTCATTATAGTCTCCAAATGTTTTGCATCACTTTTGTGTTCTGGGTAGGTTAAGTCAATGGTTGTGGGTGGTGGGAAGTGCTGTCAAGTCACAACTGTCTTATGGCGACCCTGTAGGGTTTTCAAGGCAAGAGATATTCAGAGGTGGTTCGCCATTGCTTGCTTCTGCATCAGGACCCTGGTATTCCATGGATGTCTCCCATCCAAATATTAGTTGGGCCCGACCCTGCTTACCTTCAGAGAACTGATAAGACTGGGCTAGCCTGGGCTACCCAGGTCAGGCCAATTCAATGGTTAATTCTAATAATTTTCATGCTGTTTTATGATTTTAAGTTTTGCTTTGTAAGCTGCCTCAAGCAGGTTCTCTAGAGCACACAGAAAACCACTTAGAACACTTTTCTAAACAATTTTGGGGGGAGCACACAGACATCCCAAAACAAGATTTGCTTGTATGGCAATAACTTTTGCAAATACAGGGCTACAATAAGGATACACATGGTGGCTTCCCCGGTTCCTTTTCGTGGTAGAAATAATAATGTATATGATGGGGAAAGGGAGTAAAATACAAGTAGAATGAGTATGGCTTTCCTTCCTCATGCACACCAGAATGTCAGTTAACACAGTAGAATGAAAATCTCATAAGCAAACAGATGTGACCACTCCTGGAATATAGTATGCATGCACCACCCATGATTCTCCTGCCATGGATATTTACACTCAAGCTGTTCTTACAGCGAGAAGAGAAGTACAGAGGGTCAGTGACTGACTGCCGTACTTTTTTGAACAAGGGCATACATATTCAGATACAAAACACACATTTTTCAATTGTTTTATTTCCCAAAACCTTCATTAGCATTCACTGGGAGTAAAATAGAACCATCAGATCTTCTTCATCAGAGATACATTCTGAACCACAGACTGTAAAGCAAGAAATTTTAGATTTTGTTTATTTATCTTGCTATAACGTTTACTCTCAGCACTTTTGGTCATCATAGATAGCACCTCACCACCGCAAGCTGGTTTAATTTTGATTCAAATCTTTGCAAGCTTGGGAGTTCTGTGGGAAGAAGAAAACAGGCTGTGAAAATGTCTCCACCCCCACATTAATCTCGATTATCCCCCCCTTCTTTCTCCTAATACACCTCCACATATGTCCTTTCTGATCAAGTGGATTAATGTCCTAGGTTTTTTTTAGAATATCTGTTCTTCCTTTTGGAGACATTGTCATATACCTGTGCGTGACTTCAGCAACTGTGCTGATAATCTGAATTAGTAGAAAGAAGACCTCAGGAGCCAGTTTGGTGTAGTGAAGTGCGCAGACTCTAATCTGGGAGAACTGATTTGTTTCCCCACTCCTCCACTTGCACCTGGCTGGATGACCTTGGGCAAGCCATAGTTCTGATAAGAGCTGTTCTTAAGAACATAAGAATATAAGAGACGCCAATGTTGGATCAGGCCAAAGGCCCATCCAGTCCAACACTCTGGGTGCGTTCAGACGCAGCATTTGTAACGGAATAGGTGACGATTCCAACCGGTGTACTTACCGGCGTTCACATGGCGAACATCTGCCTCCCGTCCCTAACCGTTACAAAGCCATTTACACCGTTGTACTCTGCCACTAGGTCCCAAGTGGTGGTAAACAGAGTACAACGGTGGCTTCCGATACAAACCGGCGTCTGATCGCTCTCCACCGGTGCCTAGCCACATCCGTCGGAAGCCTGAGGCTTCCGGCTTTCCCCCGCCATTTTTTTTTACCTCTAAGCGATATGCGCTCAGGCGAAGCTTCGCCCCGAGCGTTTGTGAAGAAAAAAAACCCCCTTACTTTACCGTCCCGGAGGAGTCCAGGACTTAAGGGAGGCCAGGTTGGGCTTTAAACTTTAAAGGTAAGTGCTTACCTTTAAAGTTTAAATGTGGGGGGGGGGGTTTGAGCATGCGCAAAAATCGCCATTCTCTGAATGGCTGCCTGTGCGCATGCTCAAACAGTCCTTTAAAAAAAAAACACAAACGCCGACGCCCGCAGCGTGTGAGCGGGCATCCAACGGAGGGCTCCGCAAAATGGAGGGAGGGTGAGTATGAACGCGTTTCTGCTGGCATAAACTGCACCGGTTCCAACCGGTGCAGTTTCTGCCGGCAGAAACGCCCCGTCTGAACGCACCCTCTGTGTCACACAGTGGGCAGAAATACTAGGTGCCATCAGGAGGTCCACTGGTGGGGCCAGGACATTAGAAGCCCTCCCACTGTTGACCCCCCCAAGCACCAAGAAGACAGAGCATCACTTGCCCCAGAGTCCCTATCTATACCTTGTGGCTAATAGCCACTGATGGACCTCTGCTCCATATGCTTATCTAATTCCTTTTTGAAGCCGTCCATGCTTGTAGCCACCACCACTTCCTGTGGCAGTGAATTCCATGTGTTAATCACTCTTGACTGGCCAGTATTTTTATTCAAATATTGCTGATTCAGAAAACAGTCTTGTTTATGCCCCTCTAGTGAGTTTTGTGGTTGGAATGAGGCTTGAAGCAGAGTACATGGTCTCATGATGGTGAGACATGTGGTTGGTTAGGACCTCTGTTGGCAACATATTTGGTTGGTGAGCTACAATCATACCAATGCCGATCATTTGGCACAAAGGAAGATCTTTCATTCTGGTTTGTGCCGTTTGTCTGGATTACATCAGTCTTCAGGTCACCTTTTTATTCTGGAGAAGGTGGGCTTCACTGGCTGGACCACCTGCTTGGACTTTGAAACTCTGTACTTTGTCTAGTCAGGTAACATCTGGATTTAGAAAACCAATGCTTGTAATCAGATATTTAGCTTTTATTATTTTATCCTTGCTGTGCATGGCTCTTATATTGTATATCCCTGCACATTCCTTTCATAACACTTATCACCTTATTCTTGGTGTTCTTGGGTTTTGGGGCTTCAGTCTGAATCTAGTACTTTAGCCCTATTGGCTACAGCAACCAGATTGTTTTTTTGGGATTTCATCTTGCAAGAGCCCTACCTTATAGGGTTGGCTTCTTGTTTAGACTTGGGAAAGCTGGATACTTAGTCCCTCGGTCTCTGGCTGGCAGGTTAGTTAAAGGGACTGGTGGTAGTATGTTACCCTGGGGTTCTGAGGAGTCACACTCCAGCGCTTTGTGGTTTTGTTTTGACCATCTTGTCAGTCTTAAATAAAAACACAACTTTCAACAGACTTCTGAGTTCACACTTCAGGGAACAACTACACAGCAATGTGAGAAATTCAGAGTTATGTTGCTCAATGTCTTTAATTTTATTTAAAAGCAGCCAGTGTCTGTTTGCATAAGATTTGGATAGGAACCAGGAAGGTTAACCATTTGCCTCCTAAAATTGTATCTGGGAAAGACATGCCCTCCCCAACAGTCATTTATCTGACTGGGCTAATATAAGTCCCCATCCCTGAGAAACTTTGTGTCTGGGGAATTGGGGTGGGGGGAAGAAAAAGACTACGCTTCTCCTATGCTCCAGTACAGTGGCCTTGATATAATTCCCACTCTCCACCCTGTTTTCTCTATTAATGCTGATCTTGAGGGAAATACTTAACAATTCAGAGCACTGGGGGGTGGAGAGTTTGGTTCCCTTGCCTATAAGTTCTACTTTATGTATAAAACAGACCCCCCCCTTTATCCATAAATAGGAGGATATATAGACAAATAACATGTGGATTCTCTCATTACATCTACTTTGGCCCTTAGAATATTTTGCATATGTGAGACCTAAAAAGGCTCTTGCTTCGTTCTGGTTTGTAATGTATTTTACGTTTCGACTCTTTTTAAACTGTTATTTTAACATTGTTTTAATTGTTTTATATTAATTGCTGTAAACTGCCCTGGCCCCGTTTAAGGGGAGGGCGGTATATAAATCAAATAAACAAACAAACAAATATTACTCCCATGGCCATCTCTGCAGTAAGGTGAGGTGAGGCAGTGGACTTAGATGGTGGATTTTGGGGAGCAGCAGGGGATTTTGGCCCACCAGGGATTTTTCCTGGGCAAGTGAGGTCGTTTGTACTTTTTAGGATGGGTGTCATAAATATGCTGAGGCCACACAGCCATCATCTCATTATATAAACCTTGGGATACAGCTGCCTCTGTCTGGGGTAGGTGGTTAGATGCTGTGGTTAAGTAGTCACAGTCCTCATTCCTCTCATTACTAGCTGCTCTATATTCAAGACAGCATGCTAAGTTAAGTGAAAAGTAGTGGAGTTCCAGGAGTAGCATAGTGAAATCAGTTCTCATTTATTAATTACATTGGAAGAAACATAGATAACTTAGCCGGCGAGAGCCTGGCTTATATTGGTGTACACACTCACACCTAACACACCCCATACTTCCCGTGATAGGTTCTATATACAGAGCCCCGGTAATGATAGGTTCTCTTCAGGATCCTACCACTCCCATTGGTTCTCACTAGGATCTGCGGGGGCTATTATTCTAGACCCGAAGGTCCATGAGTCCTGTAGACCACATGGCCTGGCGCACGCGTTCGTGACCATCTTAATACATAACATTAAGAAATCCTCAGATCAGAAGCTTAAGTAATTGTCTAAAAATCTCAATAGTGTATGACACAATGACTACAGAGACTAAAGTATATATGTTTTGTTGATGATCTTGACTTCTGATCTTGGATTGTAATAAACTATTGATTGATTGATTTACAGAGTCTGTTCATGCCAAAATGGATTTCCTTCATTCCTAAATTACAGTTTTCTTCTCTTTTCAATTTCCGGTTTCACAGCAGGACATCCAGGGATTTATATAACCCTTCTGGTCACTGACAATGACCTTTCAGATGCATCAGGGAAGTTTTTTTGAATCTGATTTACAGTGCAATCCTAGGCAAAATGTACCTCCTAATGGCACGTGGGTTTTGGCCACTATGTGTCACAGAGTGTTGGACTGGATGGGCCATTGGTGTGATCCAACATGGCTTCTTTTATGTACTTATGTTCTACAGTTGCATCCTTCTAAGTCAATTGAAGCTAATGAACTTAGAAGGTTTTAACTCTGCTTAGGATTGCACTGTTAGTGTTGTGCAGCCAACTCCTATGCATGCTTACTCAGAATTGTCCTGCTGATTGCAATGGGATTTACTTTCAGGTAGGTGAAGCAAAAAATCCTAACTTCATGCACAGCTGAAATGATTATCCAATGACCAGGAAAGTGGTTTTGAGATCATGGTGGATAGCTCAATGAAAATGCATGCAGAAGTAGTGAAAAACATGACTTCTACATTAAATATTATGAGAGGAATTATAAATAAAACAGCCAGCACTGATATGCCCTTGTATGGTGTGGCCACATTTCGTATACTGTGTATAGTTCTTTTCAAAAATTATATTGTAGAATTGAAAAATGTGCAGAAAGGGGCAACCAGAATGTTTAAAAGGACGCAGCACTTTCCCTATGTGGAAAGGAGGCTTTTCTGTTTAGGAGGAAGCATGACCGGGGGCAGGGGGATCAGTATAAAATTGTACTGGAGAAAGCAGATGGACAGAATTTTCCCTCTCCCAAGATAGTGGATTTTGGAGAGACTCAGTGAAGTTGATGGGTAACAGATTCAGAACAGATAATAGAAAAGACAATATATAGTTAACTTGTAGAACTCACTGCCACAGGGTGTCATGATGCCACCAGTTGAGATTGCTTTAAAGGGGGATGAAACAAATTAATGGAGGGCAGGTGGTCCATCAGTGGCTATTCTAAATCCATGTTCTATGTCCATGTTCAAAGGCAGAATATCTCTTAATTTCAGTTATTGAGGGGCAATAACTGTGGGAGGCTTTGGTCTCCGTGCCCTGTTTGTAGCCCTTCCAGTGTATCTGGTTGTCTACTGTGGCAAAACAAGACACTGAACAGATACATTGTTGGTCTGATCCAATAGGGCTGTTATGGTTTTGAGTGTGCACTGCATTGCTATGCAAAAGTAGGAGCAAGTCACTAGAGGCAAACGGTTTCTCTCTCTGTCAAAGCACCCCACCTACAGGCAGAAACTTTAGGCATCGCTCACATCGCCTTAAAAATCTACTTGAATTGCCCTATGTTAGCGTGTTTTTTCTTGTGTTCAGACAACTTCGTAAACATCCCACAGCTGTCTCATATCTTCTCTGTTTCCCCCCTGTTCCTAATAAAACCGGTTTCTCCTGCAGTTTTTTCCAAAGTGAAATGTTTGCAACAAAACCTCTGTTCCTAACCTGAAATAAATCTTTCTCATTGGTGACTTCCAGCATAACCCACCCACCCAGAAAGGGGCGGGCAGGTTTGGGTATTTTTTTTTTAAAAAATTGCATCTCAACGGAGAAGCGTTTCAATGATGGAAGGTGCCTGCCTGAAACAAGCAATCATTCACATTGGGGGCGCTTTCCTCTGTGTGTGCGTGCAGCGCACAGCATCTGGTCTCCTCTCCCTCTGCAGCCTGAGAAAGCCGGGGTCATGTCCTCCTTTTGCCTTACACTCTTATGGAAGAACCACCAGATTTGAACCTTTGCACCTTTATTTTTTCTCCTTTGCATTCTTCTTTTTCCCTCCTTTGCACCTTTCTTTTTGTTACATTCTTTTAATGTTTTCAGTTTTAAAATGATAGGGGCCAAGTGAGTGAGCAAATAAACTATCCTTTCTGCTTCAGAGTTGCTGTTTGAGTGTCTCCTATGATTGACACAGAAGTGTACTAAAGCCAATGGGGCTACTCTTGTGTAAATCTGCATGTAAGGATTTTGCACTTTTCCTGTGTCTTCCAAGGAAGAGAGGTGGAGCGAACAAGGCTGCTGAAATGCTCAAAAGCTTCAGCACCTGTGCAAAAAAAGAAGAAGAAAGAGAGCAAAAAACCCAAAGCCAGAACAGAAGGAACCCATTTGAAGCCCACCAATAGCTGATCATCAGAAGTGGCACAACACGTGGGAAAATGTGAAAGGTGGTTGCAGTTTGAAAAACCCATTTAGGACGGATGGCAGGGCTCAAGCCCACTCCAAAACTTCCTGAGTGGTACAAAAATGTATGCAGTGGCTTAGATTGCCTCTGCTTCTTGACTTAGTCAAGGCTCTCTTGGATCCTTCAGTAAATTTCTGCTAACAAAACGGGAACAATTTTGGAGGATAGCCATGATGGTCTGCAATAGAACAGCTGGATTCTACTGTAACTAGGTCCTACTAGACTTGAATCTAGAAGGTGAACAATTTTTGATTATTTCTCCCTTCAGGCCCAAAATGTGTTCCTTGTTCTGTTCCTGAAAGTATCCTGGAGCAACATTTTGGGGAACATTTTGGTTTGCAGTGGAAGGAGAGACAAGGAAATCCCATTCCATTGACAGAAATGACTTCTGCTGGAAGAGATTTACCATGGGATCCAAGCTGCCTTGTAGGGTCACAGCAGATATTTCCCCTCTCCTTGCCTTAGGACCCTTCATTTTATCTTTTGCTTTCTGTAGGTATGATAGCCTCAGTGTGAAGTCATTAAAATGTTTGTTTTATGAAACTGGAACCTTTACAAAGGATTTACTCAGGAATGTGACCTTTTAATGGTTTCTTATCCTTCCTTTTGAACTTCTTTTTTTATATATATATATAATTTTTATTGGGTTTTTACACATAAGAACAAACATACACATAAACCCCTCCACCAATCAACCCCAATCCTATACACCTTGTGTTCCCTGCCACTGTGGTTGATTACCTAGTTTCTAACTACTTTCCATTTTCCTAACTACTAATCTGTCCCGATCTATTTTTATTTTCCATCAATCTATTTCACAATAAGTTATTTATTTCCCGTCCTGTTGGACTTCTCACTTCAATATTACATTTCTACTTATATTTTCAAATCCCTGCATGCTAAAGTTTATGAGGCTCTAATATTGGCTCAGTCCCAAGAATAGGATTCATTTCCCCTTAAAATCTTTCCCAAACCTCGCCCCAACCAAGCTTATAACTTTGTCTCCAAAACAATACAGATACCAACTCAACACAAAAAGGAAATTGTATCACTGTTTAAACTCATGTTAACAGTTATTTAGCACCTATTATATTCCTTCAACATATAATAGAGCCGACAACCTATCAAAAACATCCTATATGGTGGCGGAGTTTCTTTCCTACGTATCCTTCCCTTTTAACCCAGGTCAAAAGAAATCACCCCAACTAAAACTTTCTAGGCATGTTTCGATATATATATCATCTGACCGGCAATTCCCAATCTATCTTTCTCAGACTTATATTACCAATTTACAGAGCATTCAACATATCAGATCCAGCAAAAAACATATATGTAGCTTCTGTATAAATCAACCTCTTGGAATCTTTTTCTGGCCTTATTTCCCCTTAAAGCATCACCTCCTACTAACCACCAGCTTCCAGGTTAGCCTTATCTAATCTAATGGCCAGTCCATATCATTCTTTGTAAAAGCATTATGCTGTATTTCTTTTCTGCTTTGGTTTTCTCTGCTTTCAGTTATATGTCGTTGATCTTTGAACTCTTTTTCTTTTCCATGTTTTCTTATGCCCCAGTTCAAAAATTCAAAGTTAGGGTCCTTCCATTTCTTTAAGCTTTTGTTTGCTTTTTTTTTCTTCCTCCTCTTCTTGTCTTGTATACTCTGCGAGTTTAACAGACATGCTTTTTTGCCCATTCCTATGTCCGCGTTTTCTCTTTCTTCCGTCCTGGTCGGTAAGTTTGCCTCCAATGAGTCTTTTTCTTTAAGTCCATGTTGAGTGCCTTGTTGCTCTTCCTGCTGCTTAATTTCCTGTGTCTCTCTTACTTGTTCTATATCGTTCTTTTCCTTATCAAATGGGTATTTCTGCTTCTTCAGAATATTGTCCCATACTCGGTTAAGCGCTTTATTTATCTCATCCTGCAATGTTATTTGAAATTTATCGGATCTGAGCTCATAAATTATTGTGTCCTGTATCTCTTTACAAATGAAGGTCGTCTCCATTTTCTCCACGCTTCAGTCCCACTTTTCTCCCGGTACTTTACAATTAAATGATTAAACAGAACAGCTTTCCACAACTCTTCCTGCATCCCAATGATGTTTCTGCTAATTAACAGTATGTTCAACAGGAGTTGTTTCTTACCCCAGTCCTTCTCGTTCCGCTGCCCGTAAAATGTTTCCCGGTCAATTCCTTTTACCAGTGTGTGTGTGTGTGGGGGGAAACCGCAGGAGAAAAAAGGGTGTTTGATAGCTCCGTCCCTTTCGGTCCAATTGTACCGCGTCAATGTCTTTCGAAGTGGCGTAGGGAGGGAAAAAAACAAGCAAAAACTTGCACCAAACAGAAAGAACGAGGTTAAAAACACGGCTGGCAGCTGCTTGACGGGAACATGGCAGCCACTTCGGGGCAAACCGGTCACCCCCCGTCCTTGCCGGGAAGACGGAGGGGCCGGTCAAGCCTCATGCTCTTGGTCTCCCTCCAGGAGAACCAAGTGGGGCCACCCCGAACTTCGGGGGGGGCTCCGAAAGAGCGAGAGCGCTCACGAGCCGGGCGTCCCAGGAGCTCCCGAGGAACGCGCCCGTAGCGCAGCGCCGCACCGCCAGAAGTCCCTAATTCCGCTGCTCCTTCCTTTTGAACTTTTAACCATATGGTGACCTAGCCCTCAACGCTGGCCGTGGGATCGCCGACCCGTCTTTCTGCCGGCGCATCCCCGGCTCCTGCCTGAACTGCGCATGCTCAGACATGCGCAGTTCGGCAGTCTCCCATTCCCCTCCATCACTTCCCCCGACATCTGATCGTGCCGGGAGGGAATGCGCTGCGGCTCAGGGGATCAATGTGATCCTGCCGCGGCGTGTTTTTTTTTGGTGCGGCTTTCAGAAGCCGTGCTTCAGCCCATCCGTTTCCGCCCCGTGTGGCAGGGGCCTTTGAATCTTTGAGATGAGAGGTGGTTGTTTCGGTGTTTCCTAAACACTCCAGTTCACTTTCTTGAGGTTTCAGGAGGCAGGTACCATACACCCAAATTCCTTCTCTGAACACACCAGGGATCACTCCATTCTTCAGAGATATCTCCTTTATCAATTGGGCAGGGAATCACTTCTCTGACTAGAAGATCTATCCCTTTTTCTGGCTTGAATGGGGGTCTTCACTGATCCACCCACTCCTCCTTGCCAACCTTCCCAGTCCTCAGTCAGTATGAAACTGTTTTCAGTCAGAGTTAACTCTTCCCAGTCAGAGTTAAACTTTCCACAGTCAGGGGGGCTAAACTCAAATTGAGTTCTCTATAGCAGTCAGTTCCCAAGTCTTTTTGCTTAACTGATGCTAACCAATCAAATTCCTTTGAGCAGGGGGGCGGGGCGATGCGACGTTGATGGCGGTCGCCTAAAAGATCGGCTCCTGATCCCGGCTCCAAAAAACTCTATCTACCCGACGAAAGAATCGTTTTTTCCCCCCGAAGATGGGAAAACTAAATCAAAAGAAAGGCACGCAGCAAACGGCAGCGTCCTCGACGATCAGGACTCACTTCGCGAACGGTAATTTAACATCAAAGCTAACTCCATCTAAAGAAACAGATCCCAAAATGGCGGGCGCAACATCGCCGCCGCCGAACACAGAAACACTTCTTTCGAGGCAGGAGTTCTTAACAGTAATCTCAACGCTGGAAGAGAATATTAGCAGCAAAATCCAAGCTGCACTACAACCAATAATCCAAGCTGCACTACAACCAATAAACGAACAACTTAAATCGTTAAAAGAAGATCTGTTAGAGGTTGCAAAAACGGCAGATACAGCGCTGGAACAAGCAGAGACGACGAATGAAGAAATCAGGAGCTTGCAGCAGTCGGAACAATGGGCCAGTGAAAAAATTATGCTCCTGGAGAACAGACTGAAAGAAAGAAATTTGAAACTAAGAGGAATAGCAGAATCTCAAAATGGTGAGTCCGATTTAAAATCAATTATAACTGCATGGTTAACTTCCCAACTACAAGAAGACGACATGGCCATAATTAAGATTGAAAAGGCTTTTAGGTTGGGCCCTAAACTAAGCCGCAACGATAGATTTCCAAGAGATGTGTTGATAACCCTCTATGATCAGCAAGCAAAAGAAATAATCTTGAAGGCATCCAGATCGGATCCAGGCTTGCTCTACCAAGGGAAAAGAATTTTAGTTCTCCTAGATTTATCTATGGAAACACTCCAAAAGAGGAAAGAACTCAAAGTCATTACAGAGAAACTTAATCAACACAATATTCGATATAGATGGGCCCCTCCCTGCACTCTGACTGTGAACTACAAAGGCCAAAGATTGCAAGCAAAAGATATAACGTCGGGATACGGCCTTCTTGCATCACTGAACATTGACTTTTCTAGACCAGCTTCCCCGGATCTGGACGATTCCTAACTGTATGGAAGTACGTACTGGAACTACGAGACAAAACAAAAGTATAGCATTGGGGAAAATGTTAACTGGCTACTGTGTATAGCCAGTCACAACACAGAAGGGAAAACTTATGGCAGTGAGTACAGGGGGGGGGGGAAACTTGTATTAACAAGGATAATAAGAAGGGTAGTTAATTCAAAAATCGAAGCAACTTAAAATGGAGCCGGGCCAAAGAGAGCCCTCTTTTTTTGCTTCCTATAGCAACTTTAGAGTGAAAAAGCTTGATATAGTTAGAAATATAATTAATAGGTATTCCAGGAAAGTTGGCCTTATGTTTGAGGTCACTTGGTTTAAAAAATTGTTGTGGTGTTGTTTGTTGTTAGTTAAGAAGGTTATAATACTGCCTATGAACCTAAAAATATTCCTTTTACTGTGGCTACACTTGTGTAGGTTTGAGAGATTTTTGCAGATGAAAAAAGTGAAACTGAACTTAATACAACTGTTTTTATTTAAGGTTGGGACAAGCAGTCAGTTGGTTCTTTTGGATACGTTCTCAATGCCTGTTTTTTTAATAATGATGGAAACATTTGATATAATTAATAATGTCAAATTGGAAAATAGTTTCGGTTAACTGTCGAGGCCTGAATAACAGAATTAAGAACAAAAGAGTTTTACTAGAGATAAACAAGTTGAAACCAGACATATTAATGCTGCAAGAAACTCATTTGAAAAATAAGGCTTTACCAGTTTTCAAATCAAATTGGTTTCCTACCCAATACCAAGCAACAGGGTCTTCAAAATCGCGGGGGGTGGCAATTTTGTTGTCTAAAAATGTAAGATTTGTTCTTAAAGATCAAAAAGTAGATCCTAAAGGAAGATATATTTTCTTAAAAGGTTTCATTAATAATAATCCATACACACTGGCCTCCCTATATGGTCCTAATGAGGGACAAATTAATTTTCTTAGAGAAACCTTTGAATTATTGGACCAATTCAAGGAGGGACAAATTATATTGGGAGGAGACCTTAATGAAGTCGTCGACCCGGAGTTAGATAGATCTAAAAATAGAGAAATATCTCCAAAGAAGCTTTATAGGAAACAAAAAAACTCAGAACTTAGGAATCTTTTATTACAATACAACTTGTGCGATGTATGGAGATCCTTCAACAAGGGGGTTCGAGACTATTCCTTTTTTTCTCCCCGCCATGGATCATTTTCTAGAATAGACTATATTTTGATTTCTAAACCCTTAATAAACAAGGCAGCTAACCCAGATATAGGTTTAAGGTCATTTTCAGACCATGCATGGGTTGAATGTTGCATCCTAAATGATATTGAGGAGACTAGTAGACAATGGTCCTTAAATAAATTTATTTTATTAAATCCTTTAGCAAATGAAGAAATAGCAGAAGAAATCAAGACTTTTTTTCATTTTAATTCCGATTGTGGAGTTTCCAAAGAAATTACATGGGATGCTTTGAAGGCAGTTGTTCGAGGAAAGGCAATAGCAGTCACATCAGCCTATAACAAAAAGAAAAATCTAGTGAAACAATCATTATTGGACAAAATTAAGGAACTAGAATTAAAACATAAATCATCAGGCTCTAAAAAAGTATATAGACAATTATTGCAAGAACGTAAAAAATTGGACACGCTGGAAACGACACAGATTAAGAAAAAGCTTTTATTTACAAAACAAAAGTATTGGTTTAAAAGTTCTAGGTCTATAAAAATCTTATCTTGGAGATTGAAAAAGGAAATAGCTGAAAGACACATTGACGTTATCAAAGATAGTTTAGGTAACCAAACTTCCTCTTCGAAGGAAATACTGAAGACATTTTCTCAATTTTACCAAGGTTTATACAGTTCAAGTAATCCAATTAAAGAAACAGTGGAACAATATTTGATAACTCACACCTGAACATAAGAATTACATGGACAAATGTATATCCCCAGAAGAAATCATAGAAAACATAAAAACAATTAAACTAAATAAAACACCAGGAAGAGATGGGCTACCAGGAGAATTTTATAGAACATATGCAAATTTATTGGCCCCGTATTTAGCAGATTTGTGCAACTCAGTATTGCTACATGGTAATATGCCTCCATCTTGGTTACAGGCAAAAATAATAGTTATTCCAAAGCCAGGAAAAGACTTAACT
>NW_015163097.1:188669-261767 GCF_001447785.1 Gekko japonicus | reverse complement strand
AATTCTTATAAAGCCTATTTGGCTTTTTTGAACAAATGGAGTACGGTACTAGAAAATATAGACAAAAATCCTATAAGTAACAATTCATTTATAAACCATGAATATTATAATATGATGAAGTTGCCTTGAAATAGTATGAAAACTAAGGCAGTTTGTTGATATGTTTGATTGTTAAGTTTTAATTGTTAAAAATGTTATATATTTATGTTGTAATGTTTATAAAATAAGAAAAATAAAAAAAATGTTATTTTTTTTAAAAAAAATTCCTTTGAGCAGCCTGTCACTCAAGGCTCTCTGGCTCTGTGAGGCATTGACCCTTCACAATCAGTTACATGTTTATACAGCCCTTATGAGCTTTTAAAGTGCAGTCTGTCACACCATATCTTCACTGAATTATTGATATATTTCATAAATTTGTCTTCTCCCTTTTCCCTTGATGATTCACTCAAGGCTCTCTGGCTCTGTGAGGCATTGACCCTTCACAATCAGTTACATGTTTATACAGCCCTTATGAGCTTTTAAAGTGCAGTCTGTCACACCATATCTTCACTGAATTATTGATATATTTCATAAATTTGTCTTCTCCCTTTTCCCTTGATGATATTACCCCAAACTTCCCTTCTGTTTTCTCTGGACTCATTTTTAAAATTTATTTATTAAAACATTTATATCCCACTTTTCATCAGGGTTCAAGACAACTTACAATAATAGTTAAAATATCGCCAGCTAAAAACAAAGATAAAATGGCAAGCAACAAATACCTCCCCCTCCCTCCCTCCTTAAAATATGCCCACCATTTAAATCCCCTCAAAAGCCCCAGAAAACAGGCAAGACTTGCAGTGCCTCCAGAAGATCTCCAATGGGGGGACCCTCACCTCTTTAGGGAGCCCGTTCCACAGAGCTGGACAGAGCCACAATGGAAAAAGTCTGGGCTCTGGTTGATGCCAGACAGGCTGCCCCAAGTGGTGGTATAGCCAATAGATGGCTACCTGATGACTGTAGGTGGTGCACAAGAACATATAGGAGGACACGGGCCTTCAAATATATGGGTCCCAATAAGTTATGAAGGGCTTTAAAGGTCATAACGAGCACCTTAGATTGAACGTGGAAACAGACTAGCAGCCAATGTAGCTGTTTCAAAATGGGCAACATACGTTCCCAGAGGCTAGCTGCTGACAGCAGTTGGGCTGCCATATTCTAGACCAGTTGTAGTTTCTGGGTTGTCTTCAAAGGCAGCCCCACGTAGAGATGGTTACAGTAATCCAACTGTGTGGTTATAGAAGCAGGGATCACTATGGCCAGATCACCTGAGCCTAGGTGACAAGAAATCTGGGCCCCGGTCACACGGGCTGGATAGTGCGGGGGGGAGGCATGGCTAATTGCCTCAGAGGAAGCTAACGTGCGGCCGCCTGAGCACATGTCCCGGTCGAGGTCCTGTGGTTAGGGGGGAGATGCTGACCAGACGGGTATACTGCAGCATGGCACAGAAGCCGCACCGCGTGATCGCACTAGCAATCGCTCTTTGTGCGCATGCGCTGTTGGGCGCTGTTGCACAACCTGTGGAGACGGGCGCCGGATGCCACGTAAGTCCACCGGAAACGCAATCATATGGCCGCCCTTGGCCCGCGGTTTCCGGAAACTAGTATCTTGTAAATACTAGTTTTTTAATCCGCACCTTCGGCGGGGAGCCACGGGTTTGCCATGGGAGCACCGCGCTTCCCAGATGTTGGGGTGTGATGATGCCCGAAAAATCCGCGGGACTCCCGTGCCTCTCCCGCGGCAACTTTGCCGTGTGACCGGGGCCCTGGTGAATCAGATGCAGCTGATAGAAGGTGCTCCTGGCCACCATGCCAGCCTGCTTTTCAAACAGCAAGGCAGGGTCCATGAGTACCTCCAAGCTCTTAACCTCCTTGGAGAAAGCCAATGTTACTCCATCTAGGACAAGTGTTCCCAATCCCTCTAGAATATCCACCTTCCCAACCAATGCATAAATAAAGAATAGTACAAGGAATCTCTGACGCAGCTCTTCTGCATCTCACATATGCTGTTGCTGCTAGCCTGCCACTAGATGTCTCCCTTATGCTGAATTTCTGGCCCTGTAGTTTGCTCATTAGATGAGGAACTTTAATTGGCCATGCATCCTTTGTAATCTCCAGTGTAGAAAGATGTACACTGTCTCGACAAGTTTATTTAAAACATTTCAATTACTCCGGGCAATTTACAAATCAAATCCTCCGAATGTCCTTCAAAAGCCTACAAAAAGGCCAACCCTTACATAGCTACTTGCCCGGTTTCCTACAGCAGGGGTCCCCAACCATTTCAAATTTGAGGGCACCTTTGGAATGCTGACACAGGGTGTCACAAAAATGCTGACACAAAAATGGCTGCTGCAGGGGGTGGAGCCAACAAAAAAAACCCCGTCAGGGACTGAGGCTATACATAACTCCAAGTAACTCTTCAACATTCCAAGGAGAATCTCTGCTTAAACAGAATGCCTTTTAAAATAAACTTTTTTTAAAAAAACAACATTTTCTTGTATTCACACACAGTAGCACAGTGAAGATCCTTGTGCTGTTCCTGAAGCCACTTTTAAAAATTCTGCACAACCAATCAGTCTCCAATGGCCCTGCTGGGCAAAAGCCCACCCGTCTCCACAACCCGTTTTCTACAAACATCTGGTGGGTGCTTGGAAAGGGGGTGGATGCCATGGCACCCACGGGCACCATGTCGAGGACCCCTGACATACAGCATTTTAGGATCCCCATGAGGTGACCAGACACAGAGAGAAAAAAGACAGAAAATAGAAAGTTAGAAGAGAGGAGTTGGTTATTTGCCACCGAGAATTAACAAAAGATATTTATGGCCAGTAGGAATGCAAACCCCCCAAGTGAGTCCTGGAGATTCCTGGAATTACAACTGATCTCCAGACTATAGAGATCAGTCGAGCAGTTCCCCTGGAGAAAATGGCTGCTTTGTAGGGTGGACTCTATGGCATTATACCCTCCTGAGGTCCCTTCTCTCCCCAAACCTTGGCCTTTTCAGGCTCCACCCTTAAATCATCCAGAATTTCCCATCTTGGAATTGGCAACCATAATGGACTGGAGGACTAGTAAACATTAGAATAAGAACTGAAATAATGAGTTCAAATACTTTTCAAAAAGTCACTCTATCAATAGCCCCATAATGTTATCTTTGCTGCTTCTAAACAGGCCTTCCTTCTAAAGGTTAGGATAGCTGCACATAAATGAACATCCTCCAGAACTCTGTTCTTTAATCTCAAAGCTGCATTTGTGAGGACCTGGTTGTTTGCTTAGGTGTTCCTTCCAGACTTTCAACAAAGAGTGAATGCAAGGCCAAGGGACCTTAGCAAGATGAGCTGCTACTGATATAATTAGAGCACTAATAAAATCCACACGATCAACTGAATTATAAATATTACAGTAAAAAAGCAGCATTTCTCATAAGTCCACAGTGATGTTGTTGAAAATGGAACGGCAAAACAAAATTGGAACAAGGAGGCAAGCTAGAAAGAAAGCCACATTCATGGTGTCATCCCCCCCATACAGGTTCTAAGGACTGAGACAGAATATTCACTTTGGGGAAAAACAATAGTGTTAGATCGCGCTAACAAAGGACTCGTAGAGTGATTCAGCAAGTGATTCAGCTTTATTGGAAGTAACGAACAAGCACTCAAACGCATTAGAAACCAGAACAACAAACTGTGGGAGCTATGCTCCTTTTAAACATAACCGGGCTAATGTAGCCATGCCTATTTACAAATAACAACCAATGAGATTGCTCAGTTAAGGACCAATGGGAGTCTTTCCCTCCCAGGGAATAGTACTGTTCTGATTGGTCGCTGTTACAAAGCGACCAATAGGAAGTTCGGTCAGAGGAGCCCTAGCTTGGCTCGAAGCTTAACATAGGAGTCTAATGAGGTGATTCATGTAATCGTTCCAATACATTACAAATAGACCGTTTTGAGATGTTACAATCACATGGACTGGGAACCTACCAACCAGGTGTAATGGGAGCACACAGAACCCATGATCTCCTTGATACGCATGGTCATCATGGTGCGACATATATACACAGCTTCTGTATGTGTGAACAGACCACTGAATTTTTCAGGGTTTGCATTCATGCACACTGAAGCAGCACTCATGGTCAAGATGCTCATTACTTCTGTTCACACAACCACATGGAGTCCACCATATTCACACAACATAGTGACTGCACTTCTTGGAAGGAAAGAACTGCGGCTAGTGTGAGGCTTCCTTTATGTGTGGTTGGTAGGTTTCTGGTATATGTGATTATATTATCTAAAAAGAACTAATTTTAGAAGAACTGTGTAGGATAAATAGAACCTGAACAATTACTGTGGTTTGCTATTGCCAGGTATACAGGCGCATAGTTTTTCACTCACCAGCTTGCCAAGTGTGTAGAAAAACAACATAAGGTGGTAGTGCAGAATTTAGCTTTCGGACAATCTCAGCTTTCATTGTTGCAAAGAAAAGTCTCTGGTCCATTACATTTAGCTTTCCTTGGGGTGGATTTTTTTTTTTTAAGCAAAACCCCTAAAATGCAGCCCTAGTCTCAGACTCCATTGAAGAATACAGGCATCCATCCTGCTGTGCTAAACAACTGCTTTACTATTTGGCCTAATTCCCCTTACAAATGAAACCTGCTGAGGAGGGCACTACCAAGTCAAACATGGTGCTCACTTAAAGAGTCAGCCAGTAACTAGGGAAAAGTAGCGGTAAGGATGGGAATGTTTTTAAAGATCCACAGTCTAGAAAAATGGTACTGTCGATTTGAGCAGCCGTGTCGGTTTCTGGGCATCTGAGGTTGCCTTCAAGGACTGCAAGATCACTGTGCAAATATTTTTCATTAGCTGTCTAGTTGATGGCTGGGTACATTGTTAGGCTTTTTGTGTCTTTTGCTGTTCCATAGAGACCGTTCACTTGACATTCTGTCCTGTTCCTTAGGTTTTCTTTTGTTTCAGTCAATCTAAATAAATGAAAGTACAAAGGCCTAAATTCAAATCATGCAGGGAAGAATTATCTGTGCTGGAGTGCAGCTCACAAAGTACTGTGAATCTCTACAGGGAGATCTCTGTGTCCATTCCTGGTAGAGCAGCTGTTTGCTGATCTACCAAAGGCCTGAAAGAGACGGCAACTTGGGGACGCAGAGACTTCAGCTCTTAACACCAAAGAACACCATGTAGAGAAAGTGGCTTTTAATTCGGCTCCAATGTTTAGAACAGAGTTTCTGAATTTTAACCTAAACTGATGCACCAAATAGACATCACAGTTGTGTACCTACATTAAAGGAAACAAAAACTCTCCATGTGTTTTCAATTTTTAAAACTAGCATAAACCTTCCATTCCATTGTATCTGAGAAAGTGTGCATGCACACAAAAGCTCATACCTTGAATAAAACGCTGTGGTCTTCAAGGTGCCCCACTGGACCCAAACTTCGTTCTGCTGCTTCAGACCAACACGGCTGCCCACCTGGACATAAAATGGCTTGCCAGTGAAATTTAGTTGTGCCTAAATCCTATTGAAATTCATAGGAAGCTAGGCAATTATTATGGCCCCATTGATTTTTACAGGATTTGGGCATGGCTAAGACTTATTCTAAGGATACATCTTGCAATGACCTTGTTGAAACAAATCAGATTTGGCTGTGGATAGTGCCTGGGAGATTGCATAGAGAGCCTAACTATGTTGTTTTGACTTCCATGGAAGAAAAAGTGGGATACAAATGTTCTGAATGGAAATGAAATCATGATTCTCTCTCTCTCTAACTATGGGAACTTAACACTTCCATTATGTCTAATTTTTATACATTGGGGATACCCCAGAGTGAATCTGCTCCCTCTGTTGTACTTTTTTGGGGGGGCCAAATGTATACAGAAATGACAACTTTGTCCTCTTAAGACACTGTCACTCAGAGTACAGCCAGTTACCACTTACAGTTTGCTTTCTATAAGCAAACTCACACTCGGCACAAAACAATTGAATAAATCTATGCACTGATCGAGAGAACCATTTTTAGGTGCTCTGGAGAGATATATAGTCCTTCATGATAACTTGAAGACCCTTCCTGATAAACTGGATAATATTTTCTCACCTGAGAGAGAGATATGCATGGGGTAAAAAAAGTACCCCAAGATACCATTTTAAAGACATTATTAATTTTATATGTTTTCCTTTAAAACTGATGAACACTTGTTAGTTGTCTAATACCTGAGATTCAAAGCATAGTCTTTGTTATTTCAAATTTTGAAAATTATAGCTTTGTGAAGGAGACATTTTGGTATCAGTTATTCACAGGGCCGGCTCCAGGGTTTTTTGCACACTAGGCGAGGCTACCTTCTGCCCCCTTCCCCCAGTGTGCAAACCAATTTTCAAACATAAATGCATTTTAGGAAGAACCCTTTAGGGGTTCGAAAGCCCACAATCTCAGTGTCTTCACAGTGTTAGCATTAAAAAATATTTTTAAAATGATCCCTAACAGAAGGTCGAGTTAGTGACCAGCGAAGACAAAATCCAACCTGATCTTTAGTCCCCTAATCCTAAATATATGTATTCGAAGGAGTTCCTTCCTTCCTATGGATTCTGATGAAATTTCTCGATTGCATCCTGGTCTAGAATCCGTGCCCTTCAAGGGGAAAAGCCCCATGGATTAGAGTTCCCCTCGATTTCTTTAAACTTATGTTTAGAATGGGAGGAAGCCAACCTCTTCACCCTCTGAATCCTAGTCAAATGGGGGGGGGGAGATCATTTCAGCCTGAATCTCTATGGAGACTTGCTCGGAAGTAATTCCCCCTGTGCTCCCCTGGGTTTATTCCCGAGTAAGCCCTGCAAGCCCCCATTTTGGATCCGGCATGCTGTCGCTGGCAAAACAGGCCAAACTCCCAGCCGCTGCCTTGCTTTGCCGGGGGTGTGTGTGTCCTTCCCAGGCTCTTTTCTGCTCCAGAGAGTGCAGCTCGCCAGGGTCCCCGGGCCCTGTGGGCCCCTCTCCAAGGCAGGCTGCAATCCACGACAACCACCCCAAATAGAAATCCGACCTGCTGCAGAAAGCTTTTGATAAAGTTCCTCATCAAAGGCTCCTAAGTAAGCTCAATAGTCATGGGGTAAAAGGACAAGTCCTTTTGTGGATCAAAAACTGGCTGATTAATAGGAAGCAGAGAGTGAGTATAAATGGACAATTTTCTCAATGAAAGGTGGTAAGCAGTGGGGTACCGCAGGGATCAGTACTTGGTCCGATGCTTTTTAACTTGTTTATTAATGATTTGGAGTTGGGAGTAAGCAGTGAAGTGGCTAAATTTGCAGATGACACGAAGTTGTTCAATGTGGTGACAACCAGGGATTATTGTAAGGCACTCCAAAGGGATCTGTCGAGGATGGGCGAGTGGGCGTCAACATGGCAAATGCGGTTCAATGTGGCCAAGTGCAAAGTGATGCACATTGGAGCCAAAAATCCTAACTATAAGTACACGTTGATGGGGTCTGAACTGGCAGAGATTGACCAAGAGAGTCAACTTGGAGTCATAGTAGATAACTCAATGAAAATGTCAAGACAGTGTGTGACTGCAATAAAAAAGGCCAATGCTATGTTTGGGATTATTAGGAATTGAAAACAAATCAGCCAGTATCATAATGCCCCTGTATAAATCGATGGTATGTCCTCATTTGGAGTACTGTGTACAGTTCTGGTCACCTCAAAAAGGATATTATAGCATTGGAAAAAGTGCAGAAAAGGGCAACTAGAAGGATAAAAGGGTTGGAACACTTTCCCTATGAAGAAAAGTTAAAGCGCTTGGGGCTCTTTCGCTTGGAGAAATGACGACTGAGGAGTGACATGATTGAGGTTTATAAGATTATGCATGGGATAGAGCAGGTCGAGAAAGAAGTACTTTTCTCCCTTTCTCACAATACAAGAACTCATGGGCACTCAATGAAATTGCTGAGCGGTTGGGTTATTTGCGTTCTTACGGATGTCTAGGGCGTAGTGCCTTATGAAGGTGTTAGCCGTGGCCCAGGTAGTGGCTTTACAAATGTCCGTCAGAGGCACTCCCTGGAGGAAGGCAGTGGAAGTCGCAAGAGCTCAGGTAGAATGAGCCCTGATAGGGCCAGGCAGTGGCTTTTTGGCGATCAGGTAACATAGACGGATGAGACCCACAATCCACTTTGACAGGCGCTGAGCCGTGATGCGAGTCCCCAGCTGTGCTGATGCATAAGAGACGAACAGTTGTGAGTCTCATCTAGTTGGGTGTGTTCTATTGAGGTAGAACAGGAGAGCCCGCTTCACATCCAAAGTGTGTAAAAGTTTGTCCTCCATGAATGTCGGATTTGGGAAAAAATCAAGGAGGAAGACCTCCACCTGCAGGTGGAACTCTGACACCACCTTCAGCAGGTCAGCAGGAAGGAGATGTCTAGTACGAGGCGGACTCCGTCTAGCAAAAACGACAAGTAAGGTGTATCGTGCCGGAAAGCCAATATTTCTCCCACTCATCTAGCCGAGGTGACAGCAACTAAAAAGGCCGTTTTCTACGTTAGAAGTTTGAGGTCGCAAGTTGCGAGCGGCTCAAAGGGCTTCCTCGTGAGCTGGCAGAGAACTAGAGGAAGGTCCCAGGGAACAACAGGAGTTTTAACAGGAGGGTATATATACAATAAACCTTTAAAAAAACTTTTCGAAAGTGGATGGGAAAACAGTGTGCATCCGTCGACTGGAACATGGTAGGCCGAAAGGGTGGCCAAATAAACTCTTAAGGATGAATGGGAAAGTCCTGAGTCAGCTAGGGACAGGAGGAATTGGAAAACCTTGTCAAGACCCACAGAGGTGGCTCGAAGGGCGTCATCACCTAGGGAAGAACTGAACCTTCGCCATTTATAATTGTAGGACTTCCGTGTAACAGGTTTTCGGGCGTTCAATAGAATGTTCGCTACGTGGGTGGAAAAACTGTTGATGTTATTCTCCACGCGGTCAATTTCAATTGTGGTATGTCGTGATGTAGGAGAGGGGAGTGTGACAGGAAGAGGAGGTCCTGAGCCGGAGGGAATTAATGGTATATTCCTGTTGATAATTCGAGGACTGTCGAAAACCATGGTTGCCTCGGCCACCATGGGGTTATCAATATACAGTCCGATTTTGCGGACCACTCTCAGAAGCAGAGGTGAGGGAGGGAACAGGTAAAGAAGTCCCGTGGACCAAGGGTAAAGGAGACCGCCTCCCAGAGATTGTAGGTCCATGCCTCCTCGACTGCAGAACAGAGGACACTTTTTGTTGTTTCTGGTGGCAAAAAAATCGACTGGGGGAAATCCCCACGTGCGGAAGAGTGGGAGGAGGCATGTTGGGTTCATCTCCCACTCGTGAAGGATGAGTCCTGCTCAACTTAAATGGTCTGCCTGCATGTTCATGTGTCCAGGGATGTGAGTGGCTACGAGGAAAATGTTGTTGGTGATACAAAGGTCCCACAACTGGATGGCAAGTTTGCAGAGGCGTAGGGAAACAGTGCCTTCCTGCTTGTTGACATAAGAGAGCGCCATGGTGTTGTCCGTGAGGACCATGACACATTTTCCCCTGATAACAGGTAGGAAGTTGGCGGCAGCATGCTATATTGCCAGCAGTTCCAGGACGTTTATGTGCCAGTTCCTCATCTGCGCGTCCCATTTTCCTCCAACAGAAAGGCCCATCATGTGTGCACCCCACCCTGTCAGGGAAGCATCTGTCGTTAGAGTGATTTGGGGTGAAGGCGGATGGAAGGGTGCCCCTTGGAAAAGATTGGAGGAGACAGTCCACCAAAGTAAGGAATCTCGTATGTAGGTAGGAGGGGTTAGGACGGTGGAATGTGCATTCTTCGAGGTATCGAAGTTGCGGATGAACCACAGTTGTAGGTGGCGCATTTTTAGTTTTGCGAAGACCAGGACTGATGTATTCGCGGCCATAAGTCTGAGTAGCCTCTGTATCTGGAAGGCCGTGACCAAGGGTTGGGTACGAACAACGGTAACTAGGTGGATGATGTCTGTCGCTCTGTCTTGGGGTAGGTAAGCCATGCATGTCTTGGAATCCAGTAGGGCACCGATGTATTGTATCTGCTGGGACGGTTGAAGCTGAGACTTCCGCAGACTGATTTGCAAGCCCAGATCTTCCAAGAGTATCATTGTCTCGTTGATGTTTGAGACTAGAGTGTCCTTGGATGACGCCACTAGGAGCCAATCATCGATGTACGGGTAGATGGAGATACCCTTGAGACGGAGGAAGGCCACCACTACAATCATAGTCTTTATGAAGACTCTTGGGGCGCTCGAAAGGCCGAATGGTAGGGCTGCATATTGGTAATGCTGTTGACCAATTGCGAAGCGTAGGTATTGGCGGTGGGAGGGAGGTGGAAGTACGCGTCTTGGAGGTTGAGGGTGGCCATCCAGACGTTTTTCTGGAGAAGTGGCATAATCTGCTGCAAGGACACCATGCGGAAGCGGTGGTAGGTGACATAACAGTTCAGTTCCCGTAGATCTGATATGGGTCGAACGCCTCCATCTCTCTTTGGGACTGTGTAGTATCGGGAATAAAATCCTGTCCCGTGGAGGTGTGGTGGTACCCGTTCGATGGCTCCCTTGTGCAGGAGGACAGACACCTCGTCTAGGAGAGGTGGGGAAGGAGGTGTGGTGACGACGACTGGAGTGTTGGGGTTCTAGTCGAATTGAATACGGTAGCCTTGGGTTATGATGGATAGTACCCATTGGTCAAAGATGATGTGACACCAGGCAGAAAGGAAGGGTGACAGACGGGTTTGAGCTGACTCGGTAAGGAGGGACGTCAAAAACCCTGCTTGGAGGACCTTGGTTGTTTGGTGTGTGAGGGCTGTTGTCCAGTTCTGAACTTAGGCTTTTGAAAGGCGGGTCTTTGACCACCGGAAGCCGTACGTGGTCTCCATTGCCTGTCCGGAGACTGACGATTCGGGATGCGTCTTTGCCAGGGCCTAGTCCAGGTGCGAGGGCGAAATTGTTGCCTCGTGGAAGATGACACTCCTAGAGCGCGAGAGGCCTTTATGTTCTTATCACAGGATCAGTAACCTGTGGCTGTTGTTGTACGACAGAGAGGCCTAGAGAATGGGCCATCCGTTTGACAAGGTCTGCATAAGAAGTGAGATTGTCGGATGGCGATATAGGGAGGTCCTCCACGACAGCTTGGTTAGAAGACTTGTGGTCAGGGGAGGTTTGGATCTCCGAAGCCTCTGAGTCAGATTCGTCGTCTCCAGAGTCAGAGCAGCCCTGTTCGGGTATTTGTACTGGAGTAATCACAGGTTGACTAGTTAAAACCTTTGGTGGAACGACTTGGGGGGTGGGAGGACCTAGAGGTTCCATTTGATGGTGGGAAGGATCTTCAGCCAGTGGTCGAGACAGCAATGCTGAAGGTCTCGATTTATAGTGTGACTTTGATCTGTGAGTAGAGTAGGTCATTTATAGGGTGACCTTGATCTGTGAGCAGAGTAGGTCGAATAGCAATCCCAGTCGGAATAGCCCGCAGGAGTCAGCTGTAGAGGTATCTCAGTTGGCGATCCAATGACATTGGTGGTGGTGGGGGGATAAAGACTCTGGGGGGTTGACTTCTGGACCGATCACATCTTGGAGACAAAGGAATGTGCCATCTTCGTGAACGGTCTCTAAAAATCCGCTCATCGATATCAATAGTATCGGCATGCAGACGTGGAGGTTGACGCTGCGCGTTAGAAGGAATGTGTCGATTCCGACCTGTATCGACGTTGGGAGCTTCCGAAACTGTTGATGTTGACGATGGAGAAGGAGAGAGGGAAAGCTCTGCACCCGTGGGGTGACTTAGGAGCTCCACATTCTCGATGTCAGAGTAGGGACGCTTCAGTTGTTGAATAGGAGAGTCCAAAATTTGAATTGTAGATATTGGTGGAGGAGCGGGCGTCTCCTATATCGATGGAGCAGGGGGCAGTATAGGGGCATCACCCAGTGTGGACGCCGCTACTTTCACCTTCTTTGCCGGTTTGAGGGGCTTAGAGGAACCCATTTTTGCGGATGTCTCCTTACTTGTCTTGGGTCTCTTCTTCACTGGTGTTGAGGCGGAGGATTGCACCTTCGATGCCGGAGGCTTCAGCGTTGGTTGAATGATGTCAGAGGCGGGCCTTGATACCGGAGCCATCGATTTATTTATTTATTTATTTATTCGATTTACTATCCCGCCCTAACCCCTGGGGGTCTCTGGGCGGCTTACAGAAGGTGCTAATCACATTTTTACAGAATCTAACCTAGGGCCACAGACATATAGGGGTGGTGACTACCCTACCAGGCACCCTTTTTCTTGCGGCGGAACTTGGGTCGTTGTCTTGTCTTGTTCTTGCGGGAGGTAGTCGGCGGCGTCCTCTCTGGTGTTGGTCTTTTGAAATTCCTTCTTCCGGCTGTAGCGATTCCATTTCCGGGCCAGGACCACTCGCACTTCCGCGCATGCCCCGCTGCACAGGTGCCCCCCTGCTCTAGTAGCAGGTACCCATTAGTCTAATCGCCCTTTAACGGGCTTTCGAGCCGCTGGGTGGGCGGGAGCTGGGACATAGGGCCGGGTGCTCACCCGGGCCGCGGTGGGGCTTGAACAGCCAAAGCTGTTTGGCCAGATGTACATGTAGGCATCTCTTACCGCCTGCGCCACCGCTCTCTGCGGTCGATGTCAAAAGTCTCTCGGAATCCATCGTTGTGGAAGGATTTAGAGCCGATTCAAGGAGCGCCACTTTGAGGCATGCAGCTCTGTTTTTTCAGGTTTGGTTTGAAAATCTGGCACAGTGCTGGCAAGAGTCCGGTCTGTGAGACTCTCCCAAACACAAAATACAGAAGGTGTGGCGGTCAGGCGGGATCCGATCAGACCGACGGAGAAAAGGTCTTTCCAACGCGGCGGTAAGAAAGGAACTGGCGGGATGTCCGCACCCACCCCTCTGGGCATGCGCGGTGGGGTTCCTGCGCATGCCCGGGGGACTGGGCGCGAAAATCCGTTAAAGAGCTTGCTACAATGCCGATCGATCCAGCATGTGCGCACTAGATCCCATGGGTGTGAAGCACAGAGACCACGTCGAAGATCCCTAGCTTCTCTGTGGCACAGTTGTGTGTGTGTGTGTAGGGCTCAGCACCTCTTGGCACAAAAAATAAATATAGTGCCAGGAAATGTTGTTCTTGCCACTCTCATTTGCTTTAATAATAGGCCAACATTTTAAAAAAGTTAAAGGGGGGGGGGGGACAGTTCCAGCTAAATAAAGCAAGGAAAGCAGTAGCAATTTCAACAAGCGAGGGAGATTCCCATCTGCTTAACAAGTCATTATGGTGCCCAGCACCGTATTGGAGGAGGTTTGTTCTTTCAAGAGCCCCCTGTTGTTCTCACTGTGGGTGAGCGTATGTGTGTGTTTGCATGCACGAGACTGGGGAGGGGCATAGGCTCTGGCTTGGCCCCTCCTGAGCTGTTGATAACACATGCATAGTCTGTACATCCCTCTAACAGAGGCTAATCCTACACGCAGACTTCTCTTTTTCCCTGTAGCGCTCTCTGCCTCTCGCAGTCCAACGGTAAGTGTAACCAGAAAGAAGGGAAAGGGAGAGCAAATAAATTCAGCAGCAGGAAGGCTTAATTTGATTTAGGCTGAGTTTGGTCATGCAGTCTCTTGAATGCCGCAAAAGAAGGAAGAGGTTTGTTCTCTTGTCATGTTGCCAGTGATTTTGCTTCCCTATTTATCAACAACTTGCCAAGGCTTTAAGAGAGGTACAAATTATAGCGAGCGTTTTGTACTCAGGAAAGGCAAGAAAGAAAAACGTGAAAAATAGGACAGAGATTGCTGGATGGTACTGTCTTTGTTAAGAAAGAAAGAGAGAAAGAAAGAAAGGGAACTGTGGCAGCATACAAGGCTCTTAAGCAATGTTGCTATAATACTTGGGATATTTCAGAAAAAAACCTGTTCCAAAGTTAAATCAAATGTACCTGCAAACATAAATGGAGCTATATTTGGGCATTTACTCTTAGGTTGTTAATGTCCGATGTGTTCCACAGTTTCATTTTGTACAACTAAGCTTCTGTATAGAATGAAAAAAACATGATGTCTTTTCTAGTTAAGAATGCAACTTTAAAAAATCTGTCTGCAATTAAAACAAAAGAAGTGGATGAGTTATTTTGGTAACTATGGAATAGTTAAAACTTTGCATTAATGTATAGAAGCGACAAGGATCCATGAATATTGCTACAAATATAGCCACCAAGTCAAAGTGAGCCCGTTCCATCTGCATAAGACAGGTAGCAATTGCTTCCTAGAAATCAGGATTTCTCCTTTGGGCCATTTTACCACTGTTGAGGGTCATGCGTTTATGTCGGAAGTAAGTATTGCTTGCAAGGAGGTATTGATTTGCTTATGTGCTTTTTGTTCTCTGCTTACCAGTATTCTGTAGGACTTGGGGAATGTACAGAGCCCTTCAGCTAGGAGTTTATTACTGATGTTCTTTAAATACAAAAGGCAACCGATCCACTGACTTCAGGAGATGAGGCTCCCCCAAACCCTTCCACTCACCCTGCTGTTTCTGGGTTGCCTGGACGGTGCTCCTCCTGGCAAGAAGGGCAAAGAAAACAGTGAAAAAGCCAAGCCGTCCTCTCCCTGGGCACAGACTGGACAGTTCTCCACCCGAGACAAAGAGCTCTGCAGCTGGCAGCTGATCCCGGGGGAAGAAGTCACCGAGATCCACCTTAGCTGTCAGCAGCTGGGGGAGGACAGCGGCACGGGACAGCAGTGCGTCTACCGGGGCCAGCCGGAACTGTGTCCTGCTTATAGCTCCAAAGGCCGACAGTTTTGGAAGCAGATCCTGGGCAAGCTCCGCAGAAAGCACCACCCATGCCAGGACAGCAGCCCGCTCAAATCCCGGCTCTGTAGTGGCAAGAAAGGGGCATCTGAGGCAGAGCTGCACCTGGTACCCCCAGCTCTGACCACAGCAGCCCCAGTGGCCGAGAGCAGTGCTAAAGGCAAATCCAAGGGAAAGGCCCGTGCTAAGGACCTGCAAACACCACAGAAACCACCTCAGGCACCCAGGGCTAGGGGAGTCACTAGCTCAGCAAAGGCAGACGCCCCAGACAAGCGCAGCAAAGGGGGGAAGAAGAAAGTCACTCCCAGCTCCTCAGTGGCTCCAACCCACCCATCCAGCAGCAAACTCCCAGCAGTCCTGGAAAGCACCGAACTGCCCACAGAGCTCAATGCGGAAGTGGCAGCGGCCTACTGCGAAGAGAAGTGGCACTCACTGTGTAATTTCTTTGTGAATTTTTGGAATGGCTGAATTAGGGGCCACCGGGGGCCAAGGGGGTGGGGGTGGGGCTAAGTGTATAGCAGAGAGCCTGGTTGGAGAGGAAGGCAGATGGTGGCATTTGCAATGAAATCAAAATAAAGGAAAGAATTAAGATCTAGAGTGCCAACAGTATGTGGCAAAAATATGGACAGCCAGTGTGCAGCTATGGGGCTTTATGGGGTGTAGCATTTACTCATTCCTACTAATCCAATAGCAACTGCTAACTGAGAGGCTAGGATATGGAAACTGTTTATTGGATGAGAGGTTATGTGTTAATATCTTGCTTTTTTAAGCTCATCTTAAATTTCAAGGAAATCTCTCTGCTGTGTTAGATATTTCTTCCTTATCCAAGATCAGGTAGCTTAATGCTTGTTCAATAAAAGCTATTTGGGATTATCCTGTTTGAATCACTTGTGATGTTCTTCTTTCTGTACCTAGAGGATATCTAACATTTGTACAAGTTCATGGTGGTGTAGATGTTACTGGACACAATTATATTATTATTAATAATAATAATAAATGAAGTTATTTTACAACAACCTGTGATTGTTATTTCATTGAGTTGCTATAGTTTCAGTGCTGGTCAAGGGTGATGCCTTCAAGAGCGTAGTGATATTTAGTGCTTGTTTTCCATCAGCAGAAAGGCATTTCCACCAGTTGAGGAGGGGGCATTTTTTATTATTCCCTCTTCCCACTGCAGGCTTCTACGTCATACTTAGGTCTGTACTTTCAGTACCCTTGGGGCAGTGTTCTGGTGTACTTGGTGGGCTGGAGGGGGTATTCCATTCCATAAGCAGAACTCCACTCATGGTTTTTTGATCCAGCCCCTTATGTCGCCAAAAGTTCCTGTAAGGGAGGTGGATGGACTATTGACCATTATGACACATGTAAGTTTACAGAACCTCCTCAATCTTAGATCAACAACAGTTTTCTCCCCCTACCCCTAGACACACTCCTCCAGTTGGAGTTTAGTGTGCAGCCTTCCATCCTAATGAATCTGGCTATTGATACAGTCTTGACTTAGTTTATGTACCAGCCTTTTGTCAGACTTTTGAAAGAGCTGAACAGTCAGTATTAATGGGCCGATAGAAGTGTCACCATAAGCTATTGCCTTCTGTGCCCTACGTTGCTTGCATTGTGGAGCCTCTAAGAAAGGCTTATTGAGGAGCTTTTTCCACAGCTCTGGTAAGAATATGCACATTCTTCTCCCAGTTGCAGGCAAATGAATTTTTTTCTTTCCAACACACAAAATTAAAATGTTGTCATATCACATAGATTGAATCACATTTATGAGAAATTGCATTTAGAACCATGACCTAGATCCTAAATTCCCTTTCTGCGCATGGTAGGCAATTCTGGTCTCAGAATTTATTTATTTATTTATTTAATTGCATTTATACCCCGCCCTCCCCGCGAACGGGGAAGAGAGGGAGGGCAATTTTCACCGGTTCCGTCCTCTTACTGCAGCCCCCCACTGACCCCTACAATTTTCCTGTAAGTCTACAGGAAATTCATGCAGTGCAGACCTCTTTGTGGTTCATCAGATCCAAGACCATGTCAATAATTTAATCTCCAGTCTAGTATAATTTTTTAAAAATCTGAGTTTGTGGTCCTCTTGCAACATCACACACCTTTCCACATTGACTATGTAGCACAACTGTTTGACGTATCCTTTTCCCCTCCATATTAGGCTTGACTCCTTCTCAAGAAATGCCAGTTTCTCTCAAATGAAAGCTAACACGAACCCTTTAAATTTTGCCCCAAACAGCTTCTATCCTGAGGCATATTCCAGTAGTTTAAGGGTTTAGTGCCAGAACTTGTGTTCAGAGTTAAGGTTTAGGCTCAATTTACCTATGTAGGTAAATCATGTGCTATAGAGCTCCTGGGACTAGAGTGCATGTTTCAGTGCTTCCCTCACATTAACAAACATCATGCCTTATCAGCGAGAATTTAGGATTCCAGGCTGGCTTCTGCCCATATATGCCAATGTCTGCATTTTTAATGAAGTGATTCCAATAAGAGGAGGATGACCTGGGAAAGGGTGTTGTTCTGTACCATAAATAAATGAGCTGTTGATGTTTCTCTGGAAGCCATGAAAGAAGACCTAGGCTGCAATCATACACACAATTAGACCCGACATAGGTGCGAATGCTGGGTGGATTTAAAGGGCGCGATGATATAACAACATCTAGGAAGTGCCCTGAAGCCATCGGCAGTCTGTTCTGCTCTGCCGCAGAAGTGGAGTTAAAAGACACTGGGGAAAATCCAGTAGTAAACGGGTTGCGACGGGCCATGGATGGACTTTCCCATGTCTGACCGCTCCCCTGTGCTCTCAAGGCATCGGGATGGTCTGATCAGGCCATCCCGACTCCATGCTGTTGTTCCCCAACCCCTTCTCAGTATGTGCATCATCGCAAACTCCATAGGGAGCCCTCAGTGTGGAGGTGCGATTCATCGATCCCTTGGTTAACAGCATGGGGAAACCCGGCACACACACACACACACACACACACACACACACACACACACACACAAAAAGACTCACCCGCAGTTGCATCTGATCACACACTGATGAACTGGGCCCACAGCTTCAAAGGGAAGTGTGATTGTGCAACTGTGGGTCAAATTCCTCCGAAGGAAATAGCCTTGCCCCCCCCCCCCCATTTTTTTCTGGCGCGTGTGTTTGCAACCCTAGATTTGCACAATTCTGATTCAAGAATTTCAGTACAATTTTCTAAGGAGCATTCGATATAAAAGGAGGCAAAAATGGGTAGGAGGTGTGGATATTGTAAAGCATGAGCCAGTAACCACAGCAGTAGACTTTCTGGGGCTGTGACCAATGTTCCCTCTAAGCTGTGGAGTCTTGTGAGCAAAAATTCTACTTTGTGAGCTACTGGCATGAAAGTTGTGATTGAGCGATTTGGCTACTGCATACATTAGTTTGCTTTGGAGCCATCCTCCCTGAGCTAAGACAACAATGTGTGAGCCAGAGGCTAAAAAACGGTGAGCTAGCTCACACTGACTCAGTTTAGAGGGAACACTGGCAGTGACCAATGTTCCCTCTAAGCTGTGGAGTCTTGTGAGCAAAAATTTTACTTTGTGAGTTCCTGGCATTAAAGTTGTGAGCAAACAATTTGGCTACTGCATAAGTTCGTTTGCTCTGGAGCCATCCTTTCTGAGCTAAGGCAAAAATGTGTGAGCCGGAGGCTGAAAAACTGTGAGCTAGCTCACACTAACTCAGCTTAGAGGGAACACTGGCTGTGACGTGTAAAACAGTTGCTCTGCTGGCTGCGGAGAGGGAAAGGGGAACAAAATGAGGAGTTGCTGCTCAGTCTTGATTTTCTAGAAGCAATGTAGAAGCTTGGTCCCTTGCCTGAAGGAATGCATTCCAATACTTCAGCATATTTACACCACCACATAATCTCAACTGCTGAGCTTTTGCAGTGATACTTGTAATGTTGAAGAATGAAGGGCTCACATCACCCTTCAGGAAACCATGCCAGTTCAAAACCCTATCACTGGGTAGGCTGTACCATGCAGGCTTCTGAAGAAAACCTTGAAACAGCTAAAACTTCCAAAACTTTCACAGCAGTGGCCACGAAATGTATAATGTAAATGATGGCTGGAAGCTGTTGCTAGGTAACTGAAGGCTCCACAAGAATAGTGAGGGAAGACTGGGTCTGCCTGAGGTTTGACGGTTGCAAAGCTGGAGAGGGCTGGTCACATGACAGCATTTGGGCTGCAGCCCCCAAATCTTTGATCCATTTGTTCCTTTGTTCTTGTGTGCAAAGTACACAATGGACACGAATGGTTCCAAGGCCCCACACTGGGTGCTTAGGGACTGAAATGCTCTAATCAGAACAATTAGAAAAGAGGAGGGATGAGCAGTTTTGGTGGTGAGGGAGTTATTGGGGGGGGGGATGCCAGAGAGACAAATGAAAGACGGAGACTATTCATCAGTCTAAACATGTAGCTCTCACTTAAGTTTGTCAGGCTGTCTTGCTGTTTTTCTTCTCCTCATGCTGACCACTGGTAAGTTTATTTCACAAGCCCTGATCCTAATATACTTAATTGGAGGAAAGTTCCATTGCTTTTTACTCATGAGTAACAGTTCTTATTTGATGCCTGTTTCTTAAGTCAACACTTCATCTAATGTAAATTCCGATTTTATTTCTGTTGTTTTATCGTACACTAAAACTCCTCACAGGGACACTAGGCATTCTTGTGTACCAGGGAGCCCTTCCCCTCCCCACTTTATGGTTCTAGTGCCCAACGTTGGGTTTCCCTTTTCCATCTGTGTACTTGCTCTGCTGAATAGCGGCAGCACCGGAGAGCCAATGTGGTGAAGAGGTCAGAGTGTCAGACTGGGAGCCGGGAGATTCCGGGTCCGGCTCTGCCATGGAAGTTGGCTGGGTAACCTTGAGCTGGTCACACACACTCTGCCAGTGCCTAGCCTGCCTCACAGGGTTGCTGTGAGGAGAAAATGGAGGAGAGGAGAATGATGTAAGCCACTTTGGGTCCCCGTTGAGGAGAAAGGTGGAGTATAAATGATGTAAATAAATAAACAGCAATCTTGGTCTGATATTTGTCATCTGAAAGTTATGCTCTCTTTGTTTTACTCTTAACTTTTTTTTTTTTACTCTAACCTTTACTCTAAACCTTTTTACTTAGATTTAGGCGGGTAGTCATGTTGGTCTGAAGCAGCGCGGCAAAGCAGAACAAAGATACAGAAGAAGAGATTGGATTTATACCCCACCCTTCACTTGGAGTCTCAGAGCGGCTTACAAACTCCTTCCCCTCCCCCTCCCCACAACAGACACCCTGTGAGGTAGGCGGGGCTAAGAGAGCTCTGAGAGAAGCTGCTCTTTTTCAAGAACAGCTGTGCCAGAACTATGGCTTGCCCAAGGTCATCCGGCAGGTGCAAGTGGAGGAGTGGGGAATAAAACCCGGTTCTCCCATGCCCTTAACCACTACACCAAACTGGCTCAGATTGTATCTGAAAAAGTGTGCGTACACACAAATGCTTAAACCTTGAATAAAACTTGGTTGGTCTTAAAAGTGCCACTGGACTCAAACTTTGTTCTGTTTTACTTGTTTCTTCTTTCTCTATAACCGAGTTTTCATATGGAGTAACACTAAAATTATATTTACTGAATGATTATTATTATGAGTATTAAAGGACAGTTCACCCATTACTGGGTGCAGACAGTCGTGTGCATGCAATACTACCCCAGTCCTAAAGCAAAATGCGTCACACATGATCCAGTGTTCTAACCTTGCTCTGAAGAATTTTTGTTGCCTTCCCATCATCATGACAGCTGCTGCTATGTAGTGGTTTGCTGGACTAGGACATGCTGCTGTGCTGTGCTGTGGAATTTTGCTCAGTGGCCTTGAGCCCATCAAAATCTCTCAGTTTATCCTCTGTCTCACCAGGCTGCTGTTGTGAGGGTATATTGAGGAGGGGAGAACAATGCGATAAGCCACATTAGGTCCCATTAGAGAGAAAAGTGGGATACAAATTAAAATCTCTGTCAGGGATGCCAGCCTCCAGGTGGGACCTGGGGATCCCCTGGAATTACAGCTTGTCTCCAGACTACAGAGATCAGTTTCCCTGCCTGTGGCTGGGGGAACCTGGCAACCCTAAACTAACTCTCTCTCTCTCTCTCTCTCTCTCTCTCTCTCTCTCTCTCTCTCTCTCTCTCTCTCTCTCTCTCTCACACACACACACACACACACACACACACACACGCACACCCTGGAGAACAGTGCAGTATCTAATGGCTATAGATTAGTAAACAAACAAAAAACTCAGAAACCTTATTTATATATTCTGTAGTACTGCTGCGGTGGCTCAAGTGGTTAAGACGCTGAACTGCAGGCTGTGGAAGGTCAGTAGTTCAGCAGGTCAAGACCCGAGTGTGCCGCATGACGGAGTGAGCTCCTGTCTCTAGTTCCAGCTCCTGCCAACCTAGCAGTTCGAAAGCAAGACATTGCAAGTAGATAAATAGGTACCACTTCGGTGGGAAGGTAACAGCGTTCCATGCGCCTGGTGTTTAGTCATGACCACGGAAATGTCTTCGGACAGCGCTGGCTCTTCGGCTTTGAAACGGTGATAAGCACCGCAAGCCTAGAGTCGGACTCGACTGGCTTTCGAGCAAGGGAACCTTTACCTTTACCTTTTTTTAGTACTCATTGTAATGAGACTGCTAATTTATTAGCTAAAATAAAGGTGAACAAGCTAGCAATTCAGGGTTTTGCACAACACAGAGTACAAAAGGATATTAAAAAACTGGTGTAGGGCAATGGTTAGAGCAGTTCTTCCCCCTTGGAGACCCCTAATGGGCTTTCTGGAGCTCATTTGTTTCTTCCCCAAAGCAAAGAGTCGAGACCTTATAACAGTAGCTGTGGAAAGATATAGTGACATGAATGACGAAACAACAGTTTTAGAGAGGTAACTGTAATCCTAAAGGCTCTAGCTCTGAGGTGGCCCTGTGCCTTCTCTTCTCTGCTGTTTGCAAAAATGCAAGGTGTATGACGTAATTAGTTCCATTATCCATGTTTCAGTTATTGGGCACAGCTGGTAGGGCAGGGAAACTTGTAACATCATTTCACATTATATATTCTGACGTACTAAATGCTGCAAGAGCAAAGAAGAGAAAGAGATCCGTGGTTGCTGCATGTCGCCAAAAGATGTAGCTCTGGCTAAAGATACACTCCTCAAGTTATTGTGCTTTGAGAAATATAGATCACAAGTGCCTGGGAGTATGCATTAGAGAATACTGGTAGGCAATCACCAAAGCATGCTTTTTCTGGTGACTTGACTGCCACAATTTCGATGTAAATTATTTCAAAGAACAGCATACACCAAATACAGCCAAACAGTTAAGGAAGCGTTGAAGAGATTGCGCCTCCTTCAACTTTGCAGCGCAGGGGGGGGGGGGGGGGGGGGGGGGGGGGGGAGGAATCAAGCAACAGCAATTCCAAGGCAGACTTTCCAGCTTTCTCTACTGCATAAGTTACTTTCATTCAGTTTAGATTCCTAAGGATTTTATGTTTTAGAAACACCACTAAGGCAAGAAAGGCTTTTTCAATGGAAGCGTTAGGGTTTTAGGCTAATTCTCTTGCCCCACAAATGTTTCATTAATGAAGAGGCTCTCTGAAGCTAGATCCTGTATAAAACATTAAACGGCTTTAGAAATAATTTGAAGTCTTACAGCTGAGCCATTCCCCCCCCCCTTTTACGTGCCTTACTTGGTTGGAACTTAGCACTGTACAACCCAAGCCTCCCTTGGTCCAGGGCCAATACGTTGTCCCATTGGTAGCGATTCCTACAGAAGGTTAATTATGCATGTACCTTTGAAGGGGGGAAAGGGCATGAGAGGGAAGGCTGGGCCATACTTAACTCAGCCCACTTTACACTTGCTGAATAGAGGAAATGGCCTGATTCCATGGCGTGATTTTACTCACCAAGAGCCAGCCCTCCCCCAGAACAGGACCCTCCCCTCCTGGAATACACCAGGTCTCTGTGCCGCAGTCACATTACATTTCTCTTGATTCACAGGCAGTCTGTAGTGACAAGTAAGGCCATGAGAACTTTCAGGTCTCAAAGTTTTTATTCAAAGCACAAATGCCATGTCAGCAGTAGAAGTATGCTCTGCTATTACAGTCATTGATATCCAGAAATGAACACTATTATTCTTGTTGATGTTATATTCAGGGCCGTCTTGTACATTTTGTATTTTTCATACAAAGTACAATAGGCATTTGTGTTGTATCCAGTGAAAATGAGACATATGCATGAAAACTGCAAAATCAGGAAAAGATGACTGGGTCTTGCTTCCTTATACTGCAGTCTGAAGGCAAAGTCTATGGCCAGAGTTGCCTTATTGCAGAGGTGCCTTACCTGTAACTGCAAGGGCTGGATCCAGTTCACAAGTTAAGAGTATGCATGCTGGGTCTGGGGTCCTCACCCTGTGTAACAGTCAGATTTGAGTTGAAAGTTTGTCTTAATTCCTATACACATGGTGCTTGATTTGGATTGGGACCATGGCATGCATGGAGAAAGCACTTCAGACTCCCCTCCCCCTCAAGCAGGTTAGGAAAACAGCTAGGGTTGCCAAATCTGGTTTGGAAAATACCTGGAGACTTTGGGGGTGGAGTCAGGAGAGGGTGGGGTTTGGGGAGGGGAGGGGCCTCAGCCTGGTACAATGCCATAGAGTCTCCCCTTCAAAGCAGCCATTTTCTCCAGGGGAGCTGATCTCTATCAGCTGGAGATCAGTGGTAAAAGCGGGAGATCCCCAGGCCCCACCTGGAGGCTGGCAACCCTAAAAACAGCATTGGTAGGGTGTGAAGCCCCTTCCTACATACGCACTGTGGGACCAATCAAAATTGGGCAACACATGCTCAAGAATAGAGTATAATCCCAACCCAAACCTGCCTGTTACATAGGGTTGTCAGCCCCCTGGAGACTGCAGAGGACAGGACTTACCCAAATGGCATCGTTGGTGCCATAATGCACTTTTGGCTTCCAGTTATACAACTGGAGATGATGTTGCCGTGTCAATGGGTTCCATTTTGCTCCCACTCCTCTATGGACCTGGCCTGCCTGTGGAGACACCAGACCCAAACTATGTACTGTGTAAATTATGAATTAGCAGCAGGGGAACATTAATGAAAATTATATGAAGACAATTTGGAAATATGAAATTGAAATATGTGGGACATTCCACACATGGCTGAGTTTTAGGAATACATTAGAACCTAATGAGCACTCTAGATAGGGAAATTGGGGATGGATATAGGACTATTCCAAAACAGGAGTTTGTAGAAATGAACCACAATGATATAATGCAAGGGTGCTTAGGGTAATTAAGATTAAATGGTCTAAAAACATTTAGAAATCCATACAAGCAGGAACCCACAAGGATTTGCAGGGGGCATCTCATTTTCTCTTGCAGCCCCTCCCCCACTATTTCCACTTGTCTTTCACTGGCATACCCCACAGCTTCTCCTCTTATCCTGCTTCATTCTCTCCTTCCCACCCACCAGCTAACCTATGTTTATCTGCCTGTGTCCAGCTTTTTCTTCTTCCTTCCCCTAACAGACTCTCCTAGGCAAAAGTCTGGCTGGGCTGTGTGGTGGCTGCTAGTGCCAGACTGGGCCCAGTTCTCTGGTTACTGCCAGTGCTACATGAGGCTGAATTGTGTGGGTAGTAAGTCTCCAATGGTTGCTGCTGGACATATTCCCAGTGAGTCCTCCTCCATTACAAGATGGGAGGGGGATGGGACAGCCTTTTCCAGGGCTGTTTTTGTTTCCAAGTCCCCCTCCCCCATGCTCCCTGCATTGCTTTGCTTTACAGAAACCAAGGCTTGGAAGGTTCAACAATATTGTTGTGGTTGCCTAGCAACATCCAAAATGGTCACCAAGAGCTCACTGGGCATTATTTTCTTAAAGCTACATGCATTGTTTCTATTATTTGAGGGAATTTTAATTCCGATTCTTTTATTTCAGATTTTTTAAAAAGCAAACTTGAACTTCCTTCAGGTTTGTAGAGAAATCCCCCCATTTGTCCCTGGCTCCATTTTGCAAATCTATTGATCATATCCTCTATGGCACAGTTTGGAATTAGATATGATACCTGATATTTTTCAGATCATAGTACTATAAATAAAATTAGATGAGCATAGGGCTGTACGTTTTTAATTTTTTTAAATATAATGCCTAGATTAAGCATTTACCAGTACTATTATGTTACACAAGTGCTCCTACCTAAACCTGGGTATATGATCCAGAAAATAATTTAAATGTATGAGCAAAGCTCACAAGCTTTATACAATTTGTACAAACTCAGAACCATATTTACAATCTACTTCTAGGATCGGAAACTCCACTTGGCCAGTTACCAAGGACTATTGAGTCACATGTTGCACTTATTCATGATGTTGTCATTTGACGTACTTGCAGTCCTGAAACACTATTGTCTGAATTGGACTTTAGAGATACCTTGAAAAAGGATTCAGCCGTACATTTTTCTATGCACATGTGTGTACACATACAAACACATCTTGTAGGAAGCATATATATCTATGATCTGGAATTAATATGACCGGATACTATGATCTATGCCTGATATAGATGTTTCTTAGGGCCTGCCCTGAATTTGCCTCATATGATTTCAGTCAAACCTGTATGAGGAAGAACAGTGTGAATCAGAAATTCACATGTATTCTGGTACAAGAAACTGCAGCAATTCCTATTGTCCTGGCAGAACATGGAACAGTTGTAACAGAGCCCAGCAACAGAACACATTTGGTGGTACTGATACATGTCAGAACTGGGTTTTGTTTTACGCATTTTTTTAAAAAAGAAAAAACTTTAATGAGTTACAATGACTATATACATTTTGCTCACTGGAAAGCGGTAACAAGGAGCGAAGGATATTGCTTCATGTTTGTGGAGACATATGTCTAAGAGTCTTGGCTCTGTCCAAGGACAAAGAGTACAAAAATTATATGCATGCTTTTGCCCTGAGAGTAAAGTCCTTCAGCCCAGCCTGGCTGAGGGTTAACAGCTCTTTGAGATTCTACTCTGTAGTGTACCTTGGCGTCAAATGGTAGCTTACAATTCATCTCTCCTTTTAACAGTAACTCCAAGACTACAAGCATCTTTTTTAAAAAAAGGAAAAAAGGGTATCCTTTATCCCAAGGCAGGTTGCCTTTTCATTGGATCTGAGACCGCATAGTGGGAACATTCCCCCCCTTTGCTTCTATTCTTTGGCAGCCCTCGGCAGATATTTACGCTGACTGAAGAACCTATTGAAGATAAGACATGATGTCATGCCACCCAGAGAGAGACCAATAAGGACCCTGCTTTAGACCACCACAAAGAGTGATGTGGATATCGACAGCAGTTCTGCAGTGTCTAAGAGCATTTAAAATCAGCTTCTTCCAGGGACATTTCAGGAGTTTAGGATCATTTGTTTAAAAATACCTTTACTAACTTAATAGTCATGCCCGGGGAAGTCACTGACTCAAACCTGGCCTCTGCCATAAACTCAGTAAGCAAGCAGTTTGGGAATAATACTACCAGCCTTCCTTATAAGGCTATGCAAGGATTGCCAAATGTGTGTGAAACTTGTGAGGTCTTTGGAGGATGGAAAACAAGCCTATTTCCTTTAGAAGAGAGAAAGTAAATGTATTCTTCTTTAGGAATGAAGAGGTTAACTCCTTTAATTATGAGAAAAATGATTTTAGCTTTAAGCTTGTCAGGATCCCAGGATCAGATACGACTCAGCTGTACATGCATACAATACCTACCTCCAGTATAGGAAGATGATTTAGCTTGCCAGCATTTTATTATTGGCCCCACTACCCCATAGTAGCCATTTTGTGGTGGTGCCCATTCCTCGTTCTCAAAACTCTGATGCCTACAGGCTCCACAAGAACGGGGAACCCCTGGTCTAAGTCAACACTCTATATTTCACCGCATAAGGAGACTAATTATTAATTTCTAAAACAAGTGTTGGGGTTCTGCCTGAAACCTGACATACAATCCTGACTTAATCATAGTGGCTAGAGTTACTGAGGAAACCACTTATAAACCCACAAAATGTTATGATATAAACATTCCAATATTCAACTCCACAAGTGAAAACCGGTAGCACAACTCCTCTGAGGTTCAAATTAATCGTACAAGGGAAGTAATTGAATTAAAAACTGGTGCTACAGCATAGCAGGGTTCTGAAGAAGCCGTACTGCTCTGATAGGCAGAAACTTGAAAAGAAACAAGGTATCCTTTGAAGAGACTTACAGGTTTGTCTTCAGTTCTACCATCTTTCTGAGGAGCCAGGAAGGCTGAGGAGCCTGACAGTTTAACCACCAGTTTACCTGAGGTGGCTGAGACCAGTGAATGTGGTTCCCTCAGGTTACCCTCTTCCTGAGGAGCCAGGACAATTAACTGCCATTCGCTTCACCCAAGTCTGTTAAAGAGCAGTAGTGTTAACTAATGTTAATGCAGTCTTTCATTTTACAGGTTGCTCTGAGAGTTTTTAGAAGGTGAAAAGCAGCTAGTAAATTCTATCTATACTAGTAGTATCTATTCTGCCCTGACTTGGATAGCCCAGGCTAGCCTGATCCCATCAGATCTTGGAAGCTAAGCAGGGTTGGCCTTGGCTAGTATTTGGAAGGGCGACCTCCAAGGAATACCAGGGGTGTGATACAGAGGCAGCCAATGGCAAACAACCTCTGAAACGTCTCTTGCCTTAAAAACAAGTCTAGCTCACCACTTGGCTTTCCTATACACTTGTTGTTGTTGTTCAGTCACACAGTCGAGTCAGTCTTCGCGACCCCATGGATCAATGCCATACAATAGTAATAATTACTATTTATACTAGTAAGTCCTACCTTATCCAACCCTTCCTTCAAGGAGCTCAGAGAAGCATAGGTGTTTCAGCCCCAACTCCATTTTATCCTCACAACAAACTAGGCAGGATAGTCCGTGGCAGAGTGACTGGCCCAAGGTCACACACCAAGCTTCATGGCGGAGTAGGCATTAAAAAAAATTAAGTACTTGTTGTTTATTTCCCTTATGCATTCAAAGCAGTTCTCATCAATCACATCACAGCAGCCCTGTAATGTAGGCATTGTATAGTGATTAGGGGATTAGACTATGGTCTGGGAAACCCAGGTTCAAATCCCCACTCTCCCACGGAAGCTCACTGGGAAACCTTTAGCCAGTCACACACTCTCTTTCAGCCCTATTAGCTAACAGGGTGGTGGTTGTGAGGATAAAATGGAGGCATGGAAAATATAAGCCACTTTGGGTCCCCACTGTACAGAAAAGCAACATACAAATATCTAATGAATAAAGTAAAAGTTTCCCTTCCTCGAAAGCCAGTCGAATCTGACTCTAGGGTGCGGTGTTCATCTCCATTTCCAAGCCAAAGAGCCAGCGCTGTCCGAAGACGTTTCTGTGGTGATGTGGCCGGCATGACTAGACGTTGAGGCGCAAAGAATGCTGTTCCCTTCCCACCAAAGTGGTACCTATTTATCTACTTGCAATTTCTTGCTTTTGAACCTGCTAGGTTGGCAGGAGCTGGGACCAGAGACGAGAGCTCACTCTGTCATGTGGCACTCGGGTCTCAAACTGCTGAACTACCGACCTTCTGGCCTGCAGTTCAGCGTTTTAACCATTGAGCCACTGCAGCCCTATCTAAACGAATAAATATCCCTAAATTACAGATTTGTAACATAAGTGTAAGACACTAGACACAAAATGTGGCTTTGAATCACACTTCTAGGACATAGGTTCCTTTTCAGTACTAATACCGCAACACAGTTAATTTAGTAAAACAGAAAAGTGTCAGGCTGACGTCTGCCTAGAACTTCACAGTGGCCTCTCAGTTATTTACTTCCTTGGTTGACAACAAAAGGATGCAAGAAGCATCAATGCAGGGGACGGAGAGAATGGGTGGGAAGCGTATTAAAATGAGCCGAGGACGATACAAATGTGATAAGTCAGAGCCATATGCAAATGGCTGCGTGCCCTAAAAGGTCTAATCCTATCAAGAATGCCCAGGATGTTAATTTGTCCATCTTTCACAACTCTATAAATCTATCCTCCCATGCAAAGCCAGCCTGCCAAATGCCATCAAGAAGGGCTGCTTTCAGGCTGGCAACTTCCAACATAGCTGCTTGGATCACGCCTCAGTAAAGACTCATAAAGAGCTTTGTGTGGGGAAGACTTCGGAGCAGCTATTCAGATTTTGCCTCAATAGAGGAAAACAGTGGGAAACGTGAATGACTGATTGTCAGAACTGGTGGTCTCTCTTGTGCTGCCTCTGGCATACTGAGCTATGGATTTCTCTTTCATTCCAAGCCCTCAGCCTGCCAACGAACCTGCAGAGCCCCTGAACGGCTAAACCACTTGCAATTACTTTGGCCTTTAGCATCCTAAAAACACGGTGAAGGAGTGGGTTTTGAAAATCTTACATTAACCTATAAACTTAAGAACAACTTTTTGCACGTTCTATTATTTCATTCCACTATAGCTTAAAAAGCTCCTTTCCAGCAGAGATGTTCCCAGATGTTGTATTTTCCTAAAACAAAGCTTGTTGGAAGCATAATAGGGGCTTACCTCTAGAACAGTGGAAGACTAACCGCTATTTGTGCATGCAGTATGCCACAGTTTGTGTGGTATATACAAATTACAAGAGATTTCATTGTGCAGAATGGTTATAATCTTGAACCACCACATACATTGCTTTTGTTTTATATAGGAACTTCACTGTATGTAGAGCTTTATATATGCAAGAAACTTGGTCTTGCTCCAGAGCTTACAATTTAAGCACGGTACATGGGGTGAGGCCAGGACTATCAAAGGACAAAATTCCAAAACACAGACAAAATTCCAGGGCCCCCCCATCAGCTTCAGGGGTCCTGGAAAGAGAGTCATTTAGTTTTTATATGATGTTTGGATCGTCAGGGTGGTATGACTGGGAGGGGGAGAGGGGAACAAAACAGTGGGAAAAGTAAATGTCATTCTCAGAGCTGGATCTGTGATGGCACTTACCTGGGAAGAACCACATCGCAGCTTCTTGGAACCAATGGACGAGTGCTTCAGTTGTAGTTCCACACTGCTGGGATGCTGTACTCAACCTTATTAAAATCATGGCTTCTCCTGAGAGCTCTAGTATACTCAGGTTTATAGCATTTGTTTTTATACATGCAGTAATTTGCTCCACAAATTGTTCTAGCCCACATTCTTCACCATAATTCATGCCCCCCCATCATTTGGACTTGTTTGTATTTTCTATTCTACATAATGTGTTCCATCTTCATCAACAATGAAGACGATGATACTTGATATTTGAAAAAACCTCCAACCTTCTTGCAAGGATCTGAGTCTCCTGCTATGATCTCTTTCACAGGTAGAAGTGTAAAAGTGAGCCCATGCTTTTAATAGTTTAATAGAAAAAATACCATACCAATTAGCTCTGACAGCATAGATCATGTCTTTTATCAAAGGCAAAATCTTCTACCCAAGACCCATCACTCAGAAGTTAACATGTCAGTATCTGGTGCCCCCTGCTGTAACAGAAAAAAACCTATACAATTAAACACTGGACTATTTTTTTTGTGTGTGTGATTTCTATGAGTACAGATTCTAATGTAAATATGCTGGATGTGGCATACTTTGGACATTGCATGTATGCCACGTTCCTCATGGAAAAAATGCTTCCCCCAAACAGAAGTTTCTTAGTGGGGATGAATAATGTAAATATGCTGGATGTGGCATACTTCGGACACTGCGTGTATGCCCACGTTCCTCATGGAAAAAATGATAGCAAGCAGTTCTTTTTCACACAACATCCCAAATCATGTTTTGGGGAATACAGAAGAAATTTCCCCTTATGACAAGTCCTGAGGCGTTAGCAGTGTGCCCACATTTCAAATATACAGAGGCCTCACCATCAAAAACTGTTGGAAGGGCTAGAAAAACAGTACATTGTATTTAATTATACCCCCATAATTTGAATTACTATTTCTCATAATCTTGCCCAGTATTACTTATTTAGATTTGCAATCATAACATCGTACTATCAAAAGTGTGTGAATGAAGTTTATTTAGGGTTGAATGGTATGGAATGTGGTACAATACACAGAAGACGCTTCAAGATGAGCAGAACGCTAATTGCACAGGAGGCTAGGATTTCACCTCAAACCAACATCATCTCAAAACCATTACATTTTCTACCTTCAAAAAAGATGATGTGTCATGCAAAATTTAAAAACATTCTAACCAACCTTGTGGTACCATTTAAAATGCTACCATACCACAGTAAGTTACACCATATTAAATAATCATTCACAAAGAATGAAATACTTCAGCAATGAAACTAATATCGCAACGCTTAAAATCATAGTAGATTTTGCATGAACATCAGCTCCAGCCATTTGGTAAAGCTAGGGAGTGGAAACCATGCTGCGAAAAAGTACCGTACAAATTAAGACCCCTTTTATATTCAGTCTGTATTGCCTGCAGCAGCAACAGCATCATGTGGTGGGTTAATTAAGTTTTCCACATGATTTTGGAACATTCATGCACTGACTTCATGTGCACTACAGTTATTTAAGACATCACACTATGAACAAGACTGTTCAAGCAGTCTTGGCAGTCTCTCTTTAAAATATAATTTGATAATGATTCAAGGTTAAATTATAGTATGGGTCATAGTCCTATATGCTGAAGAAGCCAATTAAAATATAATTTAAGATTAGAATGAAATTTATGTATGAACTGATTATATTTACATAAAGTCTTTGAAATGATTAGGTAGTTACCTAGATGGATGTGAATGAGTACAGAATGCCGTCTGTCGGAGAGAGGGTAAAGGAGGTGTCAGTGCCTCACAATGCAACCCTATCAAAAGTTACTTTAGTCGAAGCTCACTGAACTCAATGGGTTTTAGACTGGAATAACTTTGTTTTATGCCAGTAAAGGTTAACTGAACTGAACTGACTAACTTTGCACAGGATTGCACTGTCAGTGTAGTAACTTTTTGTACTGCTCTGTGCCTTCAGTGACTATGATGTGGAATGCACAGCTAACATTTATACTAAACTGAACAGTGCTCATAGAAAGCTGGCTAACTAGGTATAGCTAATTATTGCAAAGGTGCAGTTCTAACAGCCTTGCACTGATAAAAGAGAAAAACAAGTACACTACAAAGTATACTGCCTTCAAATGAAATATACTCCCAAAATTTAGCTATACTGTGGATAGCTACTCTGCTCACTTCTGCCAACCAATTTTTTTTTTACCTTTGGTGGATTTGTTCAGGAACTGGAATGTTCTATCTGAGTACCCTGGAATGTGCTCTATTTTATGAACATCTACTGGAACATCTTTATTCTCTCTGAATGTTGGGCACTTCTTCCTGACTGACAAAACCTGGAATCTTATGAGGTCTTTAAACCTATTGTATGTGGTGAAATGCAGATGATTAATGCAATGACTGAAAAGAAGATTTGCATATGCTGCAATTCTAACACACACATATTACAAAACAATGTAAATAAATACCAAGCTAGTAGAAAAGCTCTTATTTACAGTTTTACAAATGACTCTGTGTAAATGTAAAGTTTCAAAGAACACAGTATTAGTAAAATGAGTTCCTGTATAGCAATACAGTTTGTTAGATTTCATTGTAGTAGCATATAGAAAACATAATTCAAGTTAATAGTTGTTATATAATTTAGTACAGACAAAACCAGTGTCACCTGGGATGAGACCTGTTAAAGTGCTGAAAAAACAACCTTTTTGAAATTGTAGAAAACTTACTATACATTTATTAAAGCTTTACCAAGTCAAAATGTTAGATTTTATTCACATTTTCTACCGCAATGCCCATGGGATGGGATACAATTTTTCAGCAATTCAGTACACTCTTCGCTTTGATCTCTTTGCCAAAAAGCATCTGAGGCTTCAAGCTTCTGTGGTGGCTTCAGGCTTCACAATCTGGTAAGTAATCAAATATTCAGGATAGGCCTGAAAGGTAAGTTAGATTAGTGATTCTCAAGAACATATTGCAGAGTTATTTCACAGGATGAGCAACAATTGCTTGGTAAGTATGGGAAAATGGCTGAGGTACTAATTTTGAGGAAGTGAAGAACTCTCTCTGAGCCTTGAAAATCTAGCTCCCTCATGGAAAGACGAGACAAACCCCAAGAAAGCTATGAACAAGCTTGCAAATTTAAAGAAAAACCAACGTTTGGGGAAATAAAACCAAAAATACACTACCTGCTCTCCTCTGTAAATGACATATTCTGCTAAAGCTAGTCCATTTACACTAGGCCGACCAGTAACTGAATGGTGTCCTGGAGGAGAATGAGCCATTTTCATTGCACTGAACTGCAGAAAAGACTTGCCCAGTGTAACACGGCAAAACAGCAACTGCCTATAAAGCAACCAAACCTTTACTTATAATGTGTGAAAGTAACAAAAGAAAAAAAGCTAACGATTTAAAATATGAAAGTACGCCTTAAGAAAAATGTAACATTTAATTTAGTTTTTATGTCAATGCAAAATCTGACTGAAACAAAATATGCCATTTTTTGTTCTCAGCTTTCTCTCAGTAAGATTCAGTATACCACATACAAAGGATTATGACTGACGAACATTCAGTTTGGTCATGCTCCAATCATATCTTGCTTAGTTACTGTGTGCTGCTATATGTATTAATAGTATTAGTTCTAAAAGTAGTGGCTAGTTTGGTGGCTGGTGCAATATCAAGTACATTTAGATGGCCCACAAAGAAAATATACTGATCTCTTTGTATGTTTTATGTGTGTAAGTGGATGTTTGTTATGTAGTATGTTTGTTTGTTGGTGTATAATATGAAAAATAATAAAAGTGTACCTTATGGGTACTTTAAAAAAGATTAAATGTTCTATTTGATAATACTCACTGTTACTGTTGACCAATTATTGTATTTATTGTTAGATTTATTTTTAGTGGATTTTAGTATTTGGTGAGTGTTGTAAGATATCTTGGGCAACGCTTGGAAAGATGGCCTAAGAATTCCAAATATGTACAATTATGTAGGTAGGATGATGTTGCCACAGGATTTAGCAAAATATCACTTGTATGATCTGCTGCTCATTTTATAAAATGTATTTATGCCAATTATATTCTGATTTTAAATATTTATTAATACTGTTATTATTGTTCTAGGCTTCCAATTGTGTTGGAAGCCATACTGGAAGCTACGTAACTGGGGGAAGGCAATAAATAAGCATTCCAAGTAGAAAGCTCATATGGCTTCAGTGAAAACTATCCCAGACTGCTAACTAGCATGGTTCAATTCAGCTACAAGTCCTCAAACCACCAACACATTTATACTCAAGCATACTTTGCAAGGCCCTTTCTGGCACCCACAAATAATGTAAAACAGCTGTATGATGACAACAACAATATATTAGAAAGAAAGATATGTTCTATCTTTGCAACCCACTTTCTGTATTATGGCATTATCATGCTTTAAAACAACAACAAAATAAAATACAAACAAATAATTGTCTGAGTCCTACTGCTTGTTTATTGGAGGTCTTTCATGACTGATTATTTTTTGGATTTTGTAATCCTCCTTGAATCTGAGCAGGAAAGGTGGGATCATAAATGAAATAAATGAAGTTTAAAATGCACTGGCCAAGATCAGGCTTCACTAACAACCCTGCCAGGTAAGCCTCTGATTAAGTGAACAGGATAAAATAATTAAAGACTTACAGGTATTATAATTCAGGAACACCCTGAAGTTTTCAAGGATATCATCCTGGTTGGTGCCTTTTTTTTTTTTTTTAAAAAACTCCTTCTATTTATATTTACCCCTTATGCAATTCTGGGCTTTCAAAACAAGCAAATACAACTCTCCAGTGATAACCTGGAAAAGTATGGCTTACAAGAAAGCAGCTGTAATGTACCACAGATTTAGACATGCTTTAATTGATTAATTTCAGTGGACTAAGGATTGGATCCAGACTCAACTTTCTGTTAATGGAGGAGGATTACCACTGATCTGACCCTCATGCTGTTCCTGAGTGCCTCCCATCCCCCCAGGAGTAGCATTTTGAAGAAATCGGTGGCCTGCAGAAGTACAGGGGAGGGAAATAAGTGCTAGACCACTCACAGATGTGCTGCCTATGAAAAGAAAATTAAGCCTGAATCCAAACCTTAGGTGTATGACCAAAAGGAGAAAAAAGGGTTAACAGCATTTTGCTTTCTGATAATGGGAAATTGATGTAATTGGGCAGCACACATCCAATGATTTTGGGTTCATCAGCAAACTCAGCTCATTTGGCAAACACTGTTAATTTGTATGAACAGAACACATGGGTGTTTTTAGGGGTGTGCGCTCGGTATATACTGAGCCTGAAAAATACCTTATTGGCATTGTTTGAATATTTATTCAGCTGAATCAGATTCTCTAATACATGGGTGTCAAACCTAAGCCCGCGGCCCACAAGTGTCCCATACATGGCTTTAACCAGGCTTCTGGCTCTTCCCCTCCTCCCCCTTTGAAGCTGCCAAAGTTCCCAGCTCCCTCCGACTTGTCTTTGCCTGCTTTGGCAGGAAGCTCTTCTGAGCTTGCAACGTTACAAAGAAAATACAGATAGACTACTCCAAGGCTGTTTCTAGCAACAGAAACAGTGCTCTGGAATGATAGCCCCCAGAGCAGAATGATGGTCCCTAGTAATAAAATCTGTGTTATAGAACTGAAATGACAGGGTACATAGTGGAATGACAGCCCCTAGGAGTAGCAGCAGCATTCTGGGAATGGAATTCCACTCCGGGGGTCCTCATTCCAATCCCAGAACGCTTCTGTTACTGCCAGGGACTGTCATTTCACTCTGGTTGCTGTCATTCCAGACCCAGAGTAGTCAATCTGGGCCCAGAGACCTTAATGGGAAACCCATTCCACATTTCCTTTGCAACTTTGTCCATGCTGTGATGTATTTCAATGGAGTGGAGCTCAAGTAGTTTCACTTTCCAGTGTTTGTATAGCTGAAGCTGTTGCTTGAAGGAGTTGTCTCCTTGCAAATACAGGGTTGATGTTTTGAGCTAACTTGTCTCTGCTGAATGGACCTGAGAATGGGTGCCTGAGTGAGTACTCTAACCTGGGAACCCACAGCCAAAGGAGGACATTACACTGGAGAGCTATTGCCCACAGGGGTTTATCCCGGGGGGGGGGGGGGGAACCTTACAATGCCCAGCCATAGGCTCAGAGCATTTTATATTTTTAGTTTATATTTTAGTTTCTGCTGTGATCCTTGTGCTTTTTCTTGATGTTTTATTTTAAAAACTGCATTGCCAAATCCCATTATTACCCCACCTTTCCATTTTAGGCAGGCATCTTTTAAGGGGGGGGAAGAGGCTTGGGAGGTGTCAGTTATCAAAGACCATTGAATAAACAAAATATTACAAGTCTTAAGCATATTTGTATTTTAAGCAAAAAAAATTCTTTAATTGTGTTTGTATATTTTATAAAGTTTATATCTCTGCTATCTGGCATTACATTTTATGACACGCATGGCCTGGCCCCACAAAGTCCTATTTATGTCAGATCTCGCCCTTATAACAAATGAGTCTGACACCCCTGCTCTAATGTAATTCAGCTACTAATATGGATGGCCCGAATAAATGCCGAAAAAATTCAGCGTTTCTTCAGGCAACAATAACTATATCGAAGCAGAGTGAGTTCACCCACTTCCAGGTGAGTGCATCAGCCACTTCAGAGCATTTAAGTCCTCCCTTTCACTTTGACTGCTTGGAAGGCAGGCAAAGGAAAAGGAAGGGGTTAAAGCACTCTCAGGCGTTTCTGCCTGACAGTAGGGTTGGCGGATTGGCCCTGTTGTCAGGTAGAAACGTCTGCCATCCCTTTAAACTCCCCCCTTCCCTTCGCCCCAAGGAAAGGGGGTGGTTGAAAGGCTGTCAGGCAATTCTGCCTGACAGGAGGGCTGGCACGCTGTCCCTACTGTCAGGCAGAAATGCCCAGCTTCCCTTTAACTCCCCCCCTTCCCCAGCAGGGCTGGCACACTGGCCCTGCTGTCAGGCAGAAACATTCAGCTTCCCTTTAACTTCCCCCTTTCCCTTTGCCCTGCTTGGAAGCGGGGCGAAGGAAAGGGGTGGTGGTTGAAAGACTCTCAGGTGTTTCTGCCTGACAGCAGGGCTGGTGTGCTGGCCCCACTGTCAGACAGAAACATCCCGCTTCTCTTTACCTTCCACCTTTCCCTGCTTGGAAGTGGGGCGAAGGAAAGGGGGTGGCTGAAAGGCTCTCAGACGTTTCTGACTGACAGCAGGGCACATGCCAGATCATGGGGCCAGCTTCTTCTGCGGGACAGTTTGAACCATCCTGCAGAAGAAGCCCTCCCAGCCAGGTCTAGGTGCTGCAAGGAGAGAGATCTCCCTGTGCACACCACATCCTGGGGCCAGCTTCTCCTGGTCCACAGTTTAAATACAGTGCAGGAGAAACCTAACGCATTTAAGGTGATGGTCCCTTTAAATGTATTTGGAAGCCAAGCCTTGAGCTGCACAGCTTGCAAAAGGGCACGTCCCTATAAATGCCTAGCTCCTACTCCTAGGAGCAATCTCAATTATTTCCTGAATCCCAATATTATACCAATATTGGGATTCAGAAATATCGGGAAAACCAGTATTTTTCAGATTCAATGTAACTGAACTCGAAAAATACCTTTGTGTTTGTGTGTCCACACCCCTAGGTGTTTTCCACACTAATAGCTGGGCTGACTACAAGTAGCAGTAGAAAGGGAAGAAACCTGATTTTATTTTGTTGCTGTGGACTACGTTTGCTACACTGAAATGAATTTGTACTGGTTTATACATTTCTGTGTTTATTTGACATAAAGGTGATAGCAAAATCAAAATCAATGATAATAAATATTGGTAAATTTAAAAATTCAAGGCGTCAAACAGCTTCTACCAATTTTAGTACAATTTATAAAAGTACCAGAACTTACCTATGACAGACATAACAAGACCTGTCTTTGTGAATTGGGCAACCAGTGCCACCACCAATACCATACACATACTGATTGCTTTTGGAAGAATTTTCTGCAAAGTAAATTCCAGCTCCAAACATTCCACCTATATAGGCATGTCTTTCATCAAAACCTTTGTGAATAATTGCATTCACAAAAGGGGAGCCTGCAAGCACATTAGAATACAAAACACTGTTTTTGCCATTCTTAGTATTGAATATTGTACCACACTTACTACATTTATATTATATTATATTTATTAAGTTTTGGCACCAAGGCCTAACCATGCCTCATAATACTGCCACATTAGGACATGAGTGAAGTTTGCCTCAGGTTTGCATTATATGGATATGACCTGACACCATAATAGGAATATGGCCTGACACCATAATAGGAATATGGCCTGACACCATAACAGACTATGAGCTAAGCAATACTCTGGTCTAGGCTAAATGGGGGTGGGGGAGAGGAATGAACCCTAGAATCACCCAAACTAGCTCATACCACTAATACTCGCCGTGAGACAAAGTATATTTAGGGAAATATATTGTCGAAGGTTTTCACGGCCGGAGTTCATTAGTTGTAGATTTTCTGGGCTGTATGGCCGTGGTCTTGGCATTGTAGGACCTGACGTTTCGCCAGCAGCTGTGACTGGCATCCTCAGAGGTATAACACAGAAAGATGGGAGTACTCTCTGTGTCAAGGTGAGAAGAAAAATGGTAGGCAGGTAATTTATATCTACTCAGGAAGGTGGGGTAGGGCTGAGTAATTATCTTGTAGGAGTTCCACAGGATGTGACATGCTAATGGAGGAAGCTGCCTACCATTTTGATACCTGCCTACCATTTTTCTTCTCACCTTGACACAGAGAGTACTCCCATCTTTCTGTGTTATACCTCTGAGGATGCCAGTCACAGCTGCTGGCAAAACGTCAGGTCCTACAATACCAAGACCACGGCCACACAGCCCGGAAAATCTACAGCAACTATATTTACGGCTGATTAACATGCAGCAGGCTGCAACTCAATAGACTGTAAATTAACAGGATGACAAATGCCTGAGACCAATTCTCAATCTCGCTTTTCTAAGTCAAGCATCCTTAGCTACACAATATCAGGAGGTTTTTGCTAAGCATCTTTGCTTAATGTATTCAGTCCTTCATAACTGTGCTTGTTGGGAAACTCTGCACTTTCTCTGGGTTTTCACAGCTGTGGCTCTGATGCTGGTGACATGTACTATCCAATAAAGTCTGCTTGTGCTATTCCATAGCAATTTTTAAAGCCATGCAGCTTTGTTAAAGCAGGCATTTTAGGACATTTTGTTAAAACACAGCCTAGTTGACTCAACAATTTTGTCTGAGTTTACATGATCATTTATTTCAACAGAAGGGGAAAAAATGATAAACCATGATTTAGCCAGGATCCTTTCATCTTTTAACTGACTTCAGTTTCCAATTATAAATAATGAAATCAGTGGTTAATGTGGGTTATGAACTGATCAACCTGTGTGAACCTCTACTCTACAAACAGATTCCTCCCACTCCATATATAGGAAGCAGACTGGGCAATACATGAAGTCCATGCAATCTAGACATAAACGTAAAGCACTTACCGTGAAATAACATCCTTTCATTAGCATGATTATGATTCTCTTCAGAAACTTCTTTCCTCCTATGAGTATATCTTTCCCAGAGTTTTTTGTTGCACACTTTTTGTATCTAGAATGGGAAAAAAAATCAAAAAATTCATTATTATTTTCTTTTGTTGTCTAACAGCAACCATTCCAATTATAACAATCCTTTCTATAAATCAGTGTTCATTTGGAACCGCATGTCCACAGGCTTATACTCACTAAACATGTTTAAGATGGAATTGATACCTGAAACTGTTTCAGACACAAAAAATCCTTTCCCCACATTCACCATCATAATTAACATCTATAAAACCCATATTAATATTTCCATCCCATTTCAACCTTAGCCAGGTCCAGTCCATAGAACAGATTAACTTCAGGATACCACTGAACAGGTAAGTAATATCTTGCACCTGAAACCCAATACATACCTACACACTTTCAGCTACTGCTCAGGGGACACCATATGATGTACTATCTACAGCTAAGCTGACTAAATGGCATTTGTTCTCATTCCTTGGACTCACACCTGGAAAATTTCTATCAGGCTTTATTTAAAAATGCAATACTCACTCAATAAAAGAAATAGATTAATTAATGTGGTCACAGTGGTACCAAGAAGCAGCCTATAGGTCCAAAAGATACTTGCAGAAGTAGGCATGTGCTTTGAATTGGTTTAAATTGTTCCTTGCACAGTGGACTCAGAGGGTTGGTGCAGGAGACCAGCTGTTAGTGTGCGGTTTGTTTTGTGGTGTTCCATATCGTGCAGTCCTATCCCCCCCCCCCCCCTATTCAATCTCTATGCAAAGCCCTCAGGAGAAATCATTTGTAGTTTTAGAGTTGGCTGTCAACCATATGGTGATGACACCCAACTCTACATTTCTTTATCCAGATCATCTGGTGACATGGCAGAAGTCTTAAGCTATTGCCTGACTGCTGTGGTTAAATGGCTAAGAGTGACTAAATTGAAACTGATCCCAAGTAAGATGGTAGCAATGCTGCTTGGGAAGGCTGAGGTCCTGCAGGACACTCTGCTTCCCACATCTGATGGGGTTCAGCTGACCCTGACTGACTCCGTTATAATGGACCCAGCATTACTGCTGGAGAAACAAATTAATGCAAGTGGGAAAGTGCTTTATTCCGTCTTTATTTAGCCTGAAAGACGGCTTGACCTGGTCAACATGGCCATATACATCTTGAGACAGACTAATATTATTCTACGTGGAACTGTCCTTGAAGACAACACAGAAACTCCAGTTGGTACAGAATGCCACAGCTCCGTTACTAGAAGGAGTTAAACAGAGTTTGCATATTGCACCTGCTCTGCAGACATTCCATTGCCTACACTGTATGAAAAAAGGCCACAGGGATAGAAAGTGAGAAATTAGTTCCCCTCAGGTGACAGTAAATTAACAATTCTGATAAGATTATAAATGGTCACTGTGCCGATCTGATATCCACAAAGAAAGATCACAGAATGCACTCCTTGCATTTAAGGTCTTTAATGTATCAATAAGTATGTCATGTAAATATGTTGGATTTAAGGTGTCCTAAAACTGTGTTTTTGCTGTAACAAACACTTTAGAAGGCAGTAAACACACTCATATGATCTGACAATGACACCCATTTAATTCTGTCGAATTTATAACTTCAGCAAGTTTTTCCCTAACAAGAACAAGAATTCTTCACTACATACCAATTTCTTTTAAAAAACTGAACTCATACAAGTGTTCAACCATCTGTAACTCTCACACATCAAATATGAAACCATTAATCCATTATCACTGTAGATGCTAAAGCAGTGCTTTCAGGCAATGCTCCAAGTTTCACCACTAATCTTCTTCAAATATTTCCTGGATTATCATGAATTCTTCTGAGCTATATTTGAGCTTTTTCCTGAGAGTGAGATTGCCATCCTGGCCTGTCATCCAACACAGATTCTACATTCTCATGTCACCTCTTGTAATGAATGTACATTTTACACCCCCTAGGGATGGAGTGCAAGCAATATCCACAAAAGACTACAGAAAAAATAAAATGGGCAGATGGGAAAGGAAGAGAAGAATGCTGATTCTGCTGCCTACCCAGCTTCCCTCAATGCACAATGGTCGCTCCCCCTTTGGGCTTAAACAGTTTTCCTCCCAGAGTGCTCTTAATTCTCCAACAGCCCAAGTATGAACATATTAAAAAATGAATTGTGTGGAACTTTTCTTGGCTCAGAATATGCCTCTCCATTGCTACATGTACATTAAAAGGTAAGTGCTGTACTTGCAAATGAATGCACAAACAATGGCTTCTGGGCGAGAGATCTGTAAGTTACCTTTAAGATGTTATATCTGTTGAAAACCCCACCAGCATGCCCACCATCTCTGTGTTCTCGAACAGTGCTCTGCATCTGAAAATTAGGGAAGACAATCTCTAATCAAAACATTCAATGAAAACTTGTTTAGCTCTCCAAATGCAATTTAGCTGCAATCACTCTATAGTACTGCCACAGTGAATTTTATTATTTTTCTCTCAAACACCATGAACTGGATTCAAATGATAAACAGCTACGCAGTGTCTGCTTTAAAGCAAACTACGTGAATGCATACATACTAGGACTCAGGTATACTGACTCACATTTATAATCTCCAATTCCACATTCTCATGGCTGGATATAAAACAGCTGTTATGTAGTTCTGTGTAGGTAGATTCAATCAAAATGTTCAGTGGCACTCCTTTCAGTGAATTATTTGGAAAAGTCACGAGAATGACTTATCCTGCCATTCTCATGAAACAGTTTCTTTAGTTTGACACTACCTCAAACATTTTCAAATGGAGAAGAACACTGAGTTTAATAGTGAAGCAGCTAAGGCAGCGAAATGAAATCTGTAGTAATACAGTCAATCTGCTAAAGGTGGGTTTTTTTTTTGCAGGAGTATGAATTTACTAATATACCTCTTCTTCCACTGATTGAAACTCTTTATCATCAGGAGAAAGGTCTATGAGGATAGTTCCACTACCAGAAGTATTCAAAGTCAGGTAGGGATTAAGACCTATGAGTAAAATGTAAAACAAGAACTTCAGCTAATATTTAACCTCAAGCATCCCAATTTCAAAATCACTATTTTATTAGAAATAGCACAGAAATAAAAGTGCAAAGTGTCTTATGACATCCAAGAATCTTGTTTTTGAGTTTCTACTTTTCAAATGCATATTACTAAAAATCAGAAGGGGGGGGAGTTCACAATCTCTTAGAAGATTGTATCAATTTATAAAATACACAGCAGTGTGCCTCAAATGGAACACAGGACGAGCAACAATAAATGAAACATCTCAACACAGGGTCCTTTACTTTAGCGACTCTGAGAATGTAATACTCTTTAAACTCTGTTGAGTTCATGTAAAAGGGGTGCATGAAAAACAAACTTTGGAGAGCCAATGCTGCAGATGAACCAAGGGGCCCTTTCTTACTTGGTTTTATGCAGCAGTCCACATTTCTTATAAAATCTTTAGTGATCCCTCCAAGGATGACTGGCTGATCACTTCTTCAAAAGATGCATCCACTATAACAAGGTCCAGCTCATGAACACAACTGACTTACAGAACTGCATTATAGGTGAATTTTTAAAAATCAAAATTTAAATCAATTTTAACAGTATTACAGGCAGTTAAGATCAGGTAAAGCAATGAAGAACAAAAGGGCATCAATACAGATACTTCATACTTGTCTTTTCTTGATTAAATCTGAGAATGAAGAAAAGAAACCCAGTGCGCTCTTAGTACTTTATCCAGTGAAATGAAGCTTTCAACTACATCAATGTTTAAAAATGTCATTATAAACTAGTTTAAACTACCACAACATACCTTGCTGTCCTGAGATTAATCTTTCAACTCCTTTAATTATTTTGTGTCTATGCCCATAAGCATTAATTCCAATTTCCTTTAATTCTTTGTGCCCCATTTCAACCAGTACATCCAATGTTATCTAAAAAGAATAACATATATGAAATGTAATATATAAAATCCAGACTGCTGTATAGATCTTTAACATGAAGGAAACTCATTAGGGCTGCCAACTCTTCTACCTTGGGAAATTCCTAGGCGCAGTGCCTGAGGTGGGAGCTCAGCAGGTATGTGAAGTCACATCCTGATCAAGAATCAGCTCCTCCATTTCCTGTAAGGTCACTTCCTCCCAGCAAAAATCCAAATTTAAATGGAAAGTTCCCACCTCAGATCACTTACCCCTGTCTTCTTCTCTGGCCTTACGTAACTTCTAGGCTTTTGCATGTATGTGTTCTGCATCTCATCTTAACCCTATGATATTTGCTCATATATAGCTTGCTGTTACCTAGTTCTGCTTGATTCAACTTTTTAAAAAATCTCAAAATCCACTGTTTCCTCAAGGAGAAAAATCCATGCTGAAGGCCTATAGGAGGATGCCAGCCAATGGCAGTCCCATTCCTCTCTCAAATCCCAACTGACCTCTGGCCTTTAATGTCTTTGTAGCTTCTACTCTCTATGCTATGGTATACCGTACAATTTCTATGGCATACCATAGAAGACGTGGAGGTCCTGGAGCACCTGAAGCCAATTCTAGGACTTCTGTTTGTCCTTGAATCTATGGCATAAAAGAGTTTGCCCTCTAAAGGTGCCATTTCCTCTAGGGGGATCGATTTCTGTAATCTAGAAACCAGTTATTTTTATTTACATCACTTATCGTCTGCCTTTCTCACCTGGATTCAAGGCGTATTACACAGAGTAATTCTGGCAGAACTCCAGGCCCCAGCTGAGGTTGGTATCCTTAACACCCAGGCATTTCCAACCCTTAAGATTATATGTAGAGAGGAAAAGTCCTTCAAAAGCACCAGTACATCATACTTTTCTCAATAAAACCTTTCTTGGGTCTCTTCCATCTTGTAGGATTTTACCTTCCACCGAAGGCCATTTTTTTGAAATTAGTTTTATGTAACAGTTTGAAATTATGGGGAACTGTACAGCTGCCAGACTGTTAATAGCTCGACAGTGGAAGATAGAAAGACTACCCACAAGGGAAGATCTAATAAACAAAGTACTAGAACTAGCCAGAATGGATGACCTAAGTTTAATGCTACAAAATAAGAATGAGAGGGTACATAAAAGGAGGTGGGAGAAAGTGTATAAATGGATAGAAGAACAAACGGAGAGTTAGGATCCCTAATCTGTATTAGAAACAATGAGAAATGAAAGACTCTGATATGTATACAAATGAAGCAGATGAAATGTTTGTAAATACTTTTCTTTTATAAAATAATAAAACTTTAAACCTGCGAAATTATGGGGAACTGAGATGCTGTCAAAAAGGCGTCCCTCAGAGGCTTATCCAAGTATGTGGATTCTTGGAACCTGGCCTGTAACTAGAAGTCTGTTTATTCCATCAACTGAAAACTAGGTTCTATGTGAAAGTACACTTTTAACTTTGTTTGCATTACATGTTCTCACAAAGCCCAGGTTTACCGCGGTAAAAATCACTGGGCTGTATCCTACAACTCTGCTCCACAAACACCAGAGCCTTCATCTGGCTGAGACTCAAGGTGGATGACAGCATTAAAGAAACAATGCAATAAAACCAGTATAAGTTGTGGCATGCCAGAACCAATGCAAAAATTGGTTAAAAATATTAGACACAATACAGTAGGAACAAGGAAATAGACAAACTACTTCAAACCTGTTCCATTTAGGAAAGTAGCCTTCTGAACAATGCTGTTTTAGTACAATCCTATTGCCATTAGTGGAACGGAGTTGTAAGATGCAACTAATTGTCCTTGCTGGTATGAATTATCCATTACTGCAGTATTAATAGATGACTGCTGGACTACCAGAAAGTTTGTGAATGCAACCAATCATTGTCCGGAAGGTATTTCTAAATCACCATACAACCTATGAATACCCCATGAATTAGTTTGCAGTTCTTTAAGGACAGAATCTCAAAATTATAATCCACTTAACAAAATTCTAACTATAGGTCTTCCCAATTTGAATTGCATATTTCTCCTTTGACTTTTGTTGCTCCTGAAAATATGTAACTTGTTAGCGTAGACGTTTTCACATCAATATGGCTTACTTACTTGCTCTCTTTCAAATATATCAATCAAATGATCAAGTCCAAGATTTCTCACAAATTGATTTATGCTGAAATCTACACCTGAAACTGAAGAGGAAAGCATATGCTAGGAGCATATAAACTGAAATAACATATTTACTTGTTCCAATCCTACTTTGGAATGATTATTGATTAGAATCAATCTTATCTCACAGCACCTTGAATATGCAATGACAATCAAATTGCCCCGAAAAATATTACAGATTTGAAGCATAAAATGATTAGCTCCTGAAATGACCATTATAACATCTCTCTTTATCTAGGGCTTGATCACACATGAAACATATCGTTCAAACAATCATGGCTGATTGTGGAAACTATCACTACCATATCTGAAATACTGTCAGAGAGACATCAGTATCTGAGATAAACAAAATTTTCCATTTCATTCAACATCATATGATGTCACCACATTGAGTGCTGGTGACTGCTTGAAGTCTCCACAGTTCTTAAAGAATCATACACCTGCAAGAATAAGCTGATTCAATTTCAAGAGCAAAACTCACCTTCCTTTGTCTCTAAGCCAGTAGTCCCCTCGGCACCACTTGTACTAACAACCGAGAGTTCAGAAAAGCTACCAGACAAGTTGTCAAGGCTGCTAGCAGCTGATAGATTAGAAGGGCTGGATGGAACAGAGGAAAGCGAATCAGCTGAAGATCCCGTATTCTGAGATACATTTATAACCTGAGGTTTGTAACAAGATGGCAAGGCTGAAGGAGGCATGGCGGCTGTCAATAATGCGCTAACATCATCTGCCTGAGAATTAAAAGAATCAGGAGATAATTAAACATTCATATATGAAACAGAACAGAAACAAGTTAAGCATTTTCCATATACCAATGAAGAGTAATGCTAACAGTCTTTTAACAGGACTATGCTGATTAAAAGTGAAATTTAAATAAAAAATAATAAATTAAAATTTTATTATTTAAAGATAAAATAAAAGTCTTTTATTAAAATGTTTTCAGATATACTATCACTGCTCAGGTCTTGAGATTCCTTGTGCATAACCACTCCAATGCAAAAGGTGGTGCAAAGTACAGCACCGTGGCCTAGGTTTTGACTACAGATGTGGAAGATCGAGATTAAAATCTGCAGACTGTCATAAATCTCTAGGGACATTCTGCGCAAAATTATTTGTGTGCAGCACAACCAATCCCAGAGCACTGTTGAGTGTATAAACAAACACACTTTTTAAAAAGCATGCTGGAAGATTCTATAATAGGTTGATAATCATCATGTACAGGATTCTAGGGCATCACTGAGTATGCAATGGTGCTGCCTTAAACAATACACTGAATAAGACATTTCTAGACGTGCAAGTAGCTAATCATGTTTACTTATCAACAAGAAATTTAAATTAATTGCATATACATTCCACAACAGCAGCCACGCTAATCTGTTCAACAGGGGTGGGGTGAGGAAATCAGATGCATTTGATGAAACAGGGTGCTGCCTACAAAACCTTCTGCCACAGTAATGTCTGAAGTGCCTCAAGACTTCGTTTAAATTTAATACAAAACTATTTTAGTATAAAGTGATGGGAAATGTATTTCTACTTATAGCACCGGAGGCTTATCAAGCTCCTAGCTGGCTTGCCAACCACAAGTGGGTGTGCTGCATTGCAACTTTATAACTCCATCAAAAGGACTGTTTAGAGGTGTCATTTTAGTAGCCCAAGCACCAAGCAATACATTAATAAATGAACTCAAATTCCACAGCAGTTGCTTATTTTTCCTCCTCTGAAAAATGTACTTCAAAATTCTGTAACCAGACTAAGACCGATTTCCCACAAGCAGCTGTGCTGCCATCGCTCTTCCCTTTCCCCCAATTGTATTTGTCAATTTCCTACTACTTGCTGCGCGGCCCCATTTTGATCCACAGCATCCCCCGATTTCCCCGCATCTTCTAGATCCTCGTTTTTTGAGATCAAGGCGATGCGGGGAAAATCGGGGGATGCCGCAGGTCAAAATGTGGCCGCGCAGCAAGTAGTGGGAAATTGGCAAATACAATTGGGGGGAAGGGAAGAGCGAGGATGGTGCAGCTGCTTGTGGGAAATCGGTCTACATTCCTTATGTCAATCTTCAATATTACTTGAGGAACAGCTAATTTTGTTTCAGATGGTGGCGCAGATCTTTTAAACTCCCAGATCTTATGTCCTGAGCCAGCAACCAGCAACTAAAGTTTAGTACAAACTTCTAAAAAATTCCCATGACTTACGGTGACTAGGTCTAATGGCGTCTGTCCTTCCTGGTTTTTCAGAGTAGGATCAGCTCCATGTGCCAATAGTAAGGCACAAAGCTGTGTCCTTCCTTTCTGGGCTGCTTCATGCAAAGGTGTGAAAGCCCATTTGTCCGTAGCATTTACACACGCATTATACTTTATAAGTAAAGCTGCTACGTCTACATGCTGTAAAATAAAATAAATTTATGTAGTGCAACCCTCAGAAGAAAATACCTCTCTAATCTTTCTTTGGATTTCCTAAGGAAGCAAATGTTGCAAAAATACATTCCATCGATGTAAAGAGGGCAGTGCAGGACAATAAGTTTGCTCCTCCACTTTGTATGTCTCTCACCATAAGTGATCCTGACTGGAAGCCTGACTTGTGCAAAGAGATACTCAAATCATATCCTTTCTCAGAATAAAATCCCCCCCCCCAATTCTAGCATTATTCTTCTATCCCTGTGGGATAAAGAGGGATAAAGAAAGGCTGTGGCTTAGTGGCAGAGCATCTGCTTTGCATGCAGAAACTCCCAGGTTCAGCCAACAGTATCTCCAGGTTAAAGAATCTCTATAGTTAAAAGGATCATGCAGCAAGTGATGTGAAAGACCTGGAAAGCTGCAGCCAGTTTGAGCAGACAGTACAGACTCTGACAGCTCAATAGTCTAACTCAGTAAAAGGCAGAGCCAGCTTGGTGTAGTGGTTAAGAATGGCGGACTTAATCTGGAAAACTGGGTATGACTCCTCACTTCTACACTTGAAGCCAGCTGGGTGACCTTGGGCAAGTCACAGCTTTCTCTCAGCCTAAAAATAACCATAGCTCACCACCTGGTGGTGACAAAAAAAGAGCTACAGCTTCAGGCCACCAGACAATCCTTAGGGATCTCCTGGCTATTCTACACATAATGCCATACAGTAATTATATTTTAATGTAGTATAAGGCAGCAGTTATGTGTTCAAGACAAACCCCTTTCACACACACAGCCTAGACCAAACAAGCCAATAGTGATAGAGCTCCAACGTCTCTCTCAAATGCTAAGGATAACCAACATTAAACCTGCATAGCAACAGCATCAAAGGCAAAGGATAAGAACCTTTTAAAAAAAGCAAATGAATGCCATCTTTCCCAAAGCCACCTGTGAATCCAAGGTGGATGCCTGCAAGCCTCTAGGGCTGCAGTTCTTTTCAGAGAGATTAGAGGAAGTGAGACTTCAACAAACTCCAATATTGTTCCCAAAGGAACCACAAGCAGACTGCTATGCTTTATTAATTTTTACTAGTTTTGGAAATCAGTAGATTCAATAATCATTAATGCAACATGGCCAAGTGATTAGAGAGGGATTCTGTATTTCCCAGAGAATAACAACCAACAATACCTTCACCATCTTATTCACTTATTTATGTTATTTACAGCCTGCCTTCCTCACTGGAACTCAAGGTGGATTACACGGATAAAGTCAATACAATCAACAGGCCGGGACACTCAATAAACAATGCAATAGGATTAGGGTTGTAGAACCAACAAGAATCCTAAAATCTTGATGAAACGGTCTTTTTTATGTCACAGCCTATGACACCTTCAAAGCAAAAGTTCTTAAAGATGCTATGTTAACGTGATAGTGTATAGTTCTGGGTCATGAAAGGCACTACACAAAACAGCAATACCTCACACAAACTAATTGTGAACTTGAAGGAACTGCATAAGTTGATTATATGGCATATTGGTGAGGGGGGTGTTGAAAGGAAAAAAAAACCCAACAGCAGAGTCACATTAAATGTCTTTCGGTCTACACTCTAGATTGAAATCTATATGCCCTTGAGGATACGGCACAGCAGGCACAGGCTAGGGAGACTGAGCCCAGGATGCCTACTTCTAAGTGGCTCAACATATGAGGTTCTGCTCCACCTCTTCTTAAATAATATTTATCTCTTTTGTTAGGCAATGCCTATAAATCCATTCAGCAACTCTTACAACCTTCTTGTAAACAAGGCCAACTCTGGCTTGCCCATATGACTAACCCAGTGTTGCTTGATGTGGAGACAGCATCTTGCCTGAGGCCACCCAGCAAGTTCAAGGCTCAGCTGAAACTTGAATTGTAAACCTTGGCCTCATATATGTCACGATGTTAGATCCCCGCTCCCTCCCTCCCTTTGTATGTACTTCATCAGAATATGACGCTTATAATGCCAGAGCTGTTTGTCAACATTTTTAGCAGAGCACAGTCTTGGCAGTTACCTACCATGATGGTGATTAGAGCAGAAAATAAATCCAGTCAGGTTTTGCAGGGATTAGTGCACGGAGTCAACATACAACTGAGAGTACTTGTTCTCCAAATAGTATATCTTAGTATTTCAACTGACTGAATCAGACATTGCACAAGCAGAATTAATTGCAGAGTACTTAACAGTTCTATTGTAAGGCAAGTGCCACTCTAATCTTTGGAAAAGCCTGTCCCTGAATTGAGATGGAGTAGTGAGGCTCTCAAACTACTCCTCTCATCATGAAGAAAACTAATCCCATATATACTTAATATGATATCTCTCTCATCCTGGAAGACAAACTATCTTTCTACTGGGGTTAATTTTGCTGCAGGAACAAGATTCTGACATAAATCAATGAGCACTCATTGCTTCCTGTGGTAAATGGAGAAGAAGCATGATGCACATTCCCTGTTTCCTCCCAAGCAGATCTTGGGCAGGAACACAGCCCAAGGATTAAAAACACACCGCAAAACACACCTTCTAGGTTATCTCAGCACCATTTAAATGGCTACTGCAAGCAGACATGTTCTTATATACTGAACATTCTAATTTTGACAGCTAAATCAATCTGTGAGCCAATAACGAAATTATGGAATACAATGGAGATCTTTTAAAATGGCTGAAGGTGTACAAATCCTACATATTTTGAGAGTTTCCATAGCTCCCAAAGATTTTAAGCTACTTACCCCATAGGATGCTGCATTGTGTAGTGGAATTAGACCCCCTTTGTCCTGTGCATTAACATCAGCTCCATGTTGTAACAGGTATTCTGCAACCTCCAAATTATTGTAGCCAGCTTGCAGACAATGGGACAAAAATAAAAATTCTTAATGCAAAAATCAGCTAAAAAAAAAAAAGAATTACCAGAAAAAAACTACCACCCGCTTTCTCCCACATTTCTTAAAATCGAGTTCCCTGTCTCCCACCCATTTTAAAAAACAACAGGTTAGAAGAGTTTATTTATCTACAACATCTGTATACTGCCTTTCCATAAAATTAGGGTCCCCAAAGGGACCAACAATCAAAACATTAAAGCAGCATTTAAAATACAGATAACTATATATAAAATATTTAAAACAATTTAAGGAAGAGGGCCAATAAGAATTAGCAAGGGAATGCTTAACCAAACATCACAGTTTTTACCAAGCTGGAAAAAGACAAGATAGGAAGACAGATAAATCTCCCTGGGGATGGATTTGCAGAGTTTTGCTGCCATGACCAAGAATGCCATAGCCTCAGATGGTGGGGGCACCCAAAGCAGTGCCTCTGAAGATGACCGGAATGGTTGGTTAGTTTCATGTGGGAGCAGTACTAATGCATGCACCCAGCCAGAACTGCCCTGAGGACAAAGGGCCACAATTCAGTCAGAAAATAATGCTTTGCATGCATCTTCAGTAGAATGGATCTCAGATAAGCAGTGCTGAGAAAAGACCTCCAAAAGGAGTCTTGCAGCACTTTAACAGCTCCTATCAAGTCAGAGTATATAGTACTGATGGCCTAAAGATATCACAGAGAAAATACAAGGCACAGGTGCAAGCCTGGCATAGTCAAGTAACAGGCTATTATTAGAGTCTTCCAAACATGATTACTTTCCTGATCCCTGTATAATGATTTAACAAGGAGGAGGAGGAGATTGGATTTATACTCTGCCCTTCACTCAGTCTCTGAGCGGCTTACAAACTCATTTCCCTTCCCCTCCCCACTACAGACACCCTGTGAGGTAGATGGGGCTGAGAGAGCTCTTTCTAGAACTGTCCTTGAGAGAACAGCTCTGACAGAACTATGGCTTGCCCAAGGTCATCCAGCAGCTGCAAGTGGAGGAGTGAGGAATCAAACCCAGTTCTCCCAGATTAGCATCCACGCACTTAACCACTGCACCAAACTGGCTCTCAAGTGCATCCCAGTCCAATATATTAATCAGAAGCAGTAGTAGTTTGAATCTAAGATGTTTTAAACAACAAAAATTTCAATTTTCCTAAGAAATTTATTACTAAATGAGCATGCTATTATGACACCTGCAAACACCAACCTGCTAAGTGCAGGGGAGTTGAATGTCGCCCTTGTGTATCTCGACAATTTACATTATCAGAGGAACACAATTTCTTCACCCGAGCCAAACATCCTTTCTTTGCTGCATCTAGCAAAGCTGCATCTCCTCGAAGGAGATCCTGAATATCTGTGTCACCATCTTTGACAAGGTCCAAGGCAGTATTCCCATCTCTGTTTTTCTTTGTAGGGTCAGCCCCATGCTATTGTTCATAAAAAAACCAACCCAAAAAACAGAAATACATATATTCAATTTCATAAAAGAAGAAAAAAATGCAAAATAGAAAACCATATATACAACATGGATACCTATCAATCTACTGGTGATGTCAGTTTCTATTTATATACGTAACACATACAAAGGATCAATACTAACAAGTTTTTATACAAGCATTAAAAAGCCTCTAAGGCATAAATAAAAACATAGACTGAGCTGAAATATAATACACTTTTCAGCCACATATGAAACATACCTGTAGCAGAAGTTTACAAATCTCGTACTTCCCTTTTGCAGCAGCTTCGTGCAAAGGAGTGAACTTCCACAGATCTGCTACATTCACAACTGCACCATGTTTAACAAGAAGTTCAGCCACTTCATAGTGCCCATAAGAACAGGCATTATGCAAAGGGACAAGGCCTCTGAAAAGATTGCAGAAATATCTGCATCAAACAGCTATCAGGAAATCTTTGCCTAGTGAACATGTTCAATACATTACAGAAAATACTGGAACTGCAATGACAAAATCTTCCCCAATTTCTAAGAAGGCCCTTCCCACCCTAGTTCAGCAGCCCTTTGAAGTCTCTGTTGCACAGTCTGTTCCAATCAAGCAGTGAGATTAAGATTTGTGTCACAGCCTTTTGAGTTGTAGCCCTACCAAATCTACCCTAGCTATGTAGACCTTGTACAGTCAGTAAAAACATTTTTCTTAAACTTGCTTTTAAAGTGTAGGTGATAAGGAGCTCACTATGATGTCTCCATGGGACATATTGCAGATTGCCTTATACACTTTGAAAAGGGGTGGTGTGGTGTGTGGGGAGTGCTTAGGGGGTATACTAAACGTTTTTGAAAAAAATGGGGCTCCTTGTTGTGTTTCTAATGTCTGAGAACTGCTGACTTGGATCACATACTTCAGAAAGTCAGTGCAAAGATAATGCATCCACTGAAAGTTACACAATTTAAATTCTGGTGTGGGTATCAGCCAGATGATCCAACTATGCCAACTGCAACGGTACAGTAACAAAATAGAGTAGACTGGGAGCGGATGGAGTGACCTCAGGGAGAAAGACAACACTTAATCTTTTCGAGAGTGCCCGAGGCTAATGTGTACACACACTAGCTAAACGACTTTTAAAGGGAAGATTTGCACTATATTTTTTAAACAGTAGACAGGAACCAGGTAAGGAACCTTCCCCCCCTTGCCCACCCCCCAAAGCTTTCTGGTAATCTTCAAGGTCAACTTGAGGTTGTGAGTATATATGACCTCAGTGACACAGACCTATATGCTCAAATCTGAATCTCAAGTGTCTAGGCATATGTCAGCCTGCAAAATTCAAGTCCTCCATTCCTACCACAGGTAAAACATCTGCAAATCCTAAAAATCACATATCAGAGGATTTACCCTTTGTCTTTTGCATGAACATCAGCACCGTGCTGCAGAAGATATTCAACCACCGACACTCTATTATATCCTGCAGCAAAGTGAAGTGGTGTGGACTGACGCCCTTCAATGTCCCGGCAATTCACACTCTGTATTGTACATAACTTCTGCAGAACACAGTTAAGAGGTACATTATTGGTATAAAAAGCAAAAAGAACCACAGATCATTGCCCTTCTGCATAAACAGATTAATTACTAAAACAGTTTCCTCCAGTCTCTCAGTTTACTTTACATATGAATTTTCAACAGGACCGACTTCTTGTCATAGCAGATTCTGGGTATTACTAGAGCAAACATTTTTATTTGGTGGTAAGGGGACTGCCACTTTGGACTTTTCACCTCAGATACCAAAGCACTTTGGTTCATTTCTAAGTTTTAGTACTTTACTTTTAGCAGCTGGTTATGTAACCATAAAAGGCCACTACCATTTCCAATTGCTTTTCTTTTAAAAATGCATCTTTATAAAGACGACCCTCTTCAAGTCTCCTAAGAGAATAACATTTTCCTCGGCATTTTTCAAAAGAAGAAGTAATGAAGAACAGACAACTCCTTGTGCTAATGGTAATCTAAATGTAACTTCCAGATAATCTCTGTAATTATCCTAGTGCCATTTGGGCAGTCCTAGGCCGAGAGCCCTAAGTTTTGTTTCTACTTGTGCAGTGCCCTTTTCTGTTGTGGAGGCAATGTTTTGATGTTTGGGCACTTCCACTCACACAAGAACAATTTCTTTTCCTGAGCCACAAACGTTGTTATAATAGAGCAACATGGTATGCAGTGAAGAACTGCCTCTGCAACAGATGAACAGGAGCAAGAAGAAAGAAGGCTTAGGATCCAAACCTTAATGCCTGGGTTAGCCCTCCCACTTACTCTGAAGACAGGACAACTACTGCTCAGCCACATTTCTTTATACTGTTTAGATGATAAACGGAGGCTAAAGTATATGACAGTACGCATGTGGACAAAAATAAGTCTATTTTAATGTACATATCTATTTATGCCCACATTTCCAGAGACAGGCAAAGTTCTTCCACAAGAAGGTTCACTCACTTAATTGTGGTGCAATGGCAGGAATCTCCTCTCTGTATTTTACATACCGTTTTATATCTTTGTATGCCTTTTGTACTCTGCCTTAAACGAAATCTTAGCAGGTGACTAAGTCAGCAGTTTAGTTAGCCAGCTGCCTCACAGATGATAAAATCAAATTTTCCAAACTCAGAAACCGCCTAGAAAATACGGTGTTTGAGTTTACCTCACAGCAATTAATGGGCCCTGTATCATTTTCACCATTATCTTATCTCTAAAGAGACCTGAGAATCAACTGCTTTAGAAGTAAGCCTGCACAGTGTACAGATGTCAGTCTCTCTCAGAGCGAGAAAATACACTGCAGCTATAAGCTTACTTTTACTATGTCCACATCTCCTGCCTTTGCAGCTTCCAACAACTGTCGGTCTGCTTCTGAATTGCCTAAAGGGATGCCTTCTGTAAAAGAAATAATTTTACGCATAAACTTGTGTAACAACAAATTTACTAATTTCCCTTAGGAAAAATACATGTTTAGGCTCTTATACTGACTACAATGTTAGTATCCCAGGCTGATGGTTGTATTTACAATGAACCAAATTACTCCTAGCCACTGCTCAGCATTTCAGGTATCTCCGCAGAGAGACAGACTTGCATTCAGCACCTCTTAGAGAACTGTTATTAATACAGGACTTTATATTCTTAATTCTCTATTAGGACACAACAGAAGATTATTGACTTAAATCAAAGTCAACAATTTAAGTATTGTTATTTCCTAAAATAAACTTCCATCAGCATTTATAATATATACGCATAGCCAAACAATTACTACCGGTTAAGATGCCCAAGTAATGAGAAAACCGGCAACTGAAACACACACAATTTCATATGCACACATAGCTCTAGACAGAACTTTATTAGGTGGGATGACTCTAAGAAACGGACAAGGAATTATGTTTTGGAAAAGACACAAGATAAAACAGGTTGCTTCAAAATGAATACCTGTTGCCCTGCCTCCAACCCTGATTAATAAAGCATTTTGGACAATTTCGAAGGAATCATGAAGCTGCTGCTTCTGTTTAGAGGTTCCCTCAAAACTCTTGTCAGGAGATGAGCTATGTGTTCAATGGATAAACGAAGTATTCAGTCGTCTTCCTCCGAGTATAGTCTACTCTTGCCAAATACTCAAACTCAATTATCCTCCTTCTCTAACAGTTATACTCTTTAAGGGAGCTGATGCAGGCAATGTAACCGAAAAAGAAAATCTGAATGCAAAAAAAGCATTTTGTGTATTACCATGTAATAACTGTTGAACACTCTCATTTCCCATTTGAGAGGCTGTAAATCCCTGCAGCGACACAATTGATGGATCACAACCAGAGCTCAACAACAGCCTGCAGGTCTGCAGATGCCCACAGTGTGCTGCTCTATGTAGAGATGTCTGGCCAAGATTATCCAGCGCATTGACCTAGAGAGATCACAGAATCCTGCAGTTGCACAAAAACTGAGACTTTGTCTAAGGAACAATTTTTAATTATAATTTGTCACACAACACAATAAACCTGACTGTTTTGGATGGAGAATGAGAGTTTCTGCTCCCTCAGTCACTTTCTGATCAAAGAAAGAACAGGCAAGCTAACAAATGCCCCAAAATACTCCGAAAGGTTTCCCAAGAACTTTCACCAAGCTCTACACAGCAGCCAAAATATGACACAGAACTAGTCACAGAAGGTACACATTTGATTTTAAAAAAAATAAATTATAAAAGCTATATGAGATTTTTTTCAATACTTACGGAAACCTGTCTAATTATGTTAAAAGTAATTCATACCTTTGCTTCATGTTTCACAAGTATTTCAACAACATCATTATGAGCTTTTTCTGATGCCACATGGAGGGGTGTCAGGAAGCTTAAAGAGAGAGAGAAAGAACTAATGACGCTTTCCATTTAGCTTTCTGTGACTGACTGTTGATTATTAATGTATAAGTTAACTCACTCTTTTGTCTTCTCACTGATGTTGGCTCCTTTTCTTAGAAGCAGCTCACACACTTGCTTTCTTTTGGGATATGGAGATGCAGCAGCACAGTGCTATTTAAATATGAAATAATTTCATTACTTGCTGATCATCTTGCAATGAAAACATTGCAACATCAAGAGGAACTAGAACTTTGATACTTTTAATAAATATATTTATACCTCAGCATTAGGATATGGCTCAGCAATACTGAGGAAAGTCGCTAAAAACTACACCATTCCTTGAAAGCATAAGAGTACTAGAAGCATTAATAAAATCCCAACAAGTTTAATAGTACATTTTATTTCAAAGACTATCAGGATCCTTGACCTAATTTCAACACGAATCCATTCCAAAGTGCAACTCTGCTCTTGACACATGCACAATTTTTAATCTTTAACATGCAAACTTGATCTAGCGTGCCTAAAATTATAATGCTAAGTTTCCTACTGCAAAACGTATTTTCCCCATAAATATTCCAACAGAACATTAGCTTGTATTAGCAATCCTTAATACTTTGACATCCTCTAAAGAATTATATTGTCTACTATAACCACAGAACTGCTTACCACAAGAAAATGGCCTTCATATTAGTTGACAAGTGCAATTTCCTCTTAGATTTTTTTTTGGAGGGAAATCTAAGTATTTGAGTGTTTAACTTTCATTATCCCTCCCCCCCCATCATTCCCCCTCTCTATCTGGGTTTTAAAAGTACCATGCAATATATCAAATTTTGGCTTCAACAACACATTCTTTACAGTCTGCATCAACTTCATTTTATCTGTAACATGTAGTAATCTGCCTCAGTACTGTATCTAAAAAACACCTGTTAAGGCACCCTGAGTATTTTACTGCGATTTTCAGCACTGCCCATCATTATATGACTATGCCAAGAATGATTAATTATTAGTTGGAGAAGAAGCAACAGAAGGCTCTAGACACAAAAGGCACTTGGGACAAGGCTTAATCTCCCACTTGTAACAAAAAACATGATAACTGAACCCCAGATGAAATATATAACAAATCAATAATGATTACGAGAACATTATTCATGAGCTAAGCCGATCAGAAGTCTGCATGATAGCTTAGGTGGGATGGATAGGTCTGTCTGATGCCTGATCCCCATCCAGTGGACACAGACACATCTACTTCTCCAGAACACTTGCCCAGATCTAATCCTTTTCTGTTTAAACACTACTCTGGGTTTAAGGAAATATCAATAAATGGGTGGGAAGAACCATCGCTACAGAAGAACAAGGCAAGTTAGAACATGGCCCTAGCCACAGTCACTTAAAAAAAGGCTTGTATAAGACACCTTGAAGACTATGTTGGTGAAAAACTGGAATACATATATTTCAAACTAACCTGTATAACTACAGAAATAGTTTAAAAGAGAAACTATCCATTTAAAACTCATCTAATTCTGAAGCTGGTCTAATCACTTAGCTTAGTCGTAACAACACTACATGTTTGTATTACCAAGGCAGTTTCATGAGTCTGGGGATGCTTGAAGTTTACAATCTCGAGAGAGAGGTGTTTTTTCACACGAGCTACATCAGATTCCCTTGCTGCATGTAGTAGTGAGTGACCTTTGAATTCATCTGAAAGAGTAAGCAGGTTTTATGACATAACAATCTCAAATATTACCATGAGAATATTCTGCTTCTACTAAAGTAGTATTCTTTTCAACCCCATGAAAAAAGCTCTTCAACAAGCATCCTTAGTTTTCTATCAACATGCATTTTACATGGGTGTATACTTGAAAACATGATTCTCCCTATTTTCAAAGTCAGTAGTTGTGTGTTTACCACAGTTCCTGTCAGGCCCGTAGCTACAGTGGGTTATTTTGGGGACCCTGCCCCCTTAATTAAAAACCCCGCTTCACAAATAACTATACCATAAACCTTATTTTTTTTGGGGGGGGGGGCCTCTGGTGGCAGCCAGGGCGAGAGTGCCACAGTTTGCCCTTGGGCTTCCCTCTCCCTTCCACTGTGGAATTTGGGGGGGGGGGGTCATGGGACCTGGGAAAAGACAGCTCGGAAGTCATTTAAATGCCTTTTGAGTTCCCTTCCACAGGGCAAGAAAGCTTAGAAGGTCACTCAAGGTTGGAACCTTCAATACATTTCCAGTAATCCCCCTTTCTGCTAGCCCAGTCCCGTTGTATACCACCTAGGTCATGGTGAGTCTTTCAAAAGCATTCCTGTGAGCTTTTGAGAAACATGCAAATTAATTTGCATGACCTAGGTGGTATACAGCAGGACTGGGCTAGCAGAAAGGGGGATGACTAGAGAAGTGCTGAAGGTACTACCCTTGAGTGCCTTTCTAAGCTTTCTTGTACCATGGAAGGGAGCTCAAAAGGCATTTAAATACCTTCTGAAGGCAATTAAATGCCCTTTGAGCTGTTGTTTTCTAGGAACGGCTACATTTGCTCAGAGCCTCCCTCTTTAAAGACAGGCATACAGATTAATTTAATTAGCTATAATTTAACTACCCCCTTAAAAACTTAAATGCCCCCCTGAACAAAAAGATCCCGGCTATGGGCCTGTCCCTGTATCTACTTTTTTTTTTAAAGAACATTCTTGAACGATTGAACATTATGGCTTAAACTTCTTAATTCTATTAGAAGATTTTTAAAAATTTTATGTCCTCCTTTAGAGGAACCTTGCTAAAATACTCATATAGTTACTTAGGTATCCTTTGTCCTACCAACCCTCTGTAGCACACCCTACCCAAGCAGAGAAATGAAGTGAAAGCTCTCTACTAAGTGGGAAGCTTACAAAAACTATGATTGATGCAGCATTTTAATGGTAGGAGACAAAGGATCTTTTATTTCCATTTACAATTAAAGAGAACAAATTAGCATTTTTGTGAACCCGACAGTTGTACAAGTCAAAACTGATCTACTACACTCAGAGTGTCACATTGCAAACTATCCCCGAATCTCAAGAGGCAGGGCAATCACTGACTTACTATTGTGCCTCGAAAGCATCCTATTTCTGAAACACAGCACCAATTCACAGATGAGATACTCCTACAATGATACATGCACACTAAAGGGTCTGGGAGGGGCGAGGAAGGAAGTAACTACAAATAATGCTTGTAAGCCCAAAATGTGTAGCTATCTGCTGAAAACTAAAAAAAAATAAAATAGCTTATTCACTTTCATATTTTCCTTGTACTTACATGCCAGTCTTTCTTTTAACTGTGGTGTTGGGGCCAAGTCTATGGTACTCTTATTATGGCAGTTTAACAATGTGGGATCAGCACCGTAGCTGAGCAAGAGAGAACACACTTCTACCCTGTTCTTAGAAGCTGCTTCATGCAGTGGAGTAAACTGCCACAGATCCATTGCATTTACACATGCTCCATGCTAGGGAAGGAAAGAGAATCATGTTTTGTTACTTTAGTTTCTCATACTGTAGTAAGTTACTGATATCATAGGGAAAGAAAAGCATGAGCAAGTTAAAAACAAACAAACAAAAACTCATGAAAACAACTGACTAGAAACCATACATGATATTATATTTGCATTGCACTCTTGCTCCAAAAAATGCAGGGCACATGAACACATGAAGCTGCCTTATAGTGACCCTTTGTCTATGAAGGTCAGTATTGTCTACTCTAACAGGCAGCATCTCCCCAAGGTCTCAAGAGAAAAGTATTTCACATCCACTACTACCTATTCCTTTTAACTGCAGATTCCAGGGACTGAACTTTGGGAAAAGTCCAAAATGACAATTTAACTGCATGATGAGACACTGGCATGTGGCCTAAGGCAACTTGGAAAGCTTTAGAACAGGAGTAGATTTGAACCTGAGTTTTCAAAGCCAACAATTATAACCATGCAAGCACAACAATTATAACCATGCAAGCACAAGAAAGTCCTTACAACTAGTGCAATGGCACAGTGACTCCTCCCTGCAATCACATCCCCAAACCCATTTTCAGATATACAAATACAGTTTTAACTTTCAATATTTCCATCTGCTATGTTTACTCACAGTCTCTCATTAGACATTTTATACTTTAAAAATGAAAGCAGCATTATGTGTTAAACTGAAAAGTCCATAAATAGGAGAAGTGGCAGTTCTACAAATCCCAGTTCTACCTAAATGCAGCCTATCATTTTACTCACTAAGTTGTTTTACTTCAAAACAAAATCTGAACCTCATCAGAGCCGTTTTGAAAAACTAATCTAGCTAGACTGAGAAACAAGTTAAGTCTTAAATACTTTCCCTTAAAACTGCATGTTCAAAATTAATCAAAATAGCTTTCTAAAATAACAGATTTAAGAAACTAACCTTCACTAGAAGTTCTGTTACTTCATAATGACCATAGGAACAAGCATTATGAAGTGGTACCAGGTCTCTGAAAAATGAACAACGTTTCTGTTAAGAGTACACGAGCACAGTAAACACACAGAAACTGTTTTCAAGAACACTTAACCATAGTTGATAATTATTCACAATTGATATTTAAAACCCACTGAAATGTCCATCTGACAGAAGAAAAACCAGATAGTCTGGGAGAAGCTGGAATGTGTCCAGTGGAGGGCAATGAAGACAGTGAGGGGTGTGGAGACCAAGTCCTATGAGGAAAGGTTGAAAGAGCTGGGTATGTTTAGCCTGGAGAGGAGACAACTGAAAGGTGATATGATAAACATCTTCAAGTACTTGAAGGGCTGTCATATAGATGGTGTGGAGTTGTCTACTGTTGCCCCAGAAGGACAGACCAGAACCAACATGCTGAAATTAAATCAAAAGAGTTTTTGGATAAAATATTAGGAAGAACTTCCTGAAAGTTAGAGCGGTTCCTCAGTGGAACAGACTTCCTCAGGAGGGGGTGGGATCTCTGTTTTTAAACAGAGGCTAGATGGCCATCTGACAGAACTGCTGATTCTGTGAATTTAGGCAGATCATTAGAAGGGAGGGCAGGAAGGGTTGCATCAGTGCTTAGTTATTGTGGTCCTTTCTTACATGCCCAGGAAAATGCTAATTGCCACTTTGGGGTCAGGAAGCCATTTTTCTCCCAGCCAGTTTGGCTAGGAATCCTGGAAGGGTCCCCCCCCCTTATACTTTAATTAAATCTGAAAGTCACAGCCCCATCCCACAAAACATACTCACCCCTTATCCTTAGCATGTACATCAGCTCCATGTTGTAACAACAGCTGTACAATCTTAACACGGTTATAACCGGCTGCTAAATGTAAAGGAGTTGACTGGAAATAAAAGAATAATTAAATCCAACAATTAAACAAAGAAATTCAGCAATCAGTTACCAAGTGAAACTATTCTACGTTATAGCATGGCAGATACCAGACTAAGTGGTTCTGCTCATGACTGATATGACACAGATGATAGCTCTGCCCCCTCCTCCTTCCGTAGTTTAGTTCTTCAACTGGTATGTATATAAAATACCTTTTCCTTCAAGTTTTTAATAGCAATATTCAAATTAAAGAATAAGGAGAGATTTTTAAATATTTATTTTCCGTGGAATTGGCAAGGTAAATTTGAAGACTACACACTGAATCAGAGAAAAAATGAAAACCTCTACCTGCAGCCTCTACACAAACCAAAGTTTCCTGTACTCTCAAGAGCTTATATAAAGAAATGTAAGTAGAACTCGAATGAAGAACAAATTGCAACAGACACGCCCTTCCCAGAAACACTAGCACTGCTTATCGAAAGTGATTAGTGATATTTAACGCATCAGTGTTTTTACAGCTATACAGATATTTTAACAAATTAAAACTTTGCATGCTCTCTACAGTAGATTCCTTGTTACTGTTTTACCAATGCAGTTTCAAGACAGCAATATTCTAATAAGATAAACAGCTATGAATGTTACTCAGCAAGAAACAGCATTCATAGACCCCCTGGCTTATATTACAACCAAGGAGCTCCAGACCAGTGCTCCCTCTAAGCTGTGGAGTCTTGTGAGCAAAAATTCTACTTTGAGAGCTACTGGCATTAAAGCTGTGAGCGAGCAATTTGGCTGCTGCATAAATTAGTTTGCTCTGGAGCCATCCTTCCTGAGCGAAGACAAAAATGTGTGAGCTGGAGGCTAAAAAACTGTGAGCTAGCTAACTCAGCTTAGAGGGAACACTGCTCCAGACACGCTACATTGTCACCAAAACTAGATTTCTACTTCTAGTAAACAATCCTGAACCACAATATAACCCAATTGACAACTCTAAACAAGTCAAATGTCTTTAAGACTACAGGTTATATTATACTTATTTCATATTATATTTAGATTATATTTAGCATAGATTATATTTTAACCTCAATTAATTCTTTAAAATGAAATTACTCTCAAATATGTATTTTTAAAAGCAGAATACCTTTCTGCCATCACTTGCATGACAATTGACATTTAGTGGTGTGAGAAGGGCCATCAACTTTTCTTCATTTCCACTCCTGAAAGATAATTAAATACTCCTGAATTTCTTGCGGGCATATCATTAGACTTTATTTTATTCAGCAGACAACAATGCACAGCCATAACATAACTAACTTTTAGCTATGAACAGAAATACAGAGTTATGAAAAATATCAATAACCTCCTCTTCTCCCTTAACACTGTCTTATGCACAGATCCAGCAAGAAGAAAAAATATACTGCAGGAGAAGACATTTGTAGCAAATATTTACAGCTAGTTATTACTAAATATCTCATTTCTAACCACTTAAACATAAGCTTGAATGCTCCAAGCTAATTAGAAAAGTATCTGTTAAAAATAAATTTCCAAAATGATGTTTAAAAATGGGACTAAACTCTTGAAATAGCAATGGGATGAACACCTCTTACAAAGCTGAAACTAAAAATTCAGCCCTTGACACAGAAACAACCACACAGAAGCCTATTTACAGCTGGATATTTTATTATTTAGAAGACAATATCCCTCCATAAACTGCTTTTTGTGTTGAATTTCCAAAATGAACTTAATAGGAAAATAAAATAAAACGGAAAAGGGGAGAACTTTGTAAACCAGTTTGGGTCCCCACTGGGTAGAAATGTGAGGTATAAATAAAGTAAACAATAAATTGTCCAAATAATAAATTCCATGATGTTATCTGGGTAGGAATTATTCTTTGGTCTTCTAAGCTCTGCTCTATGTATTTCTGGCTTCTAAAAAATATGTTTCCAGGATTTAGTGCACAAACCAGATATTAGCAACTTTTTAGTTCTTCACTGCACACCTTTGAAATCAGAATAGCTTCTATGATGCACGTGATCACTCAAAGTCTTCCAGTTAAAGCTTATCTCCTTGTCTTTCAGGCCTCAACATTCAGAAGACTTGAATATGTACATTAATGTGAGTTTCAATCTGTCACACTAATACATACCTGGCACTTTCTAAGAGTTCGTCTTTCTTGTATTCACCTAAAATTAAAGTGAAGATTGGCATTTTCTTATTTACTTAAGTACACATTTAACATCTTTATAATCTAATTATTTTTGTTAATCTTAGGAAATGCTCAAAGTAGTATTAATTATCGTATGAGATTGGAAATTGCTGAACAAAGGCAGGCAACAAAACTGTTTTTACATCACTCTATAAATGATATTCATACACACAGCAAAGTTAAAGTCTGAAACCAACAAATGAAAAGCAACTCAATCTTGAAAGCTGGTTACTGGCTTTGAATAGTCCTTCCAAAGACTGCCTGTGGCTGCATGATAACAAACAAGCTGCTAATACTGTTTTTACTTCTGGATTGTTGAAACCAAGTAGGCACTCTTTTGTACCACACCACACCACCGAAGTTTACTTTTTTCTAGCACGCTTTCTCAAGTCAGCAAAGGATACTACTAGATGCTTGTTGAAGAAGAAGGAGAGACTGAATTTATACCCCGCCCTTCACTACCTAAAGGAGTCTCAGAGTGGCTTACAATCTTCTTTCCCCTCCCCACAACAGACATCGTGTGAGGTAGGTGGGACTGAGAGAGCTCTCTTGAGAATTGTTTGGGAGAGAAGAGCTCTGAAAGAACTTGTGACTGTCCCAAGGTCACACCAGCAACTGCATGTGGAGGAGTGGGGAATCAAACCCGGTTCTCCCAGATTACAGCCTGCGCTCCTAACCAGTACACCACAAATGGATATCTGGTGTTATCACAAAGTTAAGTTTCTATTGAAATATCCTTGGTACAATCATAGGTCAAAACACTGTTTGAACTATGAGAAAGAACACTCTTGTTTACCAGTTCAGCTTACGATGTGATCTAGCAAAGCAGAAGCCCACAGACAACTAGAGCTTTACAGCCAACAACTTTAGATGCATGTGTGTAGTAAGGAAGAATCTGAAGCTACCCCTGCAACTACCTGTTCTTCCATATGGGGAGGGAGTCATGTTAGTATGCAATAAAACTAGGAAACAAATGCAGAAGGTAGCCGAACTGGACTCAAACCATAGGAATTAAAGAAGTCATCCCTTACCAGTAAGCACTGCTTTTGCTGATGGATCTGCTAAGTCCAGCGCTGTTCTTCCATCTGTATTACGGATAACTGGATCAGCACCATGCTGCAACAGCACTAAAAACAGCAACAACACTGGTTTTAAAAATCCTGTGACAGAAGCTTTTAATAAGTATGCAATACCAAATCAGGACTTGACAACTCTAACAGTACAGTCTTATGAAGAGTTACCATAATCTAAGACCACTGAAATCAATGCGCTTAGACTGGAGTAATGCTTTAAAGGAACTGCACAAGACAGCCCAAACTTCTTAGCGGCAGGGAGTGCCTCCTCACCCCACAGCGGGGAGCAAGCTGTGGGCTCCACTGTTTTTCCGGCTTCTGCAAACCCCGATTAAAGGGACTGTGGTCCCTTTAAACATGGTTTGCAGGGCCACAAACCAGACCACATTTTCCAGGTTCATGCCCATCCCTATTCAACCATTTGAACAACTTGGTCTTTCAGCATGATTATAGTTTAAAGCAGTTTAGTCCATACCAACTGCTCCTCAGTCCTACAGAAAAGCACTGATGGTTTGAAAACATAGAAACTAAGAAACTGAATTAGTCTTATATAGCTTTATAAAAAAAAAGTCACCGCAGAGTTTTAGATATTACCTATGCAGACATCAATTTTGCCTTTAATGGCTGCTTCATGAAGAGGTGTGTAGTTCCAATTATCCCGGGCATTAGGATCTGCACCATGGCGCAGGAGAAGATTGACAACTTCAGCATGACCAAAAGAGCAGGCATTATGAAGTGGGATGAGGCCTCCATCATCTCGTGCATGAACATTAGCACCAGTTTGAAGCAAATATTCAACTACATCCCTCCGACCGAAACCTGAAATAAACAGTTTAACTATCAGAAGTAGATAGCTAGAAAGAAACAAGGAAGTCCAGTTTGCCAGTCCTGCCTGATAGCTTCCAAATGTGCAATAAACTGGAAAAGGTATCTTGAACTTACTAGTGGCCCCAACAAAAAATAAAGACTGATGAAGAAACAGAAGTTGCATTCAGAGGTCACAACAAGTTATTTAATCTCCAAATGGACTTGGGCCCCTCACTCCTGCTACCTTACTTCCAAATAAACATGCACAGGGTTGGACTGTATGCTCATTAGAATTATAGAAGTCTTACTTGGGACCTAAGTGAAACACATCCACAGCCTTCTATCCAGAGGTCTGCAACATGGCACCTGTGGGCACCATGGAGCCCACCAGGGCTTTTCATTGGCCACTGCAGATACGACTGGCTGTGTAGATTTCAAAGACTGCTTTGGCAGCAGCTCCCGCCACAACACAAGGATCTTCTCTGCGTGAATCAAAGTGACCAACATTATGTCCTTCTAAAAAGCTATTCTGTTAAGCAGAGCTTCTTCCTGCAACGCTGAAGAGTTACTATCAAAGTTATGCGTTATCTCACTCCTTGACACTCTAGTTGGCTCCCCCTCCCGTGGCAGCTGTTTTGTGGTTGTGCACACCACCCTGTGTCAGAATTCCAAAGGTGTCTGCAGGCTCAAAAATATTGGGGGCTGGGCCTTTTTATCCATGCATTATACTTTATAATTTCACCAACCCCACATCCCACTGTATACCCCAAACAGGCAGCAGAAAGTTTCACAACTCCCTGTGCATTGCCACATGGCTTAGGCTGACAACATTTGGGTTAATGATTTGCAAGTGGTATAGCCCTAATTTACATTCTATAAGCTGGTACAGAAGATACAATTATTAATATAGTTTAGAACATGGAGATGCATATTTATATACACACAGAGGTTAAAGGAAACAGTTTCCTAGAGAGTACAGGTTTTAATTTGCTTAGCAAAACTGGAGAAATAGCCAATCACTGCTATTGTGAATGTCCTCATGCTCCTCTTGGTTACATTTGAATTTCACCCTGTACTTCCTGAATTTCATACCAAGTTTATTTTTTAACATAATTTCATATATCTGTTTAATGACGCAGTGTCACTTCTAATACAAATACTTCTGTGTATAAAGTCTTGCATAAATTCATATTCCAACTTAACAAAGAACCACATCTCACTCTTCTTATTCATATAAAGGAAATAACCAATACTTATTTCATAAGTAACAGAACGACATTTCTATTCGTCTGAAGCAACAGAACAAAATTTGAGTCCAGTGGCAACTTTAAGTCCAATGAAGTTTTATTCAAGATATAAGCTTTCGTGTACACACACACTTCTTCAGATACATTGAAATGGAAGTTACTAGTCCATATATTTGGGCTGCTCACACTCTACTTATGTGAATGGACTGCTAACTTCCATGTCATTGTATCTGAAGAAGTGTGTGTGTGCACGAAAGCTTATACAGTGAATAAAACACTGTTGGTCTTAAAGGTGCCACTGGACTTGAATTTTGTTCTGTTATTTCATAGGGCCAATATCACAGGATAATATCCCAGAGATTTTAGAAACTGTTGTCCAAAATATGGATTTTAACTTGTCAACCTCTGAAAAATAAAATTTGCCTTAACTCCAGCACATTATCAGGGCAATCCTAAGGGCACTTTTGTAGGAGTAAGTCTCACTGAATAACAGAAGACTTGTTTCTGAGTAGAAGTGCTTAGGATTGCTCTCTAAGTTTCTCATACTGAGCTTTTACTAATCACAGCAATCAAGTAAGATAAGTTATATTTTTCACAGCAAGACACATGAAAGATTAACTAAAATTATGGCACTAATAAATTAATTTGGCTATCCCTTGCAGACCTTATCTTCACTAGACAGTTTCAAGAAGTCGCTCTCAACCTCATCTATGCTCAAAACAGTATAAAAGATAACATCTCAAATTCAGGACACAGAGAGAACGGAGTTCAAAATCTGATAGCCATGAAACTAAGCTGGGTGATCATGGATCAGTCACATTCTCTCAACTTAACCAGAGGATAAAATGGAAGTGAGAATCATTTATACCAATTTGTGCTCCTTGGAGGAAAAGCAAGATAGACGGTAAAAACTGAAATAAAGAAATGTTGTGGGAGATAAAGAAGAAGGAAGGAAGAATGTTTTGAGATCAGTTGTACAAGAAAGGGAGGTGGAGAACACCATGGAAAAACAATCTTGAAACCTATGTCAACCAATGGCAGAAACGTGTTGAGACATGGGAAGCTGCAGGGACTTGGGTCAGTAACAACTCACTTATTTGGATCAGGGCCACATGACAAGTACCCTATGTACTTTTTCTCTTTTACAAGTGTAGTAACTTGTCTTCTCATTGTTGTGCACTGTAGAAGCTGCTGATTTATGCTCACTGGCCATGTTAATCTGCCATGGTAAAAAAACCCTTAAAGACTGAGAAATGTATTGCAGCATAAATTTTAGCAGGCCAGAACCCACTTTGTTAGACGAATAATGAGGTACCCTCAGCAGGTAGGTGTAAATACCCTGAAGATATAGAGAAGGAAGTAGCTATTTTTTAACAAAAGTAGACCAAAAGTCCAAGCAATGCACACAACAGACGAGTTGTCAACATATCACGCAAAATTAGAATCTGATCATTCTCCCCTCCAGCTCTTGAACTATAAAGAAAGCTGCCTCCTAAAGGGAGTAAGTGCCTGCCTTCTTGAGGAGCAACTGCATTAATTATCACTTAGTTGTTATCACTCCCTGCCACAGCTCATCTATTGCCTGCATTGCTTTTGAACTAGTCTGGTGATGAAGAGTAATATTTGTGAAGTTTGATGGTTTTCTGTTGTTTTTTGACATTGTAAGACACTTTGGGTTTGTATTGAGTGGAGAAAAGCTCAAAAACATCCAAATAAGATCAAATGAGTACAAATCCAATCAGAGTGGGTGAAATCCATTCCCAAATGGAAGCAACTAGTGGTGATCTGGCATAGCAAGATTGATAAATACTAATGTGGGACAATTTGTTCACTTTAGTAAGCTAGAACTTCCCAGTAAATAATTCCAGTTGCTATGAAGAGCCAGAGCATAAACCTAACAAAATGAATGTCATCTAATTAAACTGGGTGTGAGCCATGCTGACTGGCTCTTATTCCACTTTATTTGAGCTCTAGAGGCACAATACTAGGTTTCTTGACATTTTGAACCAAACTTTAAAACTTCTTTCAGCTAGATGTACCTCATTCAGGGTATATATCTCCTGAGCATCTGACTGGCCACTATTGGAAACCACATGCATGGCTACTCTTTTGTGTTCTTATCCACTTAAAGGGCTTCATGTATCTACCAAAATGGACTCTAGCCCTCAAAAGCTAATGCCATAATAAAAACAGGGAATTACTACTTTATTGGTTGCACCACTGGTCATCTTATAATATACTTTAAACAGACCGTACAGAGAAGATTCAAATAAGCTTACATACACAAGTCCACACAATAAAAAGGAAGCAGAGGGCATTATTCTTACAAGAATTGGACACCTATATAACTTGAATACATATTATAGTCTGTATGATGGCCCACAGAGCATAAGAAAAAAAAGCAGTATATATATGCAGATAAATGTAAGAGGCAATTTGAATAATGCTGCACTCCAAAGGTCTGTCTTAAATGCCATGGTTCAACCCTGGAGCACATAAAAACTCATCTTTTCTGCCACTCCAGGATTATTCCAATCCCAGTCTTACTTATATTTTACTACTGCATTCTGTATTTACACAACAATAGCACACTGAAATATTAAGGAACTGAATTTTTATCTGTCATGCTTTTCACTTCTTCCTCCACCATATACTGAGGTGTAGGGTAGCAGCTCTCTTGTCAAGACATTTGTTGCTAAGGAGTTTTGTGACCCAGATGGTTGCTAAGTATTCCCCTGTGGTTGGGCCAGAGCTGAACTGAACATGCATGTTTTTTTAGAGTTTAAATAATATTTTAGAGTATCCAGTGCATTATGACTTTCCTTAAGAAATCCTTATATTAGCCATGTAAAACAAATCAGTAATATTCCTACACTGCAGATAAGAGTCTCAGTTGTTAGCATGTGCCATACTGACTGCAGTTGAGACTGGGCCTTGGGAGATGCAGTTTCAAATCCCCACTCAACTGTCTTAATTCTGTCAGCATAATCTACTTTCTAGATGTTGTAAAGATAAAAAAGGTTAACATGGGCGAGGGAAGAAACATGCACATTGCCTCAAACTCCGTACAGGAAGAGTGTAATGGATAGGTAGATAAAAGGTCTTATAATACCAAGCAAACTTGAATGGGGGAATAGTTTACTCCTGCCCACTACAGTGGCCAAACCAGTTCTCACATAAATGAGTGCTCAAGCACAAGGCCTTTCTGTTCCCAATGAAAACTGTTACATAGGTGAACGTTTGCACATATCAAAATCCTTTTATTTCTCACCCCTTATGCAATGGTACATATGTGTATTTTACTAAAGGGCATATATGCTGAGAAACTGACCAGACTCCAACATATGTGTAAATATATCAGAGTCTACAAGCTATGTAGGCTTTCCCCCCTACAGAGATGTTTTCCATGTAAGAAAAGTGTAACACATGTATATGAAACAACCGTATAAACATCCATGTCTCACCATGTAACATATGGAAAAAGACATTTAACACAAAACATTGAAAAGTTGTAGTTCCATGTGAGATGAAACCCATTTACTACTTTTTAAATATAATATTACCACAGTGGCCACTTAAATACTTGACTACTTTACCAGAGATGCATTTCCCCCCTAATACCCCGGGTCTGTTGAAAGCCCATACCAAACCACCACTTGTTCGCTTCCTCTATCTGTGTGACATCCTGGAACAGCCCCCCCCCATAGGGGGAGGAGGGAGAGAGAGGCCTAATTTTCGAGCCATAATCCTGCGCCCATATTTCCATCCGGCAAATGCTGGGTACCGATGCTACTCTCCACCGTTCGTCTGCAGCACACAAAGCCTGGACGAGACCGAAGAGGCCGCTGGGAAAATGATCCCCTCCTTCCGCTCAAGCCTCAAGATAAACAAATACCCCTCCCCCTCCGAGGAAAGGGGAGGGAAGAAACCCCCCGACCCCCAGCAAGGCTGCAGCCACCCCGGAGGGGGAGAGGGGGCCGCTAAGGGCTGGCCGCGGCCTTGCCGGTCGTACCTGCGGCGAAATGGAGGGGGCTGGATTTCCTGCCGGCCGTGTCTCTGCCGTTCACGTTCTCCGGCCGCACCAGGCGCTTCACGCGCTCCACGTCGCCGTTCCGGCAGGCTTCGAAGAGCTCGCGGGCGGGCTCCGCGGCGGCTCCTCCGCCGCAGCACGACGACGACGACGACGGCAGCGCTTCCCCCAAGCCTGCCCCTCCCCCGCCTCCCGCGCCCCGACGCCCCGCCATGCCGAGGGAGAAGAGGAGCCGCTTTCGTTTCCCCCACCCCCCTGCCTCATAGCCCGACGCTCGCCGTGGTCGGCCCGAGTTTTCTCGGGGCAAACCGGGGTGGGGGGCTGGAAAAGAGGCGTCTGCAGACAGGGCGAGGAAGAGGCGGAGACCACGCCTCAGCCGGGCTGGCGGACGCGGCCACTGAGGGCCAGGCGGCGAAGGAGCCGAGCTGCGCGACCATCAGGGATGCGAGGCGAAGCACGGAGCATGCGCGTTGTGGAGGGAGGCCTAGGGAAGACGGCGGAAGGGTCGCTGGGAGCCTCGCGTGGGCGGCTGCTTAGCTGAGCGGTGCCGCCCGTGTGGTTACCAACCTCCGGGCGGGGGCTGGAGATCACCTCACATTACAGTTGATCTCCAGACTATGGAAATCAGTCTCCTTAGAGAAAATGGCTGATTTGGGAAGTGGACTCTATGGCATTATACCCTGCCCGCTCCACTCAGCAAACGCCACCCAAATCTCCAGATAGTTCCGAAGTGGGAGTTGGAAACCCTAGCTCCCCCCCCCCCCATTGGCGTCCAGTTCACAAATAACAAACGGGGCATGACGGATTGCTTTAGAAACTTCACTGGTGTGGAGTGGCATGAGCTTTCCTGGCCTTCCTGAAGGGCAGGAAGTATGAGCCATTCCTGGTACTGGGGAGGTGGGCTGTGTCAAGTATTGACTCAACACCCTCGTTGTTGTTCGAGTCCGACTCTTCGCGACCCCATGGATCATCTCCCGCCAGGCCCTCCTGTCTTCCGCTGTCCTCTGAAGTTGGCTCAATTTCATGTTCGTTGCATCGATGACACTGTCTAACTATCTCATCCTTTGCCGTCCCCCTTCAATCTTTCCCAGCATCAGGGTCTTCTCCAGTGAGTGCTCTAAACCTTCCCGGCTAGTGTAGCCACACCCCCTGTACAGATAACAACCTATGAGGTTGACGAGTTAACATCCAATCACAAGCGATCCCGCTTTGCATGGTGATTGGCAGACACCTTCTGGGCTAGGGCTCCTATTGGTTACATTAGGATCCTAGCCCAGGATGAAGCTCAACATGGCATCTCAATCAGGCGATTCACACATCAGTATTTACACAGTTCACATAGCAGTTATATACAATGCAATACATAACAGTTGGCAGGGTGATGTCTCTACTTTTTATCATGCTGTTTAGGTTCGCCTTCCTCCCAAGGAGCAGGCGTTTTTAATTTCATGGCTGCAGTCACAGTCTGCAGTGATCTGGGATCCCAGGAACGTGAAGTCTGTCGTAACACCCTCGTAAGTAACAGTAAATCAGCTTTATTGGTTCAAACAGGAACAGTGAAGAACACACAACCACAAATAGGGATGTATTAAAGGAAGGACAGGATTGCCCATTAGAAACAATAGGAGACGCTGGAAGGCCCATTGGAAATAATGGGAGCCAGGAAT
>NW_015163097.1:148118-188463 GCF_001447785.1 Gekko japonicus | reverse complement strand
GAATGACGGCCCCAGGGGGGAGCAGGAGTGTTCAGGGACTGGGAGGACAGGGCCAAGAGTGGAATGACGGCCCCAGGGGGGAGCAGGAGTGTTCAGGGACTGGAAGGAGAGGGCCAAGAGTGGAATGACAGCCCCAGGGGGGAGCAGGAGTGTTCAGGGACTGGGAGGACAGGGCCAAGAGTGGAATGACAGCCCCAGGGGGGAGAAGGAGTGTTCAGGGACTGGAGTGACAGGGCCAAGAGTGGAATTACGGCCCCAGGGTGTACCAGGAGTGTTCAGGAACTGGGATGAGAGACCACGGAGTGGAATGACAGCCCCAGCCTACCTCTTCGGCTCTGAAGGGGAAATTGGTGCGGCAGTCCCAAGTCTACTCGGGAGCAATGCATGCGTCAAGGGCTCTGCCTGAAGTGTGGTGAAAGGGGCCATTTCGCAGCCGACTGCAGTGGAGCGGGCCCCGGGAAGGCAGGGCCGAGCGACCAGGTGAAAGTGCGCCCAGCCACCCTGCCCAAAAAGTCATCTGGGAAACCAAAATATGCCAAGGCTTTGCAAGCAACCCCTGAGGAAGCAGAAGACGACTCCAGCGAAGACGACCCCGAGCTGGCCGGAAAAGGCCCGGTCCTGCTGTGAGAGCCGCGGAGCAGCAGGGCCCGATCCCGGAGGCGCCTAAAGTGGTGAGCAGCTTCCCCCCCTTGTTTTTTGTGACTGTGACTTTAATTAACCCCGGCTTTGGAACGCGTATCCGTGTAAGGGCACTCATTGACTCGGGGTGCGGGAGGGATCTCATCAACCCCTCCCTTGTTACGGGGCTAGACGCAGGGGTGGTGAAGCTGGAAGACCCTTTGATTTTTACCCAAATGGATGGGTCCACTATGAAAGAACCTTGTGAATACGAGACTGTACCGTTACGGACACCCGGTCTCCCTCAGCAACAAGGAGGGACAACAATACCTTGCAACCCCTGAACTCCACCTCAAACTAGCCTTGTCAGCCAGTGGAATACGCCGCCCCTGGAAATCGGAGAGGTGCACTGTTGACGGTGTCAAGCGGTGGCGGCTTCTCCGAGGAAACAAATGCTGCCAGGTCTGCGATGAAATGACGGTCACGGTAGATCCGGAGTCAACTTCCATGTTACAGGGAACACCATCCAGCCGAATAGTGACCAGGATCTTCATACTGGGGCTTGCTCTGGTACTCAGGACGGTCGACAGGCAGGCGCAGCAGTCGGCGGACCTCTCACTATCTGTAGCTCAACCCCGAGGCCTTGTAGGAGGAGATGATGGTGGCGATTTCTTTTTGGCCCGGCAGACCCTTGCCAAATGGCCCTGCTTTCCACAGGTCTGGCAGGTGAAGTCTTGTGTCCAACAACGATTCCGCTCGTGACTCCCGCCACAGCCTGCGCAGGGACGCTGCGGTGCAGTCTTTAGTGGGGTCTGCTTATGTCGTGCAGCTTGCATTCGGTAGACGTCATCGGCTTCCTTGTCGGAGCCACTGGTCGACTAGTGGTGCACTGACTGGTCCTTAACGACTGGGGTATGGCGCTGACGGACTTCTCTCGTTGACCTCTCAGCAGCCTCGGCGGCGACAGCCTCAGCGTAGGCCACATCGTAAGTGAGCGCTGTCTTGGCAAACAGGTGCTGCTGTAGCCTCTCGTCAAGTAGGCCACACATGAGACAGTCGAGGAGAGCTTCTTCCAGGTCGGTGAAGTTGCAGGGCCGGGCTGCTTTTCGTAGGGCTGTGACGTACTTGGCAATTGATTCAGTAGAGCCCTGGCTTCGCTTGTAAAAAGCATGCCTGCAAGCGATCTGGGACGGTTGAGGCGAGAAATGGGCTTTCAGCCGGTCCATGATGACCTTCCAGGTTGCTGCACGAATGTCAGTTGGGGCAACCAGGGATTGTGCAACATCAAACACGGTCTTGCTGCAGGAACTGAGGAGCGTCGCCTTCTTCCTCGCCTCGTCCACAATTTGGTTTGCTTGCAGGTGGAATTCGAACCTGGATAGGTACGAGTCCCAGTCCTCTGTGCCCAGTTCGAACGCCTCGAACGCTGGGTTGACGGCCATCGCAGTGGTTGGGGCGACCACAACAGCAAGTGGTGCCTCAGCTTGCACAACCGGGTGTGTGTCTTCGTTCTCCGTCTTGGCATTGGTTCAGCGGGGCTGCCTACCCGCTCTTAGCATCCCATCCTCGTCGCCAATTGTCAAGTATTGACTCAACGCTGTCTCGTAAGTAACAGTGAATCAGCTTTATTAGTTCAAACAGGAACAGTGAAGAACACACAACAACAAATAGTGGAGCACGGCTCCTTTTAAACTATCCCAGGCTGGTGTAGCCACACCCTAGAAACAGTTAAAGACCAATGGCGTTACAAGGATAACATCCAATCAGATCAGTTCCCTCCTGAACATTTCTCTGCACTCTGATTGGGTACATTCATACATGAGCCAATAGGATTGTTCCAGCTTACAATCCTTGTCCAGGTCTTAAGCTTTACATGGAATGTAATACAGATAAAGACATAACAGGCTGTAGGACCCACGAAACGTACGGCCACAGTCCATCGATTAGCCTTTAAGGTGCTGCAAAATTTTTCCTTTTCTGTTTTTTCTGCAACACAGAGATATTGACGAGGCTGAAGTTGGTTCCTTACAGTTACAGTTGCCATCCCCCTGATGGGGATGGGTTTCCCCCCGATTTCAGTCCCCCCCCGATCCACCCGCCAGCCAGCTGGCTAGTGGGGGAGCCCCACCCCCAAAGAGCTCTGTTGCTCCAACGTGCCTGGCACAATGACATCACCCAGAGGTGACATCATTGCGCTGGGCACGTCGCAGGGGGACACTAGCGTTCAGCCAGAAGCTCTATGGTGACTTTTTTGCTGCCAAAAAAAAATCTATCTGAATACCTGGTTGTAGATTAGCATTGTCTGTATGTGCATTGTTATGGACTGTTTTGGGTCTGCTATATGGGGAAAGGTGTAGGGTTGCCAGATCTGCCGGTGTAGGTGAGGGTTCCTCACCATCAGGCCCTGCCACCCCACCACTGATCAGCTGGCCCAGGGTGGGGGGGGACTTACCCGGAAAAAGCCCTGACCTGGATAGCCCAGGCTAGCCCAATCTTGTCAGATCTCGGAAGCTAAGCAAGGACAGCCCTGGCTAGTATTTGGATGGGCAACCTCCAAGGAATACCAGGGATATGATACAGAGGCAGGCAATGGCAAACCACCCCTGAACCGTCTCTGGATCTCCTGGCTATACTACACACACTGCCATACAATAATTAATTAAACCAGAAAAAGAGTGATACCCAATCAACATTGCAGCAACATGTCTACTTTGCTTCCAACATGTCCCAGAAGTGACATCATCACGTAGACAACATCGGGGGGATGCTCTGGGATTTGGGCAAAAACTCTGTGGTAAAAACCAAATTTACCACAGAGTTTTTGCCCAAATACCAGAGCGTCGCCCCAACATCACTGTGCGATGACATCACTTCCAAGTCATGTCAGAAGTGATATAGACACGTCGCTGCAACATCAGCTGGGCCTTCTTCCAGCTCCCTGGCAACCCTAGAGAGATAGTAAATATTAAATAAATGTATGGTTTGGACTCGAGAAGAAAGGATTTCTGGAGACAGCAAAAAGCAATACTGCATTTTCAAAAACAAAGCTATGCCTTATCCTGAGTTTAGCATGCCTAAGATCACTGAAATCACAGTTAGGTGAGCCTAACAGCATTAAAACCATATTAGTTATTGAGTAGCAATATAATACATAATAGGGCTATTTTGTCAAACTAACTTTAAAAACAGAAATTGCTGGTAGGTAAACAAGTGGCCATAATGACCCTTTGGTATTGTGAGTTTGGCTAGGTAATTACTATGAATGGGTCTATCCCAGGGTTGCCAACCTTCAAGTGGGGGAGGGGGGGTTTCTTCATTGAATTACTACTGATTTCCAAACTACACTGATCCTCTGGAGGAAATGCCAGTTTCAGAGGGTGAACTGTATGAAATTACATCCCTGCTGAGCTCCTTCCACAAACTCCTGATGCCACCTCCAAATCTGCAGGAACTTCCCAACCAGGAGATGACAGCCCTTATGGTTTTGTCTAAATTGTCACCTGATGGGAGGTGGGGATTTGACAAAAAGGACACATATGATTTGTTGTTGGCCCCAGAATCCACAATTCACTTGCTGGATCTCCGGTCAGTGCTCCGCAGGTACTTTGTAACAGCAGTGTCCCAGTCTGGAATCTAACGAGGGAGAGAGGGAGAGATTGAACTGGGATACAGCCCTTGTGTCATTGTCTTCTGGAGATTTGCTGCCTGGGCTTTGTTGCTTTATCTGGAGTCGCTTATTTCCCATGAGCTTTGCTCATAAATAAGGCATGTATGTAAATAAGGTAAACAAACACCTAAAGGCTCCCGTGTTTTCGGTCTAAAGGAAATGAAAACCTTTTGCACTTCCCCTAGAACTTCTCACTGCTTGGGGAAGCAGGGAGTGCAAAGTCATGACCCGTCTCTCTAATTTAATGATTACAATAGCAAAACAATTTGCCTAAATGGCCGATGATTCAATGTAATCTTAATACGTCCCTTAACGTCAGCCTCACTTTGCATGGTGAATCGCTGGATCTATGCCAGGTCAAAAATGGGCAAACTTCCACCGCCTGAAATCCCTGTGTCCAAACCACAAGTGTGTGGGCAGAGACGGTTATTAATTGTAGTCTAGTAAATGTATTCTAGATACAGTTCAAGGTCCTTCTGTTTTTTAACATTTCCCTTGTTTTGTTTGAGAGCTGAGTCCAGGCAGCAAAAGTAGCTCCTGCCGGGGACATCTGGGAACCATGTAACTTACAATACTCACATGGAAGTTGGCACACCTTAGCCCAGCGGGCTAATTATTTAAAAGGACTGTTTAAATGTAATTAGAACAAGATAATCATTGTCAACATTCTGGATCATTTAAATTTGTTGTCCAGGTGGTTTTGTTTTTTAGACACCTTGGTGTTTTTAGAGTGTAGTTTAAATTTGTTGTCCAGTTTTTATGGACACCTGGGGTGCTTTTAGAGTGAGGCAAAAGAGAAATGTTTTCAGTGAATCTGTTCCAGCAGGGGTAGCCAGTATCTCAGGAGGCTGAAGTTGGTTCCTTATTCATTCCTTATTTGTGTCTTATTCATGAATTCATCCAAAAACACTGAGGAGAGTTTGAAAGCTCTGAACCCCAAAATAAGATCTGGACCCCCAAACATCATACATCCCCATGTTCAGCAAACTCCCCCCTTTGAGGGGACATATGCTGTGTCCTGGTCCAAAGCGCGGTTCTTGTGCCAGCTGCTCCAAAGTGAGGTGCTCCCAGGACAATCACACAGGCAGATACTGGGGCCAAGCTGTACCTCAAAACAATCTTTGGAGCACCCCAAAGGACTCATCTCCATGCTCTGGAGACTGTCCCCTGCAAGATCACATACAGTGATGCCCGGTCCAAACACTGGTTCCAGAACCACAAGCTTCAATTTCAGGTGCACGCAAGAACCCCGTATTTAAAAAAAAGATTTGCATAAGGAACTGGTCTGACTGTTTGCCCACTACATCCCGGAATAAGGTTTGGACCTTATCTCCATGTTCAGTGAACTCTCCCCTTTGAGGAAACATATGCTGTGTCCCGGTCCAAAGTGTGGTTCTTGTGCCGGCTGCTCCAAAGTGAGGTGCCCCCAGGGAAGTCACACAGGCCTGGCTGCACCCCAAAGTCACACAGGCCTGGCTGCACCCCAAAACAATCTTTGGACCACCCCAACTGAAACATCCCCACGCTCTGAAGACTGTCACCTGCAAGATGATATACAGAAGCCCGGTCCAAACACTGGTTCTGGTGCTACGAGCTTCTATTCAGAGTGCCTCCAAAGGCCTGTATTTCAAAGAAGAGTTGAATAAGGAAGTGCCCTCTGTACCCAAAATGACATTTAGACCTACACACTTCATACATCCGCATGTTCAGCGGACTTTCCCCTTCGGGGGAACATATGCCGTGTACTGGTCCAAAGCGCGGCTCTTGTGCCAACTGCTCCAAAGATGCGGTGACCTGTAACTGTGTCTGAGTTGTACTTAAAACTGGTGGGATGACCCTACTTCCCTTTCTTAGGAACTGCCATAGTGACAGTACATAATCTAGTCTCTATGGCCAATTGTTTTTGAAGACAGAAAATATTAGATAGTTAATATCCGTCTGAAATTCTCAGGGAAAGTATATGCATTTATTTATTTATATCTTGGTTTTCTCCCCAGTTGGGACTCAAAATATTTATCAAATTTGATGTAACCCGCCCTGAGCCTGCCATGCTGGGAGGGTGGGATATAAGTCGAATAAAACAAACAAACAAATAAAAGTGGCTTTAGAACATTCTTCTTTTTTGTTGCAACAATAACTCTGTGAGGTAGGCCAGGCTGAGAGTTTGTGACATGCCTAGGTGATGGCTGGAGATCTTCTGGGATTACAACTGATCTCCAGGAGCTAGGTGATCTGTGCACCTGGAGAAAATGGCCACTTCGAAAGGTGGACTCTATGGCATTGTACCCCATTGAAGTCCCTCCCCTCCCCAAATCCCCTCCTCCTCAGGCTCCACCCCCAAATCTCCAGGTATTTTGCAGCTCAGAACTAGCAACCCCAGACCGGCCCAAGGTCACCCTGCAAACTTCCATGGCAGAAGCGGGGATCTGAACCTGGGTCAGAGTCCTAGTGCCACAGAGTCCTAGAGTCCACACTGGCTCTCCAGTATCTGCATTTATACCCCCATCCCTATTTAAATCTGAAGCTGTGAAACTAAAGGAGGCGGCTGACCATTTTCTGCAATAACGCCACATACTGATTATGCTCAAAAGTATTACCTGCGATGAAGCTAAACAATGTATAGATTAATTCAAAATATACAGTAATTTGGAAGCATTTGAGAAATCTTTAAGACTGGGTTTTTACAATTTGTAAAGTTTTCCCATTTTTAGGATTTTTGTATATAGTGGAAAAAATGTTGCTCAACATCACCACATACTTAGCACCATTCCCACAGGTCCCGTCTATAACTGATGGAGCAATACCCTGACTCCATGTAATGAATGATGGTTAAATAGCTAAGATGATGATTAAATTCTTTGAAAATAGAGCAAGCTGAGCATTCCAGTGTTAACTTTGCACTGCAGAGTCATGAACAGCCAGCAAAATAACAAATAATAAATGAAAATGGAATGTCTGGGCAATTCAGTGGTTGTGGTAGTGGGGAATGCTGTTAATTGAACCTTAAAAAATCGCTGTTGTTGAATAAGTGCTGCTGGACTTTTTAAATAAAGTAAAAATAACCCGAAAGGCCACAAAATGTGTGGGTAAAAAGCTGCATCAGTCCTGGCTAATGATATCAGTAAGGCTTTTGACAGGGTTCCCCATGATGTTCTGATGGGTAAACTAGAGGACTGTGGACTGGTGGATAGGGAACTGGCTGGAGAACCGCACTCAAATGGCATTTCATCTGAATGGAGGGAGGTGTCCAGTGTGGTGCTACGGGGCTCAGTTCTGGGCCCAGTACTTAAATTTGCAGATGACACCAAATTGGGAGGAGCAGCAAACACACCAGAAGATAGAAAGAAAATTCAGTGAGATCTGAACACACTGGAAAAGTGGGCGGATGTGAACAAGATGCGATTTAACAAATTTTAAGTGCCGAGTTCTACATCTGTGTAAGAATGAGGAACATGCATACTGGATGTAGAACATGCTTCTGGGTAGCAGTGTGTGTGAACAAGATATGGGTGGACCATAAGTTAAATATGAGTAGCCAATGTGATGCAGCGACAAAAAAGGCTAATGCAATCTTGGGGCATATCAACAGAGGAATAACATCCAAATTGCAAGATGTCATAATCCCACTGTACATGGCATTGGTCAGGCTGCACCTAGAGTATTGTGTGCTGTTCTGGAGGCCTCACTTCAAAAAGGATGTAGACAGCATGGAGCATGTGCAGAGTGTCTGGAGACCAAGCCCTATGTGGAAAGGCTGAGGGGCCTGGGAATGTTTAGTCTGGAGAAGAGGAGGTTGAGGGGGGACATGATTGCTCTCTTTAAGTGTTTGAAGGGCTGTCACTTAGGGGAGGGCAGGGAGCTGTTCCAGTTGACAGCAGAGGATAGGACTTGCAATAATGGGTTTAAATTAAGGGCAGGAAGGTACCGGTTGGATATTAGGAAAAACCTTTTTACAGTAAGAGTTGTTCGAAAGTGGAATCAGCAGCCTAGGAAGCTGGTGAGCTCCCCCTCCCTGGCAGTCTTTAAGCAGTGGTTGGACAAACACTTGACAGGGATGCTCTAGGCTGATTCCGCATTGAGCAGGGGGTTGGCCCGGACGGCCCCTTCTAATGTCACATACAAAAACCAATAGATGACCATGAGTGATGTTTGTGCATCCATCTGCTACATGGCATTCATAACAGCAACTGATCTGCTATCTGAGGGGAAGAGCTGCATTTCCCAAATTCAAGATACAGTGCATGTAGTGTAGTATGAAATGTAATATTCCCACAACTGAAGAAAAACCACGAGGAAAGAAATCGAGGTTCTGTGCTTCAAATGGGAAACAGAAACATCTATTGTGCTAAAACCGTTAATGCATAAAGATTCATTGCATGGGACAACCTTCCCCATGCATTGCAGAACCTACATGCTCACCTTATACAATGTGATGCCATGAAGTTTTATAGAGCGCAAGGCGGCGGGGGATGGAGTTGTTACGCCTGAATTACTGTGCACAGGGTACTTGATTACTCTTCACAGATATGAACATTTACAAATATTTTGGCCACCAGAGGGCAGAAAAGTACAAAGGAAAAAAAATGATACCTGTAACTGGAACAGAACATTGATTCAAGTGGGTAGCTGTGTTTGTCTTAAGCAGCAGAACAAAGTTTTAGTCCAGTGGCACCTTTAAGACCAACATTTTATTCAAGGTATAAGCTTTTGCGTGCATGCACACTTCTTGTTGGTCTTAAAGGTGCCACTGGACTCAAACTTTGTACTGGAACAGAACACTGGGATTAAAAGGGTGGTGGTTGGGGGGGGTGCTGAATGGGAAATAACATGTACTTTTTTGAAGGGATTGGGAACTCTTTTGCAGACCTATCTCTGATAGTAACATGGTCTGGCTCTGTAGATTTTCCTGTAGCAGTACATATTACAGAACTAGGCTAAGATCACAGCTCCTTGGTTTGTGGCCTAGTTACCACCAGTCATTTAGTACTGCTGGAATTTTATGAATCTTATTATTTGTATTACCTGACATTTTAATTGTTTTAACTAATTTATTTGTTATAACTTGTTTTTAATGGCTTTATAACTCCATTGGTATTACCCACCCTGAGCCCACTCACGGGGTGGGCAGGATATAAATTGAAATAAATAAATAAAGGGCACACAGTTTTTCATAGCACTAAGTTGCCATGTCTTATGATCCACAGAACTGGTGTAGGGTTAGGGTTTAGGTGAGCCTCTAGTCAAAGGAAAAAGTGCTTGGATTTGAATATTGCTGTTACTGTATATTATTATCATCACTGTTGTTGCTTAGCATAAGTTATCTTGGAACCCCATCTTGAACCTATAGTTAAATATTCTTGGAGCACCGTGGAATGAATTTTTAGTGAATTGTATTTATTGTATTTTATGCTGTTTTGTATTGTTTTATTGTTTTAACTTTGGCATTTATGCCCCTTGTGAGCCGCCCTGAGCCTTCGGGGAGGGCGGGATATACATTTAAAAATAAATAAATAAATTCCTCAAACTTAGGTCTAGCATAGATATCAGCTTGTTTCATAAACTCTTTTGTTCCCATTTAGAACAAACACACAAGTAAATCTTGTCAATGTCGGTGGTAAAATTACAGTAAAAATCTGGTTTCCAGAGCTGCATGTTCAGTTTCAAAAATGAAAGGAGATTGACAATTTTAATACAAAATTGTTAGGGCGTCTGCCCTATTGTGCTTCTGTACAATTTATCAGCAACAGGAATGGATGCTTCATTGCTATACAATAGAAACATGGCTGGAACATGTAACTACTGGCCTCTATTAAGAACATAAGAGACGCCAATGTTGGATCAGGCCAAAGGCCCATCCAGTCCAACACCCTGTGTCACACAGTGGCCAGAAATACCAGGTGCCAGGACGTTAGAAGCCCTCCCACTGTTGACCCCCCCCCCCAAGCACCAAGAAGACAGAGCATCACTTGCCCCAGAGCCCCTATCTATACCTTGTGGCTAATAGCCACTGATGGACCTCTGCTCGATTTGCTCCATATGCTTATCTAATTCCATATGCTTATCTAATTCATCTGGCATATAGACTAACGGAGTACACAGCTGGTAAATATGAATGGAAAACAGTTCAGTGGGTAATCTCTGAGGGTAGATGTGGTGAACAGGTGCTAAACAGCAACCACTACAGAGCTTTTCGGACCAAGCTGTTCTGCTTTTCCATTTGAAGATTCTGATCACTTGGGGACAGGGTGCTAACCAATCATATTCCCTTATGAGGGACTCAGTGAAATCTGCGTTTTAAAAATGCTTTTCTTGCACACCAGGCTTGCAACCCTAAAAACACTTTCCTGAGAGAAAGCCCCCTTGAAAAAATAAACAGGTCTTGCTTTTGAATAGACCTGCTTAGGATTCGTCCCAAAAACCTCACAAGAGCTGATGAGAGGGGTTGTGAGAATGCTGAAGACAGGTGTGTTTTGCTTAAAAATTGGAATCTAACAATCTGTTAAGCCCATATCCTTGGTTAAACCATGAAAGCATCAATGCATGGTAGGTGAATTGTCAGCTTCAAACCACACCAAGATCTCCTGGTTTGGTGAGCCAGTTTGGTGTAGTAGTTAAGTGTGCGGACTGTAATCTGGGAGAACCGGGTTTGATTCCCCACTCCTCCACTTGCAGCTGCTGGATGACCTTGGGCAAGCCATAGTTCTCAGAACTGTTCTCTCAAGGGCAGTTCTTGAAAGAGCTCTCTCAGTCCTGCCTCCCTCACAGGGTGTCTGTTGTGGGGAGGGGAAGGGAAAGGGGTGTGTAAACTGGTCTGAGACTCTGAGTGAAGGGAGGGGTATAAATCCAATCTCCTCTCTCTCTTCTGGTTGTCCCTGGCCCGAGAGATGTCCATTTAGCCTCTACCAGGGCCAGGGCCTTTTCTGTCCTGGCCCTGACCTGTTGGAACATGCTCCTGTGTGAGATCAGGCCCCTGCAGGATTTATTACCATTCCGCAGGGCCTGCAAAATGGAGCTGTTCCTCCAGGCCTTTGGTTGAGGCGATGGGTGTCCAGAAAGAAAGCTGGGCCCCCCTGCTGAATGCAGCTCGGATGATACAGCCTTGGTTTTCAGCGACACCAATATTGGAATCTATGAAACTGATGTTTATTGTTTTAATGGTGTTCTATTGCTTTTACTCAATTGGATGGCCCAAGTGCAATTTGTGATCTGCCCTGAGCCCATTTGCAGGAAGGGTGGAATACAAATGTGATGAAATGAATGAATGAATGAATGAATGAATGAAGGAGATGAAGGGGATGAAAGCTTATTCATACATATTTTGGGAAAATACAGTTTCTGACTTACTTAGGGTTGCCAAGTTGTTTTCTCTTACCGGCGGGGGAGCCTCGCTGGTCTCCAGGAGCTCTTTGTTGATGACCACGCCCCCAACGTGATCGACGTGGTTGCGTCACCTCTGGTGACACAGCCATGCTGCACTTCGGGGAAGGGGGCGGAGTTCCCCCCGAGGCCCTCCCGCAGCGGCGGAAAGCGGGCCTCCGAAGCGGGGTTTTACCCGCCCCCCGCCCCCACTTGGCAGCCCTAGACTTACTCCAGCCACAAGCACCAACCACAGTTTGCAGATCCAGTTTATATAAAGAACAACCAGCATAGTGCAGTGGTTAGACAGTCACTCCCTCACAGTCTAACCTACCTCACAGGGTTGTTATTGTGAGGACAAAACGAAAGAGGGGCTAATGATGTAGTCACTTTGGGACCAAGCTAGGGAGCAGAGAGAGGTATAAACAAACAAATACATCTGATTCTGTTTTGCCAGTTAATCAGAAACCCTGCTTTGTCCATTCAGACATCATACTAAACTAATTAAGCTTCTTTAATTATGATTTGTCATAATTGTAGTTGGTTTCTATAGGATCTTCTCTCATGCCTTATTCCAGTTTCATGTTTAGGGTTGCCAGGACCTGGAGATCTCCTGGATTATAACTGATGGCCAGACTACAAAAACCAGTCCGGACTATACTCAGAAAATGGCTGCTTTGGAGGGTGGACTCTGTGGCATTATGCCCTGCTGAGATCTCTCTCCAGGCTCCATCTCCAGACCAACAGGAATTTCCCAGTGCACAGTGGGCAGTTCTACTCCCGCCTACTCTGAAAAACAGGTTATTTTTCTGAAGCAAAAATTTGGTCATTTAACTTTTCTCCTTGCCCCATACAATATTATACATGAAACAAATGCAGTAACCAATACATAAATAAATAAATAAATTACAATTTTTAAATTGCAGATAGAAAAGGAAGAGACTGATGATCCTAAATGTGTCTCCCAAAACATAGTAGAATCCAAATAATTTTTTTCCTAGTATACAGTCTATTTGAGCCTATTTTACTCAAGCACTTAATACTTGCAAACAGTGCCTCTTCTCTTCTAACTCCCGGGAAATAGAGTGAAATTTAGCAGGGGGAAAAAAACTCTTTCTTAAGTTATAAAGATGAGTATTTTTTTGGGGGGGGGGTGTTGGTTTTTTTTTTTTGCCTAATTAAAAAATCCCCAAAGGATCTAGTAGAAGAGAATGTCTGCATTAAGGATCTTGACAGAGAAGGTTTTGTATGAATATAACCATTTAGTCATACGATTCGTGAGGTTTCCATTGCCAGATTTCTAATCAGGAAAAGGACATGGAAGGAGAACAAGAAGACGTGAGTTTTAAAAGCACTGGTGATGTGACTTTAGCTGCCCATGCATGAAATGGTTCAATGTCAGTCCAGGACAAAGCTTAGACAGGCAATTTCTTATGGAGCAGCTGGTTTTGAAGCAGATAAAAGGAGAGGGTGTTCTTCATTTCATCCCTGTTATCAGTTTAGCCTACATAACACACCACCCTAATTTTAGGTAGTAGTATATCACCAAAGCAATAATGGCCTAATGAGTTTAAATTAGCACTTCAATAGGCCCCGGCCACACGTGCTGGAAAATGTGGGGGGGAGGCATGGCTATTTGCGCCATCGCATTCTGGTCCACCATTATGCAATCAGATGCGACGGCGGTGCATTGCGGTTTTGTCCTTCGACGCGCGCTGCAAAGAGGACGGCCGGAGGGAATAGGTGCGCACCGGTGCGATCACACCGAACGAGTCCGTTTGCAGCCCGTGGCAAACCATTTGCTAGTAGATCTTTGCAGGTACTTTTTAACTGCACCTCTTCGGTGGCACGCTACGGGTTGGCCATGGGTGCGCTACACTTGCCAGATGTTGTGGTATGATTGCGCCCTGAAAATCTGCCCAGCATTCGTGTCTTTCACGTGGCAAATTCTCCGTGTGACCCGGGGCCAATAGAATATTATTCCAAGGCATAGGGAAAAAATGAATTGGAAAGGGAATGAAGGCGTGGCGAGAAGCAAGTAGTTCAGAAGGTCCAGCACTTCAAAGAAACTGAAGCACATAAGTGGTTTTTCAAACATTTTACCTTCTAGAAATGCTTTCAACACCAGTTTGTCAATTGAGAAACTGCTGCAGATCTGTCACAGAACTCCCATGTGCGGCAGATAATTCTGAGGTATGTCATTAAGGTGTTATATCAGTGCAGGTGTATTGGGCCATAGTGTTATTTTGTGTGAACTTAGGAATGCACCCCAAATGTGTGTGTGTGTGTGTGTAAGGCAGATTTCAGATTTTTCTGCAAACGTAGGCTTTTGTCAGATCTGTAGAAAGATCTCTCTTGTCTGTCCATAGCTTCAGTCTTTGGATTCCCAGTATCCACAGATGGGGCATGTTGAAGAATTTGTTGTGGTGCTATGCATTTCCCCTTATATCTCTGCAGCGAAAGAGGCTAGAAACGTACTTTAAAAAATGAAAGCTGAAAATCCTAATAGCACGAGCCACATATTGTTATAACATTGTAATGATGTAAAATTATTCAATTGCCAGATAAAACCCTAATGGTATGGGGAGGGATGGCCATGTCTGGAAGCCTAGGGCAGGGAAAATAAGGGGAAATCTACCATGTGGAAGCCTGCCACCAGTTCACTGTATCAGCAACTGTGAAACCATACAAGCTTCTTCCTATGTGGAAAATACATTAATTATTACATTTTTTTAAAAAAAACAACAACTGAGTGTTGATTAAATGAAAAGGAGCTTTTCCATCAGGGCTGAGTAAAAAAGAGAAAGGGCTCTTTTCAGTTCAGAGCTAAGCGATAGCTGGGGGGGGGATGAAGTAGCTGCCTATGTTAGTCTGTTGCAGTAAAAATAAACAGGAGTGTTGTGGCACCTTAAGGACTAACATGTTTTTCTTTGAAAGCTCAAGTGGGCTCTTTGTGGAGAGATCCACAAAAGCTTATTTGCAAATAAAGTATCTAAGATGCCACAAGACTCCTGTTAATTCTGTATAAGAGAGAGCGGGGTACTTAAAGATAAGGGGGGTAATTTCCCTGGAAGCCTATAAAGTATAAGCTACTGTTTAGAACCATTAGGTACCATGTGGAAGAGTCACAGCTGTGTTGGTTTGAAATAGGCCAGAATGTGCTTATTTTCTATGTATTTTAAAGAAAATGTTCATCTTGGCTTTGTAATAGTTTTGAATCTAAAGGGGAAAAACTAGTTTTGTTTACTGTTAACACTTGAAAATATATATGCTACAAGTATATAGTAAGCACCTAGAGATACCCAATTTGTAAAACTCCTGCACTACCAAAGATTCTCTTTAAGAAGGCTTTTAAAGACTGTAGTAAGAAAAAGACAACTTAGTAAAACGAGTAACCAAAGGTTACTTTATTGCAGCTAGAGACAAAGCTATAGGATTGTTATTCTGACAAACTAATGGTGGCTATGGGTGCTTTCACACACACCAAATGCACTTTCGATCCACTTTCAATGCACTTGACTTGGCAACTGGATTTCACTGTGAGAAATGGCAAAATCCACTTGCAAAAGGTCACTGAAGTGGATTGAAACGTCATTATTTATCATGTGTGAAAGCACCCAATGTAATGTTGCCAGTTACTTGCTGGGGACAGAAGTTCTCCCACTGCTCGCTCCCGCGGGTGATGGGAGAAAATAAAGTAAAAATAGACAGTGCCTCTCCAAGGCTGGGAACCCTTTGGCAGTGAGTGCGTGGGTGAAACCAGCAGGTCTGCAGACTGGGAAATTAAAACATTGTAAATAATCATATGGTCTAATGGAACACTTTATGCCGACCTTTAAAGTCTATCAGGTAGGTCCTGTTGATGTTCATTGGAGGTAGTTACCTGAGTGCCTGAATACATGTTTTGTTTTTGAGGTCCGTTCTGAAGTTCCATGCTTCCCAGATGTGCACAGGCTCCATTTGGACTGGAACTATTTTGGGGTGTGTGTGTGTAGGGGCTGTGCTGTTTTCCTGACCTGAAATTGACTGCGTGGTGTTATTTGCCTCATTGTGGAAACACATCAGTACAAATGCAGCCCTAAACAGGGCAAATGGGCCTTTTCAGGTCAGGAAAAAGGTGCCGGGGGGAGGCGTATTTATTTATTTAAGACATTTATTAGCCACCTTTCTTCCTTATAGAGCTCAAGTTGGCTTACAATAATTAATGAAATGCATAAAATAGATTACATAAAAAGCATAAAGCCAGAACTTAAAACCACTATTTAGGACACCTTTAAGCAAATCCAGTCCTAAATATAACTGTTTTCAGTTGCCTCCTAAAGACTGAAAGACCCACTGAAAAAGCCCTCTCTCATGTACCCACCAAACAAGATTCTTTGATTAATGGGACAGTCAGGCCTCAGGAGGGTCTCTCCCAGTGATCTTAGTTCCTGGGCAGGAAGGAACATATGGGAGAAGACCAGGGGTCTTGTTGTAGAAAAAGAGCTGCCGGAGCTCATTAGCATAACTCATTAGCATAACTTATTTGCATATGCCACGCTCCCTGACATCACCGGAAGTGACAGAAGGCCACACCCCCTGACATCACCGGAAGTGTGTCAGAAGGCCCGGCTACTTACCCTCCTGCTTCATCCTCATTCCCAAACGAATGAGGATCGAAGCAGAGGGCGGGGTAAAGAAGGGGGCGGGGCTTCACCATGTGACCACCCCGCCCCCTAGAGGTTCTCTTCCGGAGCTCCGTACCTGAGAGTTCCCCCCCGACTAGAGCCCTGGAGAAGACAATAACCCCGGGCCCAAGGCAGGTAGGGCTTTAAAGGTCAAAATCATCTCCTTGAATTTGGCCTGGAAGCAGATCAGCAGCCAGTAATATTGGGGTCACATGCTCCAGACAGCTAGCCTGAACCATCAGTCTAGCTGCAGCTTCTGAACACACTTCAAGGGTAGCCCCAAGTAAAATGCATTGCAATAGTGCATTCTATATGTAACCAAGGCATGGATCACTGTAGGCTAGGGTTGCCAGTTGTGGGTTGTGACATACCTGGAGAGTTTGGGGGTGGGGCCTGAGAGGGTTTGGAAAGGGGAGGGACTTCAATGGGTTATAATTCCATACAGTCCTACTTTCGAAGTGGCCATTTTCTCCAGGTGAATGGATCCCTGTTGCCTGGAGATCAGTTGTAACCCCAGGAGATCCCGCCAGCCATCACCTGAAGGCTGCAAACCAAAGAGAGAGAGCATGGGATGGAAGTTGAAAGGAAGCAAACAACCATGATGTATAGTGCCAAAAAAAAGGGGTTCTTCACCAACTTGTAAATTCATCAATGTGACGATGAGATATAACTAGAGTGTTTGCCAAATGGATTAACATTTTGTGACATACCTGGAGAGTTTGGGGGTGGGGCCTGAGAGGGTTTGGAAAGGGGAGGGACTTCAATGGGTTATAATTCCATACAGTCCTACTTTCGAAGTGGCCATTTTCTCCAGGTGAATGGATCCCTGTTGCCTGGAGATCAGTTGTAACCCCAGGAGATCCTGCCAGCCATCACCTGAAGGCTGCAAACCAAAGAGAGAGAGCACAGGATGGAAGTTGAAAGGAAGCAAACAACCATGATGTATAGTGCCAAAAAAAAGGGGTTCTTCACCAACTTGTAAATTCATCAATGTGACGATGAGATATAACTAGAGTGTTTGCCAAATGGATTAACATTATATAGGTTTTTCAACGCTACCCACTTTGATAAAGGTATACACGAAACGAGATGTAATATGCATGGTTCATTGGTGTTGATGGCATTTGAATTGCTTCCAGTAAACTGAATATTGAAAAAAGAATTTACAAGTTGGTGAAGAACCTTTTTTTGGCACAATACATCATGGTTGTTTGCTTCCTTTCAACCACCTGAAGGTTGGCAACCCTACTGTAGCTAGATCTGACTGACCCAGGAACGGACGCAGCTGACACACCAGCTGACATTGGACAAAAGCACTCCGAACCACCACAGCAACCTGGTGAATGCTGTGTCGAGTAGCTCTCCCAAACTGTGAACCTGGATTTTCAAGGGTCCCATGAGCCTGTATAAGACAGGAGATATTTCTACTAACCCAGAGAACCTCTGTCTTGTCAGGATTAAGCTTCAGTTTTGAAAAGTACGCAAACAGAGAGTGATTTCAGCAAAGCGTACTTTATTCTATCCGGAACAAGACAACTTTGGCCGGCTCGCAGGCCGGCTTATATCCCCCGAGAAACCACCACCTCAAAACACACCCCTACTTCCCTATAGGTTATTTACAGTGGCCGAGAGTCCCATAGGCTCTCGGCCGGGAACCTAGCCCCCTGATTGGAGCAGGCTAGGATCCGCATAGTCCATTGTCTCTTGGAGCGAAGCTCGACATTTGTCTCTGGAGTTGTCTGGACTTGTCTGGACTGGATACATTACAAGTTTGTTCACCCTCATTGAGCCCATTGCTGACTCCAAGCACCGGTTCAAAATATCATATTTGGAATTAACTGGGAAAGAAATATAGAGTTGGGTGTTATCTGAGTATTGCTGACACCACTGCCCAAACCTCCTTGCTGGCAACCCTATGGCAGTGAAACCAGCAGGCCTAAGGTCTAAGCCCCCTTTCTTCACAGATGATGGTCCTGACTGGAATGAGGCCTGCATGCACTTGGGAAACATAGAGTTTGAGAACACACCTCTCCATTTGATGTAAGATGTAGTTAAGCCCAAAGACTCTGGTCCTCCCTGTCTTTGCTACCACAGATCTTTTAAAACTAAAGATGCCAGGAACTGAACTTTGGACAGCTTGCCAGGAATTGAACTTGGGGCAGCTTGGGGAGGCTTGCAAGTAGAATACATATTTTGCTGCTGTCGTACACCGCTGTGATAGAGTGCAGATTGGCTGTGATTGAGGTCATTTCATTGGTAAAAATAACATTCTGTTTCCCTACGCTGCTGAGAGTTAAACATGACTGGCTTGATTGTGAAGCGCTGACCTGCAATTGACACCACTGAGGTTTTCATAAATTCTGTTTCAGAGAAATGCTTTGATTTTAATTCTAAGCACCGTTACACAGACATGCCTTTGTAAGAAACCACAAGAATGCAATAATATTTTTTAAAAGTCCAAGCACTGTAATCAGTTCTAGTCCTTCATCGATCAGAATCACTAGGCTGTTCCATAGCATTCCCCTATGGTTTCACAATAGGCTGCATTCTGTAGCTAGAAATGACATATGAGTGGGGAACGATATATGTTGTGATAATTGTCTCACAAAGGCAAAATGCTGGAACATATGCTAGGCAACTGAAATAATACTAACGGGGACCCACCGACATAAATCATTTTATGTATAGAGCAAATAACAGCATGTTGACCTCCTGCAAGGGTTTGCACACATCCTGAGCATCTAAAGCCATTCCAGCCAAAGCTTATTTTTATGAATAAGCTAAATCTGTCTCAGTACTTTTTCTTCCCACAGTTCATTGCTGTCCCCACCCACCCCCGGACTGTGGGAACTAAAGTACACATTAGAATAGCCTCTGCAATGGGAAGCAAAATACATTGCATGGAAGACCAACATAAAATAAATAAATAAGAGACTTTGTTGAAATCTGGCATGAAGATCTGTGCTGCTTTAGATGTTCTGAAACAAATAGAGTAATTAAAACTTTCTATAAATTGTAATGACCTATAATAATGACTAATCTGTAATAAAGGAAGCTGTGATCAAGGAAAGAACGCTTTATAAAATGAGGTTACATTCATTTAATTGCAGAACATTTTGTGAAAAACATTTTAATGAAAGAGTTCGATGACCAAGTTGGGAGGTGTGTAGGTTAATTTTCATCTTTAATCGTTACTGTAGTCCAGAGGTTCCCAAACGTATTTGGCCTACCGCCCCCTTTCCAGAAAAAAAAAATTACTCAGCGCCCCCCAGGATATCTACCTTCAAGAAGTGGACAAAAAGATGCAGTTTGTGGATCTGCACCTGGATCGTTCCAGCCCACCTGGATTGTTCCAGCGCCTACTTTGGGAACCAGTGCGTAGTCCATACTGAATGGAAGATACATGGAGTGGTCCAATGACAGTTCTTCAAAAACAGTGAAAAACAGCTATGACAATGAATAAAGGGAAGGGGGAGCTAAATAATTTTCCTTCTAGTTATTTTTTCCATGCTAATCCCTACCTCCAAGCTGCTTCCCCACCTGTGTGAAAAGCAGCTTGCATGGAGTAAAGGAATAGAAACCATCTGAAAAGGGAAATATTAGGTTCACACATGCACACTCAAACTTGCAGCCTCCTGAGACTACTTGTTATTTTTTTAAAAAACTGATCAGCAGACTGTTACATGTATCTGGCCTGTGTTTAGGTCTAAAATTGGGTCACAAAGTTTGGCAAAAGAATCGACTTTGCATGTAGATGTAGTGTTTAAATATGGCAAAGAAAACTGTAGACTGTCTACCCTTTTACCAGGAAAATTGTGCCACGCTTTCCCCTAAGGGACTCACTCTGTTCTACTCATTTGTAGTATTTTGTTACATTTTTATAATGATGCAATTTTCAACTTGTCCTTCAGTCAGACCCATTAGCCTGAGATGATATTCAAGAAGCATCTGCGAAGACCATTCCTTTGATACAGGCAGAAACTACATTAGTTTGCCAGGGCTCTTTTTGTAGAAAAAGTCCAACAGGAACTCATTAGCATAATAGACCGCACCCAACAGCAGAAACTCATTCGCATATTAGGCCACACCCTGACAACACAGCTCATTAGCATATTAGGCTGCACCCCCATGTTACCAGAAGTGTAGTCATCCAGCCACACCCACCTTTTGCTTCTTATTCTGTTTATCCTGTTTGTTGTCAAACCCCAGGGCTTTTTTTGTAGCAGGAACTCCTTTGCATGTTAGGCCACACACCCCTAATGTAGCCAATCCTAATGAGTTTCTGCTGTTGGGTGTGGCCTATTATGCTAATGAGTTCTTGCTGGGCGTGGCCAACTCGGGAGCCAGCCGGAACTCCGTTCCTGTGTGTTCCTGCCCAAAAATAGGCCTGAGTTTCCCTCCCAGCAATTGGCAAAAAATATCTTCGAGCAGTATCTATAGCAGAGATGGTATTCTCCTCACAAAAAGAATTTCAGCTCGGATGCACAAGACAATATGATCTAATTAATTTGCCCCTCCCAAAAAAAACCCCGCTCCTAGCAAGAGTACCTTATTTTCAAGTTATATGCGTACTTAACGTACTAAATATTAGCATATGATATGGAGCATACGATAACATGGAATTTGTTGCTGGGCCAATTGGGATGATATTTGTGTGTATGAGAAGCTTGGCTAAAGAGACCACAGCAGCATTGCCTTGATGAGAAAATACCTAATTAATGTAAACATTTTCTCTTATGGATCAAGGCAGCTTGCCATTTCAAGACTAAAAACATATAAAATGTGCCTTCTAAAAACTTCTAAAGATGATGCCCCCTCCCACCTCTTCAGGGAGATTGTTCCACAAGGTGGGAGCCACTACAGAGAAGGGATGGGCTCTAGTAGACGCCAAGCAGGCTGCCTTAAATGGGGGAACAACTAGAAGGTGGCAACCAGAAATCCACCACTGGAAAATGGGGGAAGGCTGTAATGCAGGATTACCATATTTTGAAAAGCAAAAAAGAGAACATATTTCCCAACTGACAATTTCAAACAAGTGATCACTATGACAAAACTAATTTTAAATACCCCTACTATTTAAACTCTGATAATTGCTACTAAGTAGGAATATTTCTAACCTTCCAACCCTAAAAGAGGACATTTTCATCAGGTTTTTTTAAAAGAGCCCCAAAGAGGGTGGACACCAAAAAAAAGAAGACATGTCCTCTAAGAGGGGGAATCAGGTAACCCCATGTAATGACGTATTAGGAGTTACTGTGTATCCCTCTCCCACAAGTACCAAGTTCCACCAGCCACAATTGGTAAGGACATTTTCTGGGTCACTCTCAAGTGAACTTCTGCCCTTTGTAAACATTCAAAGTTATAACATTTGTAGCTAATGCCACTAATGTCATTTTAATTTTGTATTGGAAAGTGGGGAAGGGCCTGAGTATCATTTTAATAAAAATTTTGGGAGTATTGTCATTCTGGAAAATAAATAAGTATTGGAACAATGCTCTCAACACTTTATTAAACTAATCATGCCCTTCCTGACTCTCCCAAGCAGAATAAAATAGGAGAAGGAGGGAGGGTGAGAGAGAAAGGAAAGGCCCCCCAGGTGATCAGTGATGGACTAGCCCTTTAAATTTTAACGGACCATTATTTCCTATGGGGTAGACCTGGCATCCAACTTCAGAGACTAGGTCTGCACCATAGGAAATAAGGTTTCTTTTCTTTTCTTTTTTTTAAATCCCCTGAAAACAGGGTAGCTTTATTTATTTTTGTTACACCTACACAACTACAGAAAAATAGAAAAGGGGGGGGGAGAAAAATAAAAAACCCCAGGGTACAAGACAGCAAATAAAGCAACCCATACTATAACTAAAAGCCCAAGAAAGGAAGGTCTTTAACAGTTAGTGTCCAGTTAGTCATAAAAATAATAACTTTTCGTTTAAGTCAATGAATTCAAGAGTTAGTGAGTCCGTGTTAGTAATTGTCTATCTTCTTCTTCTTTTTTTTAGTGAGCACAAAGTCTCTTTCATCTTCTTCAGTTGCGGGTCTTTAACTTCTAAAGAGTTACTTGGGTCCCCTTAGCCGCAAATCATATGCATCTCTGGCCGTGCCACCTTCTGCTCCTCCTGGGTCTCCGTCCATCTCTTCCAGAGTGTCTGCTTGGCCCCCTCCGTCTGGCTGTTCTTCCCTTTTCGATCCATGAAACTGCTTCAACCATTCTTCCGCTTTAAAAACCGAGTCAATTTTCTCCCTTTTGTCTTTATATTTAAACACCACACCCTCGGGGAAATTCCAGGAATACGAAATCTGGTTGATCTGGAGGGTTGAAACAAGTTCCTTGTAGGCTTTTCTTTTCTGTCGAATCTCAAATGGGGTGTCCTTTAGGACCCTGATAGTTGTTGCTCCCAGCTGCAGGGGGTTGACTGCTGTCACTCTGAGAATATCATCTCTCACCTGCCTTCGGAGAAACTTGACAACAATCTCGCCCAGTAGATTATTTTGCTTAATATACTTAGAGTAGGATCGAAAAACCACCTCGATCTCTGCTTCCGCTTCTACCGATGAGCTGCCGAGCGCCAAAGCGATTAGCTCTGCTATCACTTTCTTCAAGTTTTCTCAAGGTTTCTTTACAATTTAGGGCTCTTCCACATTCTCATAACTTGTGTTTTGCTCCCTCTAGTGGTCAATTCGATATTGCACAGTTTATGTCCTATGTGTCACCCTGCAGATTTAAATTTGCAGGGATGTACATACAGCAATGTAATATCAAATTGACCACTAGAGGGAGCAAAGCAAGTATGGAAAAGAAATGAGTGATGTTTCTTATTGTATGCACTGCATACTATCTATGGTAAATTGACTTTGATCAGTAGTTGGCACCTGGACTTTCTGGACCAAAATTGGAAGGCATACAATAAGAAATATCACTCAGCATGTATGCAATTGACTAAAGCACAAGGCCAGACTCGAGGCCTCACAAACATTCTTTTGCCTTGTGTAATTTATTCTTGATTGTTAAACTCCTTTCTTGGTCCTATATCAACCTGTATATTGCTTTTGTATATTGTTTTACTACTGTATCATGAACCTTAACGTACAGACATTGTTTGACCATTGGAGAAGGCTGATTTGGGCCGAAACGCATCAGGTCGCAATAGTTCCCTGTTGTGTGCATTGCATTTTTATGCTGTACTGAGGCTCCAGGTGGGCCCATAAATGTATACATATATTGGTTCTTAACTAACCTTGACTTAATAAAGGCTGTGCCTGACAAGCAGCAACGCCTTCCTTGGCTTCCTGAGACCAGAGCTAATCCCACAGGAAGCAAGAACAGTCATAGCCAATAGGGTCTGCTTCAGAAAGGCCAGAGACTCAGGCCAAAGATGACTTGACAGCTGTCCCTGTGCCTAGCTGGCTGGAGGGGAAAGCAACAGGGAGAGAGGAGGAAGAGCACAAGTGACCTGAACATCTTTCTCTCTGTGTCAAAGTCCCCAAAAACTGAGACTCTGGAGGGTGTATCACCCCTTGCCAACCTTAGCAACACTGCAGATTCTCACAAATACACAATAACACTTAGCATTACTGTTCAGAAAGCATCATGTAGACTATCACAGTGAATTTATGGCTGAAATGAGATCTGACTCAGCAGTCTCCTGGATCATAACGTATTCTGTTGGCCACTAGGTTATGTAAGTTCCATGCATCAAACAGTCCATGGAGCCTCTGAAGATCTATGCACCATGCCCAGTTAGGTATGATTTTACTGTTCCATAAATAGGTCCTATGATTCTAATTTTTAAAACATGATGTGATTAGGAATTGTTAGATATACTTAGCAGAATTAAAGCAAAGCAGATGTGTATTAGCTGTAAGAAAACTTTACTAGAAAAATATGGGGAAGGGTTATGTTGGAAGTTAAAAACAATCTATATAACTAATAGCGAAAGGCGCCCCCTGCGTGCGGATACCTAAATCCGTGCATCGGGGGCACCTGGGGGGGGGAGGGAGATTTCTGTGCACACTTGGGGCAGTCCCCAGGTGTGCACAAAAATCTAAAAACCTGAAAAAATATCGGGGGATACTTAAATCCCCCCAAAAGTGACAGAGTGTCCCCTGCGCATGCATGCGCAGGGGACGCTCTGCGAATTCCCTCGCCGCCGCCGCTTGGGGGGGGAAGAGAGCAGCGAGGCTCGAGCGGCAAGCTGCTCGGGTCTCACTTCGGAGGTGGCAGCAGGGGGGGGGAAGAGCAGCGGAACGTTCCCCGGGCCAATTGGAGGCGGCGAGGGTGGGGCGCTCGGATCCAAGAGCCCAGAGAGCGCGGCGGCCTCCGGTGGCGCCGAGGACCCGACGTGTGTCTGGGGGCTGATTCCTTCCTTCCCTCCCACGCGCGAGGACAGGTCTGTGCGACCGGCCGAGCAAGGGTGGGAGATCGAGCGGGGTGTGTGTGTGGAGGAGACAGGGGAGGAACCGGCGGGATGGGGGGGAACTTACCCCCTCCTGCTGCTTCCTCCTCTGCCTCCTGTGTGGAGGTCCCCCCCGCGAGTATCGCAGGTCCCGCCCCCTTGTCAACAGTCTAACTGTCTAAGCTATATCTTGTCTGTTTGGTGGTTCTGCCTCATGTTTGGTGAGACTGAACTGTGAGATGAGAACAAAAGGAGATTACGTTTACCCCAGTCCCCCCACCTTCCTGTGTGTATGTGACAAACTGCATGTAGCATCCTCAATTAACCAAGAGCAGTTCCCAAATTCAACTAATCAGGAATAATACCTCCTCTTCCTTGGCGGGAAGACCTGTGCATGATAGCTAATTAGTCCTAACTAGCTAACATCGGCATGCATAAACAAACAGGTTAACTCTTTCATGTCTGAAGTGATTGAACTTACAAACTCCAACAGGAATGTTACCTGATCCTGCATTTTACTGAAAACTGTACATGAGAACAGACATTGACGTACAATCATTTTATAGTTTCCTACAAAAAAGTACCTACCTGGTTGTGTCTAATGCTATATGTTTCACAGGCATTGACCCTAAGATATCCCTGACTGATACCAGATTGATACCACCAAGCACGTCATTATTGCTCTCCTGCTCTCCTATCCAACAATGTTATTTTAGCCTACATAAGCACACTAATTATAGCAGCTGTGGCTGGTTCATACATGAAGATTCATCCATTTGGTGTGGTCTTTAAGAGCAACAGACTCTAATCTAGAGAACTGGGTCAGTCACAGTTCTCTCAGAGCTCTCTCAGCCCCGCCTACCTCCCAGGGTGTCTGTTGTGGGGAGGGGAAGGGAAAGGAGTTTGTAAGTTGCTCTGAGACTCCGAGTGAAGGGAGGGGTATAAATCCAAATCTTCTTGTACTGATTTCTTATCATTTGATTACTGAACACTGGAATTCAGGTAGCTGGATGTATAAACTAGTTTCATTGCTAAACACTGAATCTGAGGTAACACTAAGGTTGCATTCGTGAGATCTTTCATGACCATTCACTCGGGTAAGTCACCACTAACTATTTTAATAAGAAAGTAATGAACCTGAATATAATGAACCATCCCAAATCCCTTTCTAAACAGCACGTTATATGATGGTGCTCATCATTACACGGTCTCTGAAGGCCCAACTACACATTACAAACTCCAGCAGGTTCTCTGAAACCAATTTACTTCCCTGATTCAACTCAGGATGCAGCAATATTTGTAATGAGGAGTTTCACCTTGACTAGCAGAGAACTGGGAAGGTCACTTGACTGATGGGCTTCTGCCTCTAGAAGTTTAATGGGAATGGAATGAAAACCCCAGGCATTTAAAGTAGGCAGAGTAGTGAATTCAGTCTGTAGAAACAAAAAGGAAGGAGGAAATGCAGTTATGGATTCTGTTAATCTAACACTTCCCTCTCAAGATATATTTTAACTCTTTCTGTATACTAATTACCATATAATGCTTTGCTTTGATGTTGAGGCGGCAGAACAGATCCAAAGACTATTTTGCATTCTCTGTAGCGGGGGTGCTGTCAAGTTGCAGGTGACTTATGGCCGGTGACCCTGTAGGGTTTTCCAGAGAAGAGACATTTGGAGATGGTTTGCCATAGCCTGACTCTGTGAAGGCACCCTGCTATTCCTTGGTAGTCTCTCGTCCAAATGCTAACTGGGGGCTGACCCTGCTTAGTTTCTGAGATCTGACTAGCCTGAGCTATCCGGGTCAGGGCTTTCTCCACAGAGGATTCAGAGCTCAAGCTGATATTCTTGTCAGCTAGACACAGCACAGGAAGGCTTTATTGTGAGACTCTGGGCACCTGGATCCTGTGAGGCATGTAAGGAAGAGGTTCATGGCTGCAGACTTTTTCCATCTCCCCTTCCCTCTGCAGCCTTTTGAGACCTCTGAAAGGCTGATTTTCTGAGTCACAAAATGTTGTAGACTGCAGTGAAGAGGGGGAGATTGGGTGACATTTGGGAGACCCTTGAAAATATAAGGAACTGGACTGAAGCTTAAATTTTCTGCTTTTTACCCCATGGTTTTGTATTGACACGATCACTACCTGAAGAAAAAGCCCTGGGTCGTTTCCTTTCTCTAAGATCAAAGAATGAGTTTGACAGTGAGTCATGTAATTTGGTGCTGTGGGAGAGAAGATTTGTGTCCAGAATCAAGGAACATGGGGTCCATAAGTCCTGATAAACTGTTCTTTATTTCCCTAGTGCCAAGAAATCTGTTTATGTCTTAGAACACCATCTGTGCCAGTTCCTTCTGCCCACAAGCTCGTAAGATAAAAAGGGATATTGAAATGAAAGCAACATAAAACCCAATCTGCCCTCTTTATTACCCAAACCAACAACTTAAAGCAGCAGGAAACCTTTCACGGTCAGGGAAGGCCTCATGCCTGTGTTTGCATAACTGCTGGTCCTATGTAGCTATAGCTAAAATATTACTGGACCACGCCACATATTATTTTGTACATTGTCGTCCTTTCCAAGAAAATAGAATAAATACTTAATATTAGTGTTTGAGAGATCTAGCTTGAAACCAATAACAAATTAGTGCAAAACCAAGCCAAAGACAAGTTCCAAATGATTTAATGTGAAAAAGGCACTATTTCTTTGCACACATTCAAGTTTATACATTAAAAACATTGGCTATCACATTTTATTTATTTACCGCCTGGGTGCCTGACAAAGATACACTGTTGTGCTTGGGGAGGGTTTTTTTTTTTTTAAATTTTTAGCTGTGCAAAAAATATTCTGGACAATTTAAGTAATGATGCACATGGGAGGCAGGGTAAGGTAATTTCCACCACAAAATCTAGTAGTGTGCTTCGTGCTTCCCTTTGAGGGTCTTCTAGATACCGTGTTTCCCCGAAAATAAGACACTGTCTTATATTTATTTTTCCTCAAGAAGACACACTAGGGTTTATACCACAAATGCATAGAAATCCTGCTAGGGCTTATTTTTGGGGTAGGTCTTATTTTCGGGGAAACAGGGTAGTAGTGTTTTCAATCTCTGGGTCTAAGTTTATAATCCTATGCTCACTTTCTTTGGAGTACTGAGTCCCATTAAATTTAATAGGACTTCATTCCAGTTAAACATCGTTAGGACCAATGTTCCCTCTAAGCTGTGGAGTCTTGTGAGCAAAAATTCTACTTTGGGAGCTACTGGCGTGAAAGTTGTGAGTGAGCGATTTGGCTACTGCATCAATTAGTTTGCTCTGGAGCCATCCTTCCCAAACAAAGGCAAACATGTGTGAGCCAGAGGCTAAAAAACTGTGAGCTAGCTCACACTAACTCAGCTTAGAGGGAACACTGGTTAGGACCAGTGGTCCCTCTAAGCTGTGGAGTCTTGTGAGCAAAAATTCTACTTTGTGAGCTACTGGTGTTAAAGTTGTGAGCGAGCGATTTGGCTGCTGCATAAATTAGTTTGCTCTGGAGCCATCCTTCCTGAGCTAGGACAAAAATATGTGAGCCGGAGGCTAAAAAACTGTGAGCTAGCTCAGCTTAGAGGGAACACTGCTTAGGACCACGCTGTGCAGACCACTTCATGTGCAACAAGGAAACAAATGGTCATGTGTCAAGATGACAAGCATGTCTTATTTTACCACACCAAAAAAGAGTGTTGTGCCCCCCAATAAGGGATTATTTCTATGCTTTTGTGGACTGATGCTCACTTTGTTTTATTTTACCACATTTTATTTTATTTTGCCACAGTATGTTTGGAGGCCACCAGCTACGTGCAGTGCAAAAATACACCAATTAATCTTTACGCTGTTAAGGAGAGAAGCTTTTATATGCCAGTGGTGGTCTTAGGAAACCCACTTGGATGTTGGCTAGATATTCAAAGCAATATTGTGCTGTTTCCCCATCAGAACATTTTAAATGCCATTTAACATAATCTGTATTGTTTTATTAGTACGTCTGTTGTAACACTATCACTGAGGGGTTCACAAAAGATTATTTCCCAAGTGCAATGTTTAGCAGGGAGCAAAGAGTTCCTAGAAGTGATTTTCAAATGTTGAAATTCACAGCTAGACCAATTATAACCAAGATGCTAAAAATGCTGCAGACATGTTGCACAAAACCTAGTCTGAGAAGTGCCTCCTTTGCAACTCGACTGCACGTCCCACATCCCTTGTCAGTATATTAATCACAAATGGCTTTTTTGTCAACCTCAGACTCAAGAGAAGCATCATGCTTACCAGTAAAACTCAAAGCTAAATTGTATGGCTTACCAGGCATGGCCCTAGAAAATTGAAGGGACAGAGAGAGAGAGAGAGACCTAGAAAAGAGAAGAGAGAGAGAGAGAGAGAGAGAGAGAGAGAGAGAGAGAGAGAGAGAGAAGAAAACATACTGAAGTAAATAGATCAGGGTTCTAATAAACCCCTATTTTAAGGTTCATACAAGTCAGAATCCAGACTAAATCTGGAGGAGAAAAGCTTCATTCATCTTGGGTGCGTTTCACAGAGGGCCTTCCTTATGTAGCAAGTCCAAGAAAAACTTGGAAAAAAGAAGTCTACTCTGCTAATAACTGTGCAAAAACTTCTTAACATTGATTCACAAGACAAGAAGGACTTTGTGAAAGAATCCCCGCATGTAGGCATTAGCTGTCCAGTAAGAGTATAAGAAAAGAAGTACTATCTAGATTATTTTTAAAAAGGACTCAAAATTTTCTCCACATGGGCTCATCATATTGCGTACAACCTAAGATACCGCTATCATCAATTTATTAATGCTTATTGTATGCTCTACAACATCCTGTAACACCTAAAGGGAAATGAAGTCCATTCAGAAAGTCACAACCCCCTCCTCAGCAATTCTCCCTTTACAAATCAGAAGGTAGGTTTGTGATTGGAGGTGACTGGGTTTCCAGGAAGAAGGAGCTGATTGTTCTGTGAAGTCATATTTTTCAACTGTTCAGGATCGTTACTTGGATTTCAAGACCCAGGCTTATGCCAAAAAGGGTAGATCAGCATCTCACTGAAATACAGCCACAGGCAATAGAAGTACAGAACTGTGCAGCCAGATTCCAAGTCCAGCTTGTCAATAGCCTGGCATTATGTCTGTGCAAAAATATAAAGCATATAAAGTGGATTTAGCATCCAGCTTATTAATAGACTGATATGGTCCTTGTGAAGACTAACTACAGCATAGTTTTGGACTTGTATATTTAACAATATTTTTACTTTTGTGTAATTATAGAATAGCTTTGGCTGTATTAGTCTCCTAGCTATCACTAAAGTTCATCTCTCCCTCCCTCATGGTTGTATATATTAGGTTACCAGTTTTCCTTTCTGTTTATTTTCTACTTCATTCATGGAATACATTCAAGAAAAGGCTAAAAAAATATATCCATCAGGAGCTAAGAAGCTACGGGAGTTTCACTGTTTTTCTAAAAATTATATTATTAATAGTAGAACCTTTCTTAGGCTGCATCCTCCGTTGTTCAGACATTGCCACTGTGAATTGAGCAGCATCGCAGTGACCATTATGAGTCAATGCAAGGGCGTTCTCTATACTTCCTTCACTCATTCCTTTGTACCCTCCATTCTCCCAGCTCCTCAACCACCAAAATTAGTAGTTGCTATAGCATTATAATACCTGTTTTTTAAGTTTGCAAAAAATCTTCTGGTGGCATGGGAGGTGGGAACTGGGAATGTCAGCTGTAAAATGTGGAAATACATGATATGCTAATCATCTTTGGCTGTGATCTTCTGGGCAAGATGGTGGCAAATCAGGTTTAGGAAAGATGAGGGCAAAGGTTCAAAAGATTTTTACATCTGATAAAGTGGGCTCTGGTTGACAAAGGCTTATGCAAAAAGATGTCTACTACTCTTTAAGGTGTCAAAAGAAACTTTTAAATGACACCTTGGTAATTATTTAAAAACCTGCAAAGCCTCTTTGGACCTGGACAATGAGACAAAAAGAAAGGGCTATAAGGGCAGCTGTACCATGGAGGAGGGAAGGCCAGTGGCACAGTTTTTTTAATGCAGAAGGTCTCATGACGTATTCCTGGAACCTCTAGCTACACAGTCGTAGCAGCAAATGTGAAAATTTTGCCTGAGTCTCAGGAGAGCCCCAGAGGAAGCAATAATGAGAAAGATGGACCAGTGGTCTAATTTGAATAAGGCAACATTTTCCTATGAAAAAATAACACCTTGATCACACTAGTGTGTCTCTGATCTTACTTACTTATAACAACTTGTTTCCAATCACTGCCTGAAATCATAGAATCATGGAATCATAGAGTTGGAAGGAACCTCCAGGGTCATCTAGTCCAACCCCCTGCACAACGCAGGAGGTTCCATGCCCAGAAGACTTATACTACAATGTCACTTTCAACTGCATAACCAGAAGTGATAGCACCCTGTCACAGAATGCTCTAGGATTTTCCAGAAACTCTATGGTAAAACCCATAGAATTTTGTAGGGATCCTAGACAGTCCCGTGACACAGTAGTGTTGCTTCCAGTTATACAGTTAAATAAAATAATCTCTTTATTTATTGTGATTTTATTCAACTTCCTGTTTTATTTGTTCAACTATCTCTATGTAAGCCGCCCTGAGCCTGTCTTGGCAGGGAGGGTGGCATATAAATTAAATAAATAAATAAATATAGCCAGAAGTGATGTCGTGGTGTTGCAAGGTGCTGTCTCCCCCCACTTTCCACTATCATTCTATTAAGGGGCAGCAGGGGTCCAAGGCAGAGGGCAGGAGGTTGCCTATGGGCAACCTGTCCACTGTATGCCGAAGAGCTCCTGTCAGTCAGAGTAGGCAATATTGGCCTTGATAGATCAATGCTGTAGTTCAGTAGAAGGCAGCTTCACATGTTCGTTTCCAGCAGTTAGGCTGCAAATTTTAAAAGGACACGGCAAAACATGCAAGAAGCCATTTTACTTCTTTCTGGAAAAATTCCTGCAGTTTCTTTGCCCTCTTTGCTGCATCCTTTGTTCAACAGGCTGTAAGTAGGTGCCAGTAATCTTTCACTCCCCTTCAGCTTCTTCCTTCCTCTGCCAAGATCAGTTGAGAAGCAGGCAGGGAAGGATGTTCTACAGCAGCCTAAAAAGTAACGAAGCCAAATAAAGTACCATGAAAGCCTGTTTCACTTCCAAAACTGGAATACAGGTTGCAGACTGAAGTGCTTTTATTTTACCTGTTCAGCAAACTCCTCCTGCAGGAAACGAATAAACAAACAATCTCAAGGCATCTGTTAGTTGACATGAATGTACAAACATTTTAAACTATTAAAAAAAACCTTGGTTAAAATTGAAAAAAAAAACCCACCCAAAACTTGGAACCCTTAAAGTTACGTGGGTTGATGACAGAAAGAGGCTGGGATTATGAGCCTGTAAAATGATTCTTTGTGGAGTCTGAACAACAACGTTTTGTCTTCATGCAGAAAAACTCAACATTGATGTGGCTGCATGGCACGGAGTAAATTTGCAAACTCACTGAATATTCAGATCATGCTGAGAGTGAAACTAGACCGGAAAGCACAATGCTGTCTTCAAAAAAGCAGTCTCCTTTTTGGCACAGTAGTCTACATTTTGTACATATATTTTAAGAAAACCAGTTGAAAGCACACTGCTCACTCACACCAGAGGCATGGATGATCTTAATAAGACTCAGTAGAGCCTCCCCACCCTACCCCCCACTGCCGATGTCCAAAGGCATGGAGAGAAGGGGGTAACTAGGATACTAAAGGTGTGCTCAGGCCATTCGCCCTAACATCACTTGTATACATGTTGTCCATGTGTCTGTATATGTTGGAGGGACAGACTTTATGAAGTTTTACTGGGATATTCTGTTTGTTTCTAAGTTATGAGCAGTGATGTCCATGGTGTACACAATACAGCTGCAACTACAGGCTAGGAAATTCCTGGAGATTTTGGAAGTGGAGCCTGCAGAAGGTGGGGTTTGGGGAGAGGAGGGACCTCAGTGGGGTGTAATGCCCATAGAGTCCATCCTCCAAAGTAGTCATTTTCTCCAGGGGAACTTGATCTCTGTTGTCTGGAGAGCACTTGTAACTCTGGGAGATGGGTCTAGAGACTTCCCAAGGTTTTAAATTTTTAAGTCTTGTTTCATGATCAATTCATGTCCATATTTCCCTTGCGCACTGTATTCCATGCGGCTCCGCCAACGGAGCAGCTGTGACTTCCGTTTCACTGCTTTCTCAAGGCAGATCCTGCATAGTCTCAATTCTGTGGCCTAATTCTCCATTCATTTGTTTAATCTAGGTTCAGTGAAGCTACTCAGAGCAATCTTCCCCTGTCTTTCAAGAAACTTGGCACAGGCACTTTACTTTTTCTATGTAATTATAAAAGGTGGCAAATGTATTAATCATATCACGGCTGTATGTAGTTTGTTTCACCTCCTTCTATGATCTCTCTTTGTTTAAAATCCACCTGGTAGTTGGAAACCCTAGCTGTACAATGTATCATAAACATCTTGGAATACAGAATATTTGCAAAACTGATACACTGCCGTCACAGAATGGAGTGAAAGGCCATACAGGTTTGCCACAGACATTATATCCCTTCCAGAGATCTCTCCCTCCCCTTGCACTTCCTCCTTTCCCCTTGTCACCTTCAGGAAACTAGTTGCCACCATGCTGGTTCTACGGCTTTACGAGAGAGAGTTCAGAGCACCCCCTCCTGCCCCTAGGCAACCCCTGCTTTCATCAGGCCACGCCCTGATGTAGCACTAAACTTGAGGCATGAAGAACCCAGGCAGAGTAAAGAAAAACAACAAATGTTATAGCAAGTGAGTGAACAGGAGAAAAGTTATGAAAACAGGGCAGAATTAATACAGGGCAAAACACGCAAAGAAAGAGCCAGCTAGAAACTAAGGTTGCCAAGTCTGGGTTGGAAAATACCTGGAGATTTTGGGGGTAGATCCAGGAGAGGGTGGGGTTTGGGGAGGGGAGGGGCCTCAGCATGGTACGATGCCATAGAGTCCACCCTTCAAAGCAGCCATTTTCTCCAGGGGAGCTGATCTCTGCCACCTGGGGATCAGTTGTAAAAGTGGGAGATCTCCAGACCCCACCTGGAGGCTGGCAACCCTACTAGAAATCAATAAAGCTCCCTGGCATGACTACTTAGACCCTTTCAATACTTGATCTGAGTAGGCCCGACTCACCCTACTGTGGAGCAAGGGAACAATTAACTCCAAAATCAGCTTCACTGCCACTTACCTTCAGGGAGGGTTGCCAGCCCCCAGATCCGGGTGGGGTTTCCCCCACTTCTGGGGGCTTCAATCTGCCCCCGACCAGATGGCTGGTGGGGGAAGCCTTGCCCCAAGCGCGCCCACCCACCCCTCTCCCTCTCCTCCTGCCTGATTTAAAGGGCTTCAGCTGATCAGCGGGGACCATGTAGCTCACCCAGCTGGAGGTCCCTTTAAATCTAGCAGGAGGGAGGGAGAGGGGCCGTCACAGGAGCATGCTCACTTCACAAAAAGACCCTTTAAAGGGGGCCTTATATGCTCTCTGTTAGAGCTCTTCCTCCTTAGCGATTGCTGTCTATTTTCCCTCCACTTCCCCCCAGTCCAATCCAATCCCAATTTAACAGGAAATCTAGGCCTATTTCAAAATTTACACAAGACCTCAGGCCTCTGTGGAAGACAGGCTTTCTTGAGGCTTCTGGGGGGAGGGGGGATACACGTGCACACACACAGAAAGACTGAATGACATTCACCTGTGTAATAGTATCAGGGTTGCTTATATGCTGCAGGGTACAAAGGCGGTGTGTGTGTGTGTGTAAATTCAGCTGCTGAAATTGAACTTGTCATTTACTCAAAGGATGTTTGGTTAAAATCAATAAGCGAACTTGGACAAGGATATAGCCTATCCTTCTCCTTGACATTTCTTCTGTGTGGAGGGATTTTTTTTTTGTATGGAGGAGCATTTGGTCATGTAAGCCTGCAATCTGAAGTGGTAGGGATGCCAGGCTCCAGGTGAGACCTGGGGTCCCCGGAATTACAGTTTATCTCCAGACTAAAGAGATCAGTTCCACTGAAGAAAGTGAACACTCTGGACTCTATGGCATAGTACCCTGCTGAGGTTCCTGTCCTACCTAGGCTCCATCCCCAAATCTCTAGGAGCTTCCCAACCTTGATATGGCAACCCTCATCCCCCCCCCCCCAATCTCCTGCCAGTGGCCAGAGGGGACCTGCCAACTGTAGGTACAGCCCAGCAACAGGGAGAACAGCAGTAGATACATGATACAGCCCTCTTTACAGACTTCAGCTTCTCATACGCTTTTCTGGTGTTTTGGTTTTAGCAAGCGGCTGAAGTGTAAAGGGGAAGAAGTCTTTTAGAGCCTCTGTGGCTCTTTCTACTCAGAAAGAGAAGCATAAAAAGTCATTTGCCAATTTCTCAATACTGGGGGAAGTGGCTGAGCTCCACAACAGCATGCCTAAGCGTGACATTGTGTGTGGAGTCCCTGTACCAGGGCCTAGATTTGGCCTCCTGTTGCCTAATTTTAATTGCCTACAATAGGAATAAACTATTGGGCTCTAAGAGCCTCCAGCACAGACTCTCATCTCATTAAAAAAACTCTCTCCTTTTTGGTAATAGCCAAAACTCCAATATGGTTTTAAGGCAAACTAACATTTTTTAAATCTAATCCCAAACACAAACATGATCCAAGACATCATCCCTATTAGATCCAGAGGGATACTGTTTCCTTATAAGGCAGACAGCACCTGTCTGTATCTCCCACATAAAACTGCTCCTGTCATAGATTAAACTTGTATTGCAGCAAAACCTCTTTTACATTTAGAGAGGCAATTAATCTAAAATGTATTTCCCCAAAAAATCGAATTGTTCACCATAATCTGACATTTGTTTACTTCTGTTACATTTCACCCATCCAACACTGGCTGTTAGCTTGAATGCTTGGCATCTGACAAATTTTAAAGAGAATCTTGGGGGGAAATTTATTTCCACAACATAATTAGCTATAAATCAGCGATGCAAAAGCTAAGGGAAAAAACGGCTAATTAGTTGTACCAATGTACATTGTATTCAAAATGCTGCCTCAAAGTATTTTGTTTTTCTGAAAAAGAAAACGCTCTAGTTACCTAGTTTATTCATGAAGGTTAAAAGGGGACAACATTAGTAATGTTTTTCTCCTGCATTTAAAGCTGGCAGTGCCCCTTTGGCATTAGAGGTGCCAGCATGAAAGCAATGAAATGGAGTCCTCTATTTATAAACAGAACAAGTACATCACTGGCACCAATAACCTGAACCGGCTTATGACCTTGTGTCACCCTGTTACTTTGCCTTAGTTCAACCCTGGGGAACCTCAAGGGTGTGAGTAATTTTTTCCTGTGCTGAGATACGATAGACACCTGTCAGCAAGATAGAGATCATGTGCTCTTTCGTGTTTCCAAACAGATGCCAAGTCATAAAGGTTCCAAGTCATAAAGGTCATCAAGGATTCTGAGAGGGGAACCAGCATGTTTCCATATCTCTTTACTGTCTCAGTCTATACAATCCCCCATAGCTGACTTTTAAAGACTCTATACGTATCCTGTTAATGCAAATCTGTTACTGTATTATGACCAACATCATGGTTCATTTTTAAAAAAATAATAAGAAAGATGGGTTCAAGGTTACCAGTCAGATGCCATTGGGAGTACAAACTGTTCATGAGACAGGCCACATTGAGTACATTCATACTGGGCAACTGGGAATATTTAACTGAGCAAATCTTACATGAGATTCTACTTCATGGATGGAACAATGTAATTTCTTCAGCTCTATGGCTGCCACTCTCTGACCACTTAAAAGGCTAAATCAGTCCAACTCAAGTTGTGACTGGCTTAAAATACAAAGGATGAGAAAAAGATTGTTTGATAAACTGCAGGCTGGGGTCATTTCCTGCAGGAGCGCACAGGAACGGAGCTCCGGCAGTAAAGAGCCCAGGGGGCGGGCACATGCAACAAGCCCCACCCCCTGCTCCCAGCGGCCCTCAGTCAGAGCAAGAAGCAGCCAGATAAGCTACAGAGCTCCCCCCGGCCCCCCCGGTCCAAAACAGTCCAGTGGCACCTTTAAGACCAAGTTTTATTCAGGTACAAGCTCTCCCTCCTCTGCGAGGACAGATCTGCACGTTCCCCCCCCCCCAATAGCTAGCAATCCAAAACAGTCCAGTGGAGCCTGAGCGGTGGGTGTTGCTTTCTGACACACTTCCGGTGATGTCAGGGGCATGTGGCATATGCAAATGAGTTATGCTAATGAGCTATGCTAATGAGCTCCTGCCCCTCTTTTTCTACGAAATGACCCCTGACTACAGGCAATATATAAGGCTTATCCTAGAAAGCAGATCATATTTTGTACCCTTGGCACAATTTTCCTCCAGATTATGCAAAGTACAGATTCTGCCATGGAAGGGCCTCTGAGAGGAATTTTATGAGGTGGTGCAAAAAAAAATTTCGGGGCCCCTTTCCTGCTCTGTTAGCCATCTTTTAAAAAGTCCATAGTGGTTTTAAGCATAAGGTTAAAAAAGGTTTTTAAAAAGGCATTGCATGTACTTAAAAATGAACTTTCCTTACCTTTTTTGTTAAAAATGTCTACAACAGCATCAAAATCAATTGTTCTGGCAATGTTTGATTCAATACTCAGCCTGGTCAAATCCACAAGATGTTCTTGTGACATTGTAGACCTTAAAACATTCTTAATCAGCTTGAGTTTGCTGAATGATCTCTTTGCAAAAGCTACCATTGCTGGAATTGTTAAAAGAATTCGTAAACTGACCCAAACATTTTTGAAACAGGTCACCAAGTCTGTATTCTGTTAGTATGTTCAACAGATCCAATGGTTTTAACTGTGCATTTCTAAAATTTGCCTTATGTACTGAAGGTAAATGCTGCATTTCTGTAAAAAAAACCTCATCATTAAGGTCATCAGGATAGTGTTTTGATAAAAATAAAGCTTTCCCTTTCAAATCACTTTTAGATATGAGGTATTTCCACAAGAAATCAAACTTTTCAGCCAATTGTTTCACAGCATTGAATCTTACAGTTAATCCTGCTGTAACACTATCTAAGTAAAGGAAAGTCAGTCGAATCAGACTATAGGGGGCGGTGCTCATCTCTGTTTTCAAGTTGAAATGCCAGCGCTGTCCAAAAACTTCTCCGTGGTTGTGTGGCCGGCATGATTAAACACCAAGGCTCATGGAATGCTGTTACCTTCCTACCGAAGTGGTTTCTTCCGGTGAATCACCTGTGTCATTCATTTCCAGCAAGTTAGCATCAGGTCTGTTGTCATGCAGCCTTGCCCTCTTGTGTGTAACTCCACCATATCCATGAGATAATTTTATTTCTATCTTAAGGGTCGATGCAACAATTTTGGCTTCATTCCACATGCATTTCTAGTCGTTTCAAAGTTTTGTAAGATCTGTGAGGAGTGTTTCCATGTTTTCTGCTTCGACATCCAAATTGGTGTTTCTGGCTTTGATTACCTTATTGCAGTTGTCTATGCAAGCTAAAATTTATACCACACAGCTAAAAGATGTCAAATAGAATAAAACTCCCTGGACTTCATTTCTTGTTTTGGATGTCAAATTTAGTTCTAGGAGGTCTTGCAGTGCTAATTTAATTCCAAACAGGTGAGCTGCAAAAGGCTTTACACTTTCAACATGATCTGACCATCTTGTTTCAGACATACCATGAAGACAACAACCGATGTGGTTTTCAAGTATTTTTGAGCGCTTGGGACCAGAACTAAACAAGTGGCAGATAGTTTGCATTGTTCCAAAAAAGGTTATTGTTTCAGGTATGTATTCAGCAGCATAATTTCTGCATAAGTTAAGTGTGTGACAACCACAAGGTGAAAAAATTGCTGTTGGCCACAGTTCTTGCTTGTGCGCCATTGAATCTTCCAGCCACATTTGGTCCATTGTCATCAGCTTGAGCTCTACAATCACTGAGAGGAATATAGGGTTGCCAAGTGTGAATTGAGCCGCAGCGGGGGACTCCCATCTGGCGGCTGGAGCATGTGCGCGTCACTTCCGGGTGACATGCACGTCGGGGTGGAGTTCCCCCCGGGGCCCGATCCGCCGCCGACGGGGAACGGGCCTCTGGGGTGGGGGTTTCCCTGCCCCCCGGGGGGACTTGGCAAGCCTAGAGGAATAGCATGTTCTTTCAAAGTATCAGTTATCAATTGAACAATTTCTTCCCCTCTTTTGTTGCTACAAGAAAAATACATTGTTTTACGAGATTTGAGCATTCTGCAATAAATTCATTTTGTGAGCCAGGAGACTCACCCCTCTTCTGTGACTCCTGTATACTTAGCACATACTCCTGAAGGATGGGTTCCCACCTGGAGAGTAGTTCAATGAGTCCTAAAAAGTTTCTATTATTTGAATCACCAATGCGATGGGATGAACCATGAAAAGCCAGACCACGTTCTCCCAAAAATAGCAGCACATCAAAGATGTGCTTTGAAATATTGTACCATTTCATAGCTTTAGTGTTGACTGATGATTCTAAGATGGTGTTAACTCCTGTCCCAGACAGCAGGTGCCTTTCTAGTTCTTGCCAAGCTAGGTAACTTTTTCTGTGGGTATTGGTTTTTTCATGTTCTGGGATCCTGTTGCGTAGTTTCTGTCACTTCCCACTAGTCATCCAGCCTTCAGCTGATGCTAGTGCAGATTTAGACGCAGAGCTGCTAGTTTTGTGCCAGGATAATCAACATGGAAAGCAATATGCTTGTTTCTATTGACTCCAGACAAGCCAGTCTCTTACATGCTGTTCTTCACTGGCACTTCAAAATTTCAGTATGCTTTGTGAAAAACTTTGATTGCTGGTCTCTTTTGGGAATGCTTTAGGCAATGAGATGTGACCATTGGTAAAATACTTTTCTGTTTCTTTTTGAGAAGGAAACTCAGTTGTGATGCAACCAATGTCAAGGCCTACAGTATTCTTCTCGTTTTCCAAACTCACTTCCACCTGAGCCTGTATTTCTGTTTCTTTCCGTTTCTTTTTGTCATTTTCTGCATGTGCTCCTTTATCAAAATCCTGACCATTATTACCCAAATCAACTGCTCCTTATTTGGGGAAGACGTTTTCAAGAGTTTTTTTCTTGTTCTAATTCTTTTTTTTTTTAATAAAGATTTTATTGGCTCCCCTAAAAAGGGGAGGTATTTCGCTTAAAAGAAAAAATGGGAAGGGTAGACAGTGGGAGAAAGAGAAAGCTGAGTGATATATAAACTGGTAAATTAAACTGTTAGTAATGTCCAATTAAACTTCTTGAGCTTCTTCTGTGTGTTGTCAAACTTCTTTTCTTGGTCCGGTCACATGTAATTCTCTGTTAGTATGTTAGTAATGTTCCTTTGAGATTCTGTTAATAAAAAAAAAGTCTCTTCTGGGCGCGTTCAGAACCGCTTCTTTGCGTGCTGGGTACTTTTACTGTCGCTGATGTGGAGGAGCTTCCTCTGTTATCTTCTCCTTCCGGCTTGTTTGGTCGTCCTTCGGGTTGCTGTTAACACTCTCAGTTCACGCACTATAAATCCTCTTCCTTTCATGCCATTTCTGGAGGATCCCCGCTTTGAGAATGGTATTAATTT
>NW_015163097.1:120309-147977 GCF_001447785.1 Gekko japonicus | reverse complement strand
ACTATCCGCTCAGTCCATTCCCCCCCTTTTTCTTTTTCGCTTGTACAAATAGAGGGTTAACCTCCTCGCCTTTTTCGCTGGGGGGAGGAAACGTTTTTAGTTCTTTTTCTCTGCATTTTGACAACTCACAGTTAAGCCGATCTTTTCTTTTTCCTTTTTTTCCGGATGATCGCTTTATCACTCGGTGACGTCTGGTGGCTCCGCTAAACCCCGTGAAACGGGGTCGCTCATGCAGCAAGGTCCGTTGGGGCAGGGCATGGCGAGAGCTTCATTCTTCGACCTCTCGGCCGAAAGAGCTACTCCCCCCTAGTGCGCCCTAAAGCGCCCCGGATCCGAGCTCCTCTCTTCCTGAGGTGCTCGTTCGGGTCTCCGCTTGCGCGGATTCCCTCCTCCACCGCGGGCGGGCGAGACGCCCTCGGGAGCGACCCGAGGATGCGTCCGCCATTCGCGGGAGCCAGACCGGAAGCCTTTCTTGTTCTAATTCTATAGGTGGGTTGAATGAGAATTTTTTCAAAAGTGCCCTTAATCCACCTTGAAAGAGATTTTGTTGTCCTCTTTTTTCATGTTCTTCTTATTCTTTCTTTTCTTTTTGTTTCTGGGCTCCTAATTTGTGAGAATACATTTTCGATGAATGATTTATAATTTCTTCTTTTATATCTAGAAAGGGGAAATTTAATTCCTGATCAGCTCTGAGCATTACATGTTGCCTCAAAAAATCCTGAGCCCAAATTTATCAAGTTTTTAAATGAATAAATCAGTGAAAATGTAGCCTAATGTCACTAAAGTAATTAAGGAAAAGAATTAGAACATACCTTCAACTTATCTGTCCAAGGTTGCTCTTTAAAGATGGATTTAGAATGTACTAATATACCAACCCTTTTCCACTACAACAATGGCCACTGACCTAAACATTCTGTCTGCCTGGCTGGAGAGTGGAGATTCACATGATCTTATAACGGGACATGCTACCCCTAGTGGAAGATCTTGAGAATGCAACGTGACAACAATGTAAAGCAGAAGTGTCGAACTCACTTGTTATGAGGGTCGGATCTGACATAAATGTCACTTTGTTGGGCTGGGCCATGTGTGCCATAAAATGTAACATGAGGTACCAGATATATAAACTTTATAAAGATGATTTCAGATGCTGAATGGCAATACCAGGTGTGATTGGATTAGATGTGATATGCAGAGGGGTGGATATATCAGCATTAGTGTGATATAGAGAGGTCTGGAGATATCAGCATTGGTATTGAGACAGGAAACCTAAGTCTCAGTTTGGTACAGGAGGATTCAGTCCAGGAGGATGCAAAGAATAAATGGAAATAAGTCTGAAGAAGTGAGCAGTGACTCACAAAAGCACATACCCTACCACAATTTTGTTAGTCTTTAAAGGTGCTACTGGACTCTTACTTTTTATACCAGTATTAGAAACCACAACATTCAAAAACCAGTGGGGGAATATTTTAACCTTCCAGGGCATTCAGTTGCTGACCTAAGAGTAGCAGTTCTCTTACAAAGGAATTTCAAAGGGCGATTAGAAAGAGAGACTGCTGAATTGCAACTGATCATGAAGCTCAAGACAATGCAAACTCCTGGACTGAATTGAGACCTACGTTTCGTCTCTCATTACCAATGCCTGCTCTTGTCTTTTGGCATCTGAAATCACTTCACTCTCCAAGATATAAGGACAGATGGACTCACATTCCAGCTGTATCTGAAGAAGTGAGCAGTGATTCATGAAAGCTCATGCCCTGCCACAAATGTTGTTAGTTATTAAGGTGCTGCTGTTCTCTTGCTCCCTTTCACTAATAAAGGATGCAAGCTGTGCTGTTAGGTTTCTCCCCCCTGTTAGAAATGGAAAGGGGGATCTCTGCAAGTGCCATGGGATGGTGTCTCTCTCTCCCCCCTCCTCCCATACTTGGCATAAAACATTTTTTGGTTGTAAACACAGGACTCTTTATAAAACATTTTTGATCTTAAACACAGAACTCTTCCCCCCTCTCATACCTGGAATAAAACATTTTTTGGTCTTAAACACAGGGCTCTCTCTCTCTTTTTCTGATGTGCTTGCTCCCTCCCTCCCCCCTCCCTCCCTCCCTCTCTCTGAAGAAAAAGTGTGCTTATACCTGGAATAAAACATTGCTGGTCTTCTTAGCAGTCCCATGAGACACCATCCCCCCCGGCTCTTTTCCTCCCCCTCCCTCCTCAGAGGAGGGTGGGAGTCCTCAGCCAATCGAGGGAAGGCTTTCTCTCCCTCCTCTAAAACAGGAACTAGGAGAGACTGGCCAGAAGGAGCTATGATGTAAGGAACAGGAAGCAGAAAGCAGCACAAAGTCAGGTGCTCCTCGGCTGGATTGGGGCCTTGTAGGGGCTGTATCTGGCCTGCGGGCCATATGTTTGACACCCCTTGATGTAAAGGATAAAACAATGCTATGTAGGCCAACAATGTAAGATATAAATACTAGTCTTCATATGCAAAGTTTTTATGGGACTCCATGAAACTCTCGGGCTCCTTTTGGGCACCCTTTGGACCCAAGGGCCCTGGTGAGATGCACCTGCTGACCCTTCCTCTCATAGGGCCCGCCACATGGGAAAGAATATAGACAGAGTAGGGTAGAAAGATCTTGCTGAGGAGAGAGCCAGATGGCTGAAAATCCTTTTTCCTCTGCCCCAGTGGGACATTTGTGTGATGAAAAGCAGAGATATGAACTGAAAAGTTTCTTCCTTGTTCCAATCAAGGAAGACTGGCACTCCAGTCTGTACAATGTATATAAATAGCTTTAAAAAACTGAAGGGGAAAAAGGGGGCTGGCCCGTATCTGGAATGCAGTTTGCTGTTTCCTTTGTTTATTGGTTTATTGACATGATGCATTTCCTGGGCTTTGTAAGTCGCTTTGGGAAAAAGTGGGACATAAATATTTAAACAAATAATAATTATATAATAAATTGAAATCCTGTTTTGGTTTGCAAGAACATGTCTCATTGGGAATGTCAGGAAAGCTGCCTCAAGCAAACACTTCTGGATACTGTGCAACAACCGATAAATGGCTGTGTAATCCTGACACCAAAAAAACCCCACAGCATCTGGAAAGGCATATTAAAACAATCTAATTTCAAACCCTAGGAGATAAAAAGGAACTTTTCAAGTTTGAATGTAAAGAGCAGCTAAGCTTAAACTAAGATTGTTGAAGCTAGGAAACAAAAACAAAAGGACACATTTATAAAACAGTGGAAAGGAACAGATTAGTAATACACCAGGCTAAAATGTCCTTGTTGAATGGCTTTGGGGGAAATGTACCATTACCATTCAGAGGAATCTTGTTTCTCTAATAGACTAGTAGTTTACAGGAAATCAGCCTTCAGGGTGCAGCTATCTTCAGTCAGCAAGAGCCAGAGTTCAAAAACCAAGTACTGCCACTACATGAATACATTCATTATTTGTTGAAGAACACCCTGCTGAGGATTGCTTGCATATCAGACAACAGAGCAGATGGTCTAAAGCCAGCTGAAAGAGGAGGCGATGTTTTTCTTCAGTTGACTTTTTCCTACCTTCAGTGAACTTGAAGATCAGTTTTTTTGCATCTTCTTTCTATTTCCCTTTGCAGAACACCCAGGTTTCTACATGTCCATGTTCCACCTGCCACCAACATAGATAAATAAACTTAGGCTTTTCTAGATGTTCCTGTCTAATTCATTAATTCCTTTCATTTATTACAATCCAGAATCAGTCAACATGAACATAAGGATGTAACAAAACATACAAAAAACTTCTTAACTTAGTTAAGTATTAATTTTAGGAATACAAGACAGTTAGTAAGAAGATTAAAGCATTTGCTTCCTCATCTGCTGAGCCAAGACACACAATTTGGCCACCTTTAGAGTGATTTAATTAAGGCAAGCTGAAGGGAGAGTTGATATATAAAATTCATCAGATATGCCTGGAAACTTAGATAAAATAGGAGTAATATACAGGGAATGAATATCCTTACAAAATGAGCAGCAAAGATTCATGTGTTCCAAAATTTCCATGGCACTTGGATGCCAAAAACACAAATGGTGGGAGATGTCGCTAACATTTTGGGCATTTCTGGCTTTTACTATGCAATGTTGACATATGGCAAGTCCTAGTTTCAGAATCTAGTTGTTATTATCTTCTTACATTTAGTATTGAAGTTGAGTCATGCTCAGGGGAATGTTCACCTCCAGATTAAAAAATTCAAATCCCACATAAAAGTAAAACCACAGCCTCTGGCATTTTTCCCATCTGAAGCAAAAAGTCCAAATCACCCTCTTCTGTGCTGGATAGTTGATTTTTTTTGTTTTTTTAAAAAGGTATTCACAAAAATAGAGATACGAATCAGGAATCTGCTACCTGAAGCCACTCTTTGGATTGCTTTATAGTAAGGTCAGCCTCATGTGCCAAGAAAAAGCCAAGAGGGATCACAGCTCATAATGCAATACTTGTCTGCAGAATTTTTTTTTTTTGTTCTGCTAACCAGAAGCTATGTGCAGAGCACAGAAGCTATATACACATGCGGCAGAAGTTGTGCTCACTCCCTGCTCCGTCTTCTAATACAGCTGGGATTCTCAAAGCAACTTACATTATTTTATTTCCATCCCACTTTCAGCAAACAGGTTCCCAAATGCACACAGTATGATTATATACTGTGCGTATAAAATAGTTATTCAAGAAAAAGGAGATTCAGATCCATAAGGAAAGATGGGGGGTGGGGAAAGACATAATGTTTTTAAAATCCCTATATTTCCTGTAATTTAAACCTTTTGCTTGTTCCCTGTAGTAGCTAACTTTCATTCTCACTCTTGTGTTCGTTGATAGGACTTGTTTGGGTGAAGGATCTCTGCAGAAGCTCACAAGTGAAGTCCAATTCTGCAAATGAAGTCATTCCTAATGGTCCTTTTTGGCAGAGACATAGGGATGCCAGCCTCCAGGTGAGACCTGGGGATCCTCTGGAAATACAGCTCATCTTTAGACTGCAGAAATACTTTGGAGGGTGACTCTGGCCCTTTCTGTGCTGGGTTATTCCCTGCACTCACAGCAGTTCTGTCACACTGCATATCCCCCCCCCCTTTTCTTTTTTTTAATCTTATTTTTGTCCTTTTATACAGTACAATACATTCATAACGCAACATGCAAAAACCAAGGAGTGTCAACTGCTGAAAGATGAGAGTTGTATAACCAACATAAATACAACTTCTAGTAATACCATCATTGTTCTGGCTATTTACTATATTTACCATAAAGTGAACCTGGTGGATTGAGCGTACCTTTATGCAGGGTCTTTAGGACTCGTGTAGTGGAGATCAAACGATTAGAGAAAATGATTGTATATTTTTAATTCTTCATTGCCTCTGAGGTTTGCTCTGCATTTCCACAGGGTTATTTTTAAATTCTGCACTGCTCAGCTCTCAGTTTGGTTTCCCTCTGCTATTTCCACAGGTTTTCTGAATGCTGTTTTGCCATGGACTTTCCTCCCCAACCTCCTGGTTCCACATCGGAGTAATTCTAACGCAGAATAAATCCTTCGAATTTATCATCCCCGCCCATAAGAGACCGTCTTAGTCCACCTTTCCCTGGATGAGTGTACCTGTTTCCGGGCTGGAACTGGCTTTGAAGCAAGTGTTCTGCAGCAGCCATTCACCGAGGGTATTTTGAGAGCGACTTTCTGCCACTCTGCACCCTTAAGTGGAGTACAAGCAACCCCATTGTATTACCCCATCTTTGGTTGATTGGTTTTCACTTCCTACTTGAGTCTATCATGGTGACTTTCCCCCAACACCTATGAATAGTGTGTAAATCAAGCCTTGGCAGATGACACAGTGAATGTTCATAACATATGGGAGTGAATGGAAGCGCTTGTTTTTCAAGTCTAGGAATGGCTCCCCTCTGGGGCGTGGTGAGTATTCCCCCACTGAACTGCAGCTGCAATGTGCATGGCAGTCCACAGCTCCCCTGTATGTTACCCAAAATCTCCTAATGCCATTCCCCCTCCCAGGAACTGTGATCCCGGCTACCAGACATTGAGCGGCTTGCACTTCAGGGATTGTTCTTTTAGCAAAAGTTTGCTTTGTTTCTTGTCTTAAGTATGCAACTCAACAACGAAGTAAGTAATAAGTAATTCAGCTTTATTAAAGAACGAGAACTTCCAAGATCACACAACATCTGACGACACACCACAAAACAACAGTGGAGCACAGCTCCTTTTAAACTCTCCCGGGCTGGGGTAGCCACGCCCTCTCATACTTAACACCCAATCACATTGTAAAGATAATATCCAATCATTTGTCTTCCCTCCAGCACAGACTCTTACATTTTATTGGTTAGAGACATTGCTTCAGCCAATGGTATTGTTTCAGATTAGAATCCGGCTGAGGTCTCAAGCTTAACATAGGTTTAGATAGAGTGAATACACAACATCCTGTATAATGCAAAATCTACCATCGCACATGTTTTGAGGTACTTCAGGACCATGCGTTGCTTTTTAGTATTAGTGATGTACGCACACTATGAGTCCAGGATGGTAATTGTCCCTAAGTGTCCTTTTACTGATGGGGGGGGGGGCAGAGGAAAACACCACGTGGAAGGCTGGGGCATGTACACCAGGAGTATGCCGCCCTTTGGTCAGTTTTTCTCAGAGTAATATAGAATACATAATCTGGATATTTTTGCAATTCCAGGGGGAAAACCAGAGGTGCAGAATTACAAGCACTGAATCTGGAGTAAAGGACTGGGTACGGAGAAACAGTGGGGTAAAAATGCATGCAGAAAGGGCCTCTGTGGCACTGTACCCCACTGAGGTTGCTGTCCATCCCAGGCTCCATCCCCAAATCTCCAGGAATTTCTCAACTCGATCTGGCAACCCTTACCCCCCACACGCCCTGCCAGTGGCCAGGTGGGGGGGAATCTGGCAACCCTAGCAGAGAGTCTCTTTTAACAACACACAAAACCTGGAAACAGGACAATTACAGCACAAGTTTATGTGGAAGCTCAAGGGGGGAGGAACAGTCCTCCAGTTTGGAAGCCAAGGTGGAGAAAAACCTATTTGTAAAATGTTATGTATTGAGCCTGAACTGTCCTTGCAAAAGGACTGAGCTTGGGATGCATAACAATAGATTGCCAGGATCCTAGAATGGACCAGTAGGGAGACAGGGATCCTAACCAATTGGGAAACAATAGAGTGTAAATAGCCGATCGTTGGGAGTGGGGTGTTTTTGGGTGTAATGCTTTTCAGGCATAAATATCTGGCTTCGGCCAGGGATTCCAGTCTTCTTTCTCTTGCTTAATCACTAGTAAACTATGAGCTGATCACTTCTACGCGTCTGAACCCAGTATATTTCATAAAAGCAGCCTCGCAGTTTGCCAACTGTGGCCATTGTAGCAAGACACAGTGGAAAGACCCTGGAGCATGGGAAGGCAGCATTTTTAGGCCCCGTGCCAAACCTCTCCCCATGTTATCTGTAGTGTCCTGGCAAGCAAAAGGAGAGGGAAGATGAGGCTTGTACTTTGCTTGACCTACTGGGACTAAGTTACGGCCCAACAGCACTGCCAGTACATCAGGGGCTTGCCCTTGCTCCTTGAATAGACAGTTGGCCCTCCATGCCAAGCAACCGGAACTAGAATTATGGGAACATGTCCAGGCTATAACTGGGAGGGGTCTGGGTGGAACTTATCAGATCAACAAGTGAGGCCTGATAAGGGTTTCTTTTCCTTCCAGTGCCTGTTGGGAAAATGCAGTTTCTTGACAGAAAATGGCAGGAGTTGCCTGTGTGATAGGCAGAGCCCCCTATGGGCTTCTCATTCTAAACCTGCCCAATGATTCAGAAAGTAGAAGGGACCTCCCTAGGACCCAACCCCTTTTCTGTTTCAGGTTTGTGTGGGGTGGTGGTGTCCCAAGCCATTCCCCCTTAGGTCGTAGCTCCGCCCCTTCCCATGGCCTCAGACAGGGAGGCACTGTAGGTCCCGTCCTTTGTTGCCTGAACTGAATGACTGGTGGATTTGTATGTAAAATAGGAACCACTGTCCTGTGTCAAAACAGTTTCAGAGGGCAGCCTTGCTAGTCTGCAGCAGAAGAGCTAGATTTGAGGCCAGTTGGCACCTTAGAGACCAACAGGATTTTCAAGCCATAAGCTTTCAAGTTTGGTAGCCTCACAATAGTGGAACAGCCTCCCCAGGGAGATGTGCCTGGCCCTCCTCACTTTGGATCTATTGGAATCATCATCATCATATGGCATTGCATGTAGTAGAGCCAGGAGATCTGAAAATTGTCTGGCAGCCTGAAGTTCTAGCTCATTAGCATCATGGACCACTAGGTGGTGAGTTTCAGGAGGCAGTTGAGGGCAGTTTTATTTAGGACTGCACTTTAATTTAATTTTTCTTTATTGGCAGACCTAACTGCACTAGATTTGATAGATAGAGTGCCTGAAGAACTATGGACGGAGGTTCGTGACATTGTACAGGAGGCAGCAATTACCACCATCCCAAAGAAAAAGAAATGTAAGAAAGCAAAGTGGCTTTCTGATGAGGCTTTACAAATAGCAGAGGAAAGAAGGAAAGCAAAAGGCAAAGGCGAAAAGGAAAGATTTACCCAACTTAATGCAGATTTCCAGAGAACAGCAAGGAGAGATAAGGAGGCCTTGAACAGTGCAAAGTAATAGAGGAAAACAATAGAATGGGAAGGACTAGAGATCTCTTCAAGAAAATTGGAGAAATCAAGGGAGCGTTCCATGCAAACCTGGCCATGATAAAGTACAAAAACGGTAGGGACCTAACAGAAGCAGAAGAGATTAGGAAAAGATGGCAAGAATACACAGAAGAACTATACAAGAAAGACCTCGATGTCCTTGACAACCACGATGGTATGATCACTGACCTCGAGCCAGACATCCTGGAATGTGAAGTTAAATGGGCCTTAGAAAACATTACTAACAACAAAGCTAGTGGAGGTGATGGTATTCCAGCTGAGCTATTCAAAGTCTTAAAAGATGATGCTGTTAAAGTGCTGCACTCAATTTGCCAGCAAATTTGGAAAACGCAACAGTGGCGACAGGATTGGAAAAGGTCAGTATACATTCCAATCCCAAAGAAGGGCAATGCCAAAGAATGTTCAAACTATCGCACAATTGCACTCATATCACACGCTAGCAAGGTCATGCTCAAGATCCTACAAGCTAGGCTTCAACAGTACGTGGATAGAGAACTGCCAGAAGTACAAGCTGGGTTTCGAAGAGGTAGAGGAACTAGAGATCAAATTGCCAACATTCGCTGGATTATGGAGAAAGCAAGAGAGTACCAGAAAAACATGTACTTCTCCTTCATTGACTATGCTAAAGCCTTTGACTGTGTGGATCACAACAAACTATGGCAGGTCCTTAAAGAGATGGGAGTACCAGACCACCTCACATGTCTCTTGAGAAACCTGTATAAGGGTCAAGAAGCAACAGTTAGAACCGGATATGGAACAACTGATTGGTTTAGCATAGGAAAAGGAGTACGACAAGGATGTATATTGTCACCTTGCTTATTTAATATATATGCAGAGTACATCATGCGAAATGCTGGCCTGGATGAATCACAAGCGGGAATTAAGATTGCTGGGAAAAAGATCAACAACCTCAGATATGTAGACGATACCACTCTAATGGCAGAAAGTGAAGAGGACCTAAAGAGCCTCTTGCTCAGGGTAAAAGAGGAGAGCGCAAAAGTGGGCTTGAAGCTCAACATCAAAAAAACTAAGATCATGGCATCCGGTCCCATCACTCCTTGGCAAATAGAAGGGGAAGTCGTGGAAGTAGTGACAGACTTCACGTTCCTGGGATCCCAAATCACCGCAGACTGTGACTGCAGCCATGAAATTAAAAGACGCCTGCTACTTGGGAGGAAAGCGATGGCGAACCTAAACAGCATGATAAAAAGTAGAGACATCACCCTGCCAACAAAAATACGCATGGTCCAAGCAATGGTATTCCCAGTAGTCATGTATGGCTGCGAGAGTTGGACTATAAGGAAGGCCGAGCGCCGAAGAATAGATTCTTTTGAACTATGGTGCTGGAGAAGACTCTTGAGAGTCCCTTGGACTGCAAGGAGATCAAATCAGTCAATCCTAAAAGAAATCAACCCTGACTGTTCCCTGGAAGGCCAGATAATGAAAATGAAGCTCAAATACTTTGGCCACCAAATGAGAAGGGAGCACTCACTGGAGAAGACCCTGATGCTGGGAAAGATTGAAGGTCAAAGAAGACGGGGACGGCAAAGGATGAGATGGTTGGACAGTGTCACTGATGCAACGAACATGAAACTGAGCAAACTTCAGAGGACAGCGGAAGACAGGAGGGCCTGGCGGGATCTAGTCCATGGGGTTGCAAAGAGTCGGACTCGACTGTGCGACTGAACAACAAAAACTGCACTTTTAAATTGTGGCCTTTTATGTTTGTTTTTATAATCATTTTATTTACATTGTAAACCACCTAGAGTTCTGTAAGGTAGAAAGGTGTCTAATAAATGTGTTTTTAAACGACTGTGCGACTGAACAACAAAAACTGCACTTTTAAATTGTGGCCTTTTATGTTTGTTTTTATAATCATTTTATTTACATTGTAAACCACCTAGAGTTCTGTAAGGTAGAAAGGTGTCTAATAAATGTGTTTTTAAAAGAATAAATAACCCTTCTCCCTTGACCTTTTCAAGTGCCATGGTAAGCCACAGGTGCTCTTTTGGGTCTCCTGACCTCTTACAAGAGCTCCTTCTTGTGGCCCCACCAATTGGCTCTCACACCTCACGCTAACAAAAAGGAAGGGAAGGGGGAAGGAAAAAAAAGGGGGGGGGGAGAAAACTCAACCCAAAAAGTTGCTATGGATCCACAAGGGTTAAGCTGACTCTAAATATTATAAAAATGCAAAATGTATTCAGGTGTACACATTTTAAAACTTAGACTCATTAAAAATATACCATTCAGACATAAAAAACTTCTCAACATTCATACATAGATGGGTTAGTGCTGTGCAACTGAACCAAACGCGTTTCGGCCCCTCAAAGGGCCTTCCTCAGTGGTCACATTTCCAATTACAAGTTTGACATATATTCAAAAAAATTTTTTTACATAAATGTACATATACAGGAAAAGGCCAGATGTTGTTTCCTAAATACTTCTGTATTTGTTTATTGTTATTCTATAAGATGGGCCTCCAGTATAGCCAAATAAAGTCCACCAATAATTCTGGTATCACAAACTTGCGTGAGTTGAATGTATGTCACTCCACACCTCACACCACTGTCACCAAATGTTGTCAGAGGCTTCCTTTGGTGCGTGGCCATCACTTAAACGGCAAGTACTTCTCCCACTAGGAATTGCCATTGCCCACTGGAACACCCTCGCTGGACTTTAAAAAAATGAAACAAGAGTGTCCGCTCTCTTTATTTAAGAAGCTCAGGATAGCATTCAAGGTGCTTCTCAGCTGTATCTTCATGACAACTGCATCCCTCTAGGTTACAGAGTACACAACTTCATGGCTGAGGGTTTGACCCAAAGCCTGTCTGGTCCACGTCCAACACTCTTCACATACAACACCAGCTTTGGCCCTGAGTCGTTAAGTGTCCCAGTGTCCCAGGTCACTGTTATAGAACCAGTACTGTGTCTCTGTTTAGACCCAGATTCGAGTTCAGTAGCACCTTAGAGACCAACAAGATTTTCAGGTAGAAGCCTTCAAGAGTCGGATCTCCCTTTGTCAATCTGACGAAGGAGGTCTGACACTTGAAAGCTCATTGCCTGAACATCTTGTAGGTCTCTAAGATGCTACTGAACTCAAGTCGAATTCTTCTGAGGCAGACCAACATGGCTACTCTGGTCAACAAAAGAACCAAAATCCACAGAGTTTTCACCAGCACAATTATTTTCAGGGTAAGCATTAGGGAAAAAGCAAACACGACTCATTAGCAGAGCCCCTCCCCCAGTTATATAGGGATTAGGCAGTCTATGATGTGAATCAGAGGGTAGTCTTATGTTTCCTCCCTTCTCCTGCTCCCACATTTCTATTACATGTAAGGCCACTGACCCCCCATATTTTGAAGCATTCATCACTCACAAGCAGCTGCCATTTGCAATCAGGCTGCCCTGAAGCAGAAAGCCTGCGGCTGTTTGCTTGGATTAATGATGCGGGTCAATGCTCTGCTCAAAGACAGCATTGACGGAGTCAGCCGAAAACGGCTGCAAATGGGTGGGTGACAAGCAGCATTCAGGACTCTTATATATTATCTGTCTTGGGTTGCATACGGAGCTGAGAGAAGAAAAACAAACAGGACAGTAAGGGCACAGTTTGAAGGTTTATTTGCAGTTTGCAGGGGGCTCCATCTAGTCCAGCATCCTGTGTCCCACAGTGGCCAACCAGAGCAATTGCTGTCAGGACACGACTGCTGGTGAACACGGAGGTTCCATCTAGCGGTCTTAGCTATTTGTCAGTGATGGACCTATCCTGTATGAATTTGCCCAATCCCTTTTTCAAGTCTTCTAGGCTAGTAACCTTCACTACATTCTACAGCTATGAATTTCATGCTATGTGAAGGGTTTTGTTTTTTTTTTGCTTTCCTAAATCTAGGGCCCCGGTCACACGGAGCATTTGCCACGCTAAAGAGATGGATGATAGGGGGATTTTCCAGGCACGATCACACCGCAACATCTGGGAAGTGTAGTGCTCCCGTGGCTAACTCGTGGCTTCCCACTGAAGATGCGGCTTAAAAAACTAGTATCTACGAGGTACTAGTTTCCAAACAACGCAGGGCAAGGACGGGCATCTGATCACATCTCGTCCTAGTTCTGTTGCAAACCGGTTATTTTTTTCCCAGTCTGCACAGGATGCGCACAAACGATCATGCGCATGCGCACCTTGTGGTGAAAAAAATATTCCCGATTGCCACGGAAGCGGCGCCTAGCGATTGCTGGTGTGATCGTGCCACGCCGCTTCTTTGCCGCACTACAGGTTAGTCGTGTGATTGGCACCTCCCCCCTAACCACAGGACCTCGACGGGACGTCTGATCGGGCAGCCATGTGTTATTTTGCTCCGGGGCAAACAGCCATGCTTCCCCCCCGCATTTTCCGGCCGGTGTGACCAGGGCCCTATTACCCCATTAACTTCTAGTATTATGGGAACAGGAGACAAAGTTCTTTTTATATATATTTTACCATGCCATGCATAGTTTTTAGAAATCTCTGTCATGTCCCCCTACCCCCAGTCATCTTTTCTCTCAACTAAAAAGCCAAGTGTATGTGTAAATTTAAGGAGAGGTGGTTCCCTGCCATGCATAATTAACTTTGAATCTCATTTGCCATGTTGTGCACTCACCCAGTTTGAATAGATCCTTTTGTAACTCTTCACAATCTGCTTTCAGTTTCATCATTAAAAATAATTTGGTGTCATCTGAAAACCTGGCCACTGCCCCAGATTCCAGATCAATTATGAACAACATTAAACAGCTCCTTTCCAGTGCAGATCTCTGGTGGGACCTCACTGCTTATTTCCCTTCATTGTGAAACTAGTCCATTTATTTGTAACCTCTTCCTTCTGGGTTTAACCAGCAATTCATCCTTGAGAATAACCATCCTCTTATCCCAGGACTGTCAAATTTTCTTAGGAGCCTTTGGTGAGGGGCTTTGTAAAATGCTTTCTTGAGATTCCAGTGATGTAAGATCTACTGGATCACCTCTATCCTCAGGTTTGTTAACACTTTCAAAGCTCTAAGAGACTGGAGAGGCAGGACTTCTCATTACAGAAGCCATGCTGATTCTTTTAATAACATTTTCTTTTAACAGTTGTTAGGCTAACTAGTCAGTAGGTTTCTGGCTCTCCCCAGATCACATTTTTGAAAAGCAGCAACTAAAACCAACCTTGCGTATTTGCTATTGTCCAATCTTCTGCCAAGGGAGAAGAGGTCATCTTAGTGATATGCACATTTTGGTTAAGAGAGCAACAACTTTGTGTCTGAGTCTTCAAATAACCTTTGGATACATGCAGCCCACAGCCAGTGACTCATTAGTTTTCAATTTGTCAGTTTAATTTAATCGTGCTGCAGTCATACCACAGATGAGCAGGCACGTTTCAGACAATTAAAAAACCAACCACCCGAAAAACAAGGCTGAAGGAGATCTGTACCTCTTGACTAAGCACTACCATGAGTGGGTGCAAAGAAGAGCATAACTGCTGTACCTTTAACAACTGTGTAGAAGCAGCTCTTTTATCAGGTGCAGCTTTTCCTAGCCCACCGCCATTTGTTTTCAACTGTTAAAGATACAGAAGTCCTGTCCTCTTTTGCATCAGTTCCCAATATCAGGAGTCATACTCAGGAGGGCTACAGAATATCCCGCACAGAGCAATCAGTGTGTTATCTTGTAGGAACAAACACATTTCTCCAGGTCTAGCATGGTTTTATGGCTGTCGTCTTGACAACTCCTTTGGCCCTTAACAGCCCAGAGTCATCAGCTGATGTTTTTGGCTGGGAGACTGAAGTTATCTCCTCTTCACCTTAATTCACACACAATGTATTTATTTGAAAATAAAAGCAAGCATTGCACAGACTCTTTAAGTGTCTCACTGAAAAGGAAACAAAATGGGGGTACAGCTGTCTCTGGATTCTGGAACATCTTAATACGCAGAGAAACAGGAAGGGCACCTCAGTATTTCCAGAGGTAGGCTGCTGCACAAAATAAAACAGAAGTGCAGCTGCACACATGTGATGAAGTGAGCTCCACCTCATGAAAACTTATGCTGGAGTAAATCTCATTAGTTTTTAAGGTGCCACTGGACTTCTCTTTCTACTTCATTACGTCTTCTAATGGATTATTCCAATATGTTTTCATTGCAAATATGCATTAATTGCAGACCTATATGTTGGTACCCGCCATGAGCTTACAATGTGGGGAGGGCAGGATGTAAGTCTAATAATTTATTTCATTCACATCTTATCTTTCTCCCTAATGGGAACCCAAAGCAATGTACATCGCTCTTCCCTCCTCAGTCATTTTGGTGTAGTGGCTAGGAGCACAGACTCTGATCTGGGAGAATCGGGTTTGATTCCCCACTCCTCCACATGCAGCTGCTGGTGTGACCTTGGGTCAGTCACAAGTTCTTTCAGAGCTGTTCTCTCAAGGGCAGTTCTCAGGAGAGGTCTCTCAGCCCCACCTACATCACCGGGTGTCTGTTGTGGGGAGGGGAAAGGAAAGGAATTGTAAGCCGCTCTGAGACTCCTTTGGGTAGTGAAGGGTGGGGTATAAACCCAATCTCTTCTTCCAGATTATGCCCCCCCAAACCCCTATGAGGTAGGTTAGGCTGAGGCTGTGTGACTGGCCCAAAGTCACCCAGCAAGTCTCTATGGCAGAGTGGGGTTTCCAACCTGGATCTCTAACCATTTCACCACCCTAGCTCTCAGTATGGTGTATGTGAAAAATACAATCTCCCTCTAAAAGAAGAGCAGTTTGGAAAGCAGACATACAGACTGTGAGTTAAGAAGCAAAGGATGTATTCCAATAAGAAACAAAGGATGTATTCCAACATCACAACCTTGCCTGGTTTATTCTTGGGTTTCTACCCCTGCTCCTTCCAACCATGCGCAGAACTGAGACTGAAGACTTCCTGTTTCAGGAAGTCTACAATCCAACTTCAATTTCGTGTGACATCTGAATTTAGCCTCTTCAACAAACTGGAGTTTGTTTTTTATCCACAAATCAGGATTCTAAAGGATCTAGTCTTATGGGCAGGAAACAAACTCATAACAAACTGAGGTTATATAAACCAGAACATCTTTAGTCTTAGTTCCATGCACAATAGGAACAAGGAGACAGTGGACAATACCAAAAATATTGCCATAAACTCCAGTTTGTTTATGACATCTGAATACAGGGAAATGTTTATTTATTGCATGATTGACCCAGCCTTGTGAATGGTCCCTTAAAACTAGTTCTGTGCTTCTTAGGTCAGCTCAGAATGAGGGTATCAAAAGGGGGGAACCTCTGGTAACCAATGCCAACCAAGAGGCAAGACAGATTCATAGCTAGATGTACTAAAATCTTCAGAAAGAAAAACAGCACGTTCTTTGACACTATTTCATGCCGGATGAGAGATGAAATCCGATCACAATGAACAGTATTTACAGACTCAGAGTTTAAATATAAAAGCAGGGCAAACACTAACCATTGCCCCTGAGCTTACATTTTCTATTTGTGTGAAATGAATGAATGGACTTGACAGCTGTTTGCTTAGTTGGTTTGGGAAAGAGCAGCTATTTTTCCTCTTGCTGGCTGTCTCCCCTTTTCTGTACTGTTGCCTGTATTGCATCAAGACTCCAAAGAAAAAAGAACTCGCTGAGTAGTCTAGTTTACACATGCTTGTCGCTCAAGGAAAATGTAAACTGACCCAGATTTTTTCTCTCTGACACACCCACAAGCTTGATCCTAATCATGATTATTTGGAAGTAAGATACAGTATAGGACTTATTTCCAAGTCAGATATTCTAATGCAAGATAAAAACTCACAGTCACATAGCTACAGATGCATCTTTGTATTCAATGCCATGAAACATATTGCTAATAATCTTGAACAGGGGTCATTTCGTAACTCATTAGCATAACTTATTTGCATATACCACACCCCCTGGCATCACCAGAAGTGTGTCAGAAGGCAACACCCACCGCTCAGGCTCCACTGGACTGTTTTGGATTGCTAGCTATTAGGGGGGGGGGGACGCCCAGATCTGCCCTCACAGAAGAGGGAGAGCTGGTGCCTGAAGGAGGTGGTGGGGAGCTCTGCAACTTACCTGGCTGCTTCTTGCTCCTCGTGGCCTGACTGAGGGCTGCTGGGAGCAGGGGGCGGGGCTTGTTGCATGTGCCCGCCCCCTGGGCTCCTTACTGCCGGAGCTCCACTCCTGTGCGCTCCCGCAGGAAATGACCCGATTCTTGAAGATGCAATCACACTAATGGGTCTTCAAAAGCTGCACATTTTCACAAGTCCATATAGAATTGTTTATCCTCTAGGACAGGAAGTTGGGTGTGTAGAGTGGTGGTGAGTAGGATTCTGGAAAAGAACTCACCTGCCCTTCTCTCCTCCAGCTGAATGCCTGATAGGTCTTTAGGAAGGCATATCATGTGAAAGCCTTCCAGATGTTGACAAACAAGCATCTCTGCCCACCTACCTTCTTCTTCTGAACCACTCCAGTGGTAAAAGAAGTTCCACTAGAAAGCAGAGGAGGACAGGAAGGTAACAGACTGAATTGGGGGAACCAAGAACCTTCTGGGGAGAGGGGAAGAGGATTGTCAGCAGGCCTGGAGAAAAGTGTCCTGTCCTTTTAATAGAGGCCTAATGTGTGATAATGGGCAGTGGACGCTTTTCACCTCACAGAGGTAAATAACATCATCTGGTAAATAATAGCCCATTAAGCCTCTATTAAAAGGACAGGCAATTTAGACAGCAGTTTGGCTAAGTTAAGTTCCTGACCTTCTCTCTTTGCTCAGTGTTGGACAATTCCAGGCTCACATTTAACAATTCCTACCATTTAAGCCTACCAGCTTCTCTTCGTTGGCGGTGGTGGTGGTAGGGTGGAAGTCCTGTCCCTTTAATAGAGACTTTATGGGCTCCATGACTAGAAAAGCTTCCGCTGCCCATTTTCACACATGAAGCATATTTTAAAGTGACAGGACAGTTTCCCCCAGGCCTGTTGCCAAGCTACCTACCATATGGTGGGCATCTTGCCAGGCTGCTATGGCTTTAGGAGGCCTGAGAACTGGAGCCCCAATCCTAACCTAAGTCCCATCTGTTTCCATTGACTATACTTACAGTCCATAGAAGGGTGTTCAGGAATGCAGCTTAAAACAAGCACTGGCTTTCTTCTGTGCCCATATTAATTGTCTGAAAATGAGCTTAATTCTATGCTCCCTCTAAGCTGTAGAGTCTTGTGAGCAAAAATTCTACTTTGTGAGCTACTGGCATTAAAGTTGTGAATGAGCGATTTGGCTACTGTATAAATTAGTTTGCTCTGGTGCCATCTTTCCTGAGCGGAGACAAAAATGTGTGAGCCGGAGGCTAAAAAACTATGAGCTAGCTCACACTAACTCAGCTTAGAGGGAACACTGCTTATCAGTGTGACACACTTTCATGTATGCCAGTGTGCTTACCTTTAAACCAACCTCATCACACTCACATCAATCATGCTTAGGTAAGTGGAGTACAAGTGTACCATGTTAGAAGAGAAGGCATACAGGGGTGGGTGGACAAAACAACTCCCTAATCATTCATTCCTACAGCCATAGGGAATGCCACCTTTTCTTTTCTTGGCAGATGACCCACGCCTTTAACAGTTGCATGCAAGACAGAAATTCAAGAGCCAATAAGCTTTGCCCCATTAACTCATCTGTTCAATGTCTGTCTTGTAAAAGGTAAAGGTAAAGGTTCCCTTGCTTGAAAGCCAGTCGAATCCGACTCTAGGGTTGCGGTGCTCATCTCCGTTTCAAAGCCGAAGAGCCAGCGCTGTCCAAAGACATTTCTGTGGTCATGTGGCCGGCATGACTAAACACCAAGGTGCACGGAACGCTGTTACCTTCCCACTGAAGTGGTACCTATTTATCTACTTGCACTTTCTTGCTTTCAAACTGTTGGGTTGGCAGGAGCTGGAACTAGAGATGGGAGCTCACTCCGTCATGCGGCACACTCAGGTCTCAAACTGCCGAACTACCGACCTTACACAGCCTGCAGTTCAGCATCTTAACCACTTGAGCCACCACAGCTGGCACTCTTGACCAGATGTTAAAAGGCAACTTCAGTTAAAAACTACAGACTCACCCACCTCTGCCTGAAACCTGGCAGAGTTATTGCCCAACAGAGCAGAAAAGAGGAGGGGAAGCTGACTAGTTATCTAACAAATTAGTCTGCTATATTCATAGTTTGTGAACTGTCATAACTTTGTGGATATGGGTTTGTCACCTGAATAGAATAGGGTGTTTGGCTGTAGTCAAGTGCTTGGTGGTACCAAGGGCTCAATCCTGTGTGCATTTGTTTGGGAGTAAGAAAACTCATTAAATGCAGCACAACCCACTTCTGAATTAAACCTGCATAGGCGCCAGCAGGATGCAGTTTGAAACAATGCAGCCTAAGGCTCCCTTCCAAAAGCGAAGGTCTGCAGTCACATAGTAATGAGACTCCAGCAGTTAAGGCTGCTAGCAAACATCAAATGCTGCAGGGTTTGCAGTTTGCCAGGCTACATAGAGGAGGCCAGCTAAAATCAATCTTGTATCTACAGTTTGGAGAGGTACAATCATTGCGGTTAATTTTTTATCTGCCTTCCAACAGTTGCACAACACACAGGGAAAGGAAACAACTGCAGTGTGGGAGGACTTTACTTGTTGAACTTCTGCCTGTCTCAGGACTTTACTTGTTGAACTTCTGCCTGTCTTTTAGTTGTTATATTGGCCACAGAACAGTAGAAAGTTTAACTGACTGACAAAATTTAAAGCTTTGGGGATTCAGGAATCCAAGGGAAACATCTGGAACATCCCTTGCAGCGGGAAGGAGGGAGAAAGCAAAAAATGTGCACAGTCACTGCAGCCAAACTTCTTTATTTAGTTCCTGCCTGGAGCAGTGTTGCTGACTCAGTAGGACTCCTCTGGAGCAAGCGAGCCGGAGACCGAGCCGCCCTTAATTCACGCGATGAAGAATGCCAAGTTTCAAGCCAGCCCGGACCTGGAAGGCGATGATGGCTGGGGACACCTTGACAGCATTTTTTTGACGAGACCCTATTAACTCCTCGCGGGCCCAGCAGGGGCTGACCTTGAGCCGAGACGAGCCTGTGTCAACAGAGCGGCATGCTTCGCCCCATCCCGCAGGCAGACCACCTCCTGCCAACGGAGCGATCACGGCCGGGCCAGCCCAGCGCTGATTGCTTAGCAGGCGCCTCGCCCGCGACGGGATTGGCTGCTGCTCCGCTTTCACGTGAAAAAGGCCGCGGAGCGGTTGATAAGCGGCAGCAGCGGGCTGGCGTGCGAGGGGAAAGGCTGCGGCGGAGGGACTGGGAGGCGAAAGGCGCCCTCTGTAGTGGCCCGCTAAGTAGTCACGGTAGCGCCCTGGCTCGTAAATCTGCTTTATTCGTCTCGGGTTCATTTGCTCCATGTAACGGAGCAATACCAGGTAAGCCTCACGGGTGAAATAGGATTGGTGTTACTGGAAGAGAAGACGGTTTTTGGAGGGCCAGCTCCAGTGCCTGGTAATAAAGCGGTGTCTTTGACCGGTGCTGTAGACCTACAGGCACCTGCTTTGGAGCAGATCCGGGTTGAACTCAGTGGGGCTCGATTCGAAGTGGGATCGGGGCGCTCTCTGCTTTGGGCTGGTGTAGTTGTTGCTGCAGCGCAGCAGAATTGCACTTTTTAAATGGATACTCAAGGCTGCTGGCGATTGCATGCGAGACTCTGCTCTGACTAGGCACTTTTTTGGGTAGGAAGCTGAGCCCTCTTCAGTCTGGTATGGCGATTGGTTTTTTTTGCTCTAAAACTGTCCTTAGCAGTTCCCTAGGTTTGGGTTAATCTGTTGTGGTATAATGATATATAATAACTATAAGGTCAAGTAGCAAAACTTACCTTCTGGGTTGTTTTGAAAGTGAATTGTTTCAGGAGTGGTAAATGTAGCTGTTAATCTTGCAGAGTACTGATGAAGTGGGGGGGAAGGACTGTTTGCCTGTTTCTCTTCTTTCTCCCCCATTCTCTTGGTGATTCCTCATAACCAGTGTCAGAACCTCCCAAATTCCTGTTTGTATGTGACAGGACCAAGTAGCTAAAACCTGGAAGATGTTTATTATCTCCTTTCCTGAAAAATAATCTAAGTGGCTATAGTTGGGAACTTGTTTCCCAGATTCAATTTAGGGAGCTCCAGATGCACTGGGCCTGTTATAAAGTGGCCAACACAGGTTGAACTGGGTTTTGTTTCTTTGGGTGAGGGGAAACTGCAGCAATAAGACAGTTTCCTTCAAAACAAACCAGCCATTGTAGGACTCAAGTGGTTCCTGTCATAAACTCTGCGTTTATTTTAAAGACTAAGCTAGGAAACCATAATTGGCAACAATAAAGTGAGCTTGGGGAATAGTTACTGCGGGCCTCTGGTATGTAATGTAACCAGAGTTTTTCATAGAGGTTGTCTGGTGTCTCTCGAAACATCTAGAATTGCTGAGCTTCAGGGGACTTATTTAATGTCCTTTGCTCAAATTGTTCCAGACATGGGCGAGCAGTATTTTAAATTATCTTTCAGGGAACTTCATAAAACATTATTATATGGGGGATCCTCTATGTGGCTTGTAAGAAATACCACAAAAGGGATATAGAGCTAAGTACTTGAATAGAGCTTATGAATGCTGGGTTTTATGTAGGATGAGCATATATGAAACGCCCTGGAAGGTTTCAAAGTGTTACAAGTGCTGGTTGTGACTGCTGTTATTTCATATAGCCATCTTGTATATTCTTAAACTGTGACTGCCTGCTAAATGTTAAAAATTTGGTATCTTTGATCCTTAACATAAAATCTTTCATAGATGAATAAAAATACAAAATTAAACCCTTAGTTGATTCTGAAACCAACATGGAATCTACACGAGTACCCTGAATAGCATATTACTATCGCTTCAGTTCTTTTGTTTGCTGTCATCTACAATTCTGGTTAATCTTGCTAGTTATGACTAAATTATTTAAAGCCCTGCAGCCAGCAAATCATGAATTATGAAGGGGGTGAGGGTGGGCAGGAAGTGTCTGCAGAACCTCTGCCTGTATGTATCTGATACAAAAGGAAGCCAAAAGTGCCTGTGTTTACATTTCAGAATGATCCAAGTTTTGGACCCAAGGCCTCTGTCCAGTTCCATCATGCCTGTAGATGTGGCCATGAGAATCTGTCTAGCTCGTTCTCCACCTGTGAAAAGTTTTCTCAATCCCCTTGATGAATATCGGAGAAGAAACTTTGTGGACCGATTTAAGCCTCTTAGACCATGCCTCCACGTGAAACGTGAGACCGAGTCTCAGAGCAATGACTGGAAACGCTCCGCTGGCCGAACCAAAAAGAGAGTGGTCTTCGCAGATTCTAAAGGCCTCTCTCTGACTGCAATCCATGTCTTCTCTGAATTCCAGGAGAACCCAGCATGGGATCTTCAGTTTGATATGTTACATCTTGAAGACATAACAGCTGGCTTAAAACTGCACGAGGAGAAGAACTTGATTCTGGGTTTCACTCAGCCATCAGCTGATTACTTAGACTTCCGGAACCGCTTGCAGAAGAATTTTGTCTGTCTAGAGAACTGCACCCTCCAAGAAAGAGCTGTGTCGGGGACTGTGAAAGTGAAAAATGTGAATTTTGAGAAAAAGGTGCAGGTCCGGATCACCTACAACTCATGGAAGACTTATTCCGACATCGATTGCATCTACATGAACAATGTGTATGGAGACTCTGACAACGATACCTTTTCTTTTGCTCTTGACTTGCCTCCAGCCGTTCCAACGGAAGAGAAGATTGAATTTTGCATCTATTACCAAAGTGGAGAGCGTGACTTCTGGGACAATAATGATGGGCAGAACTACAAGATTGTCCGTGCAGAATGGAAGTCTGATGGTGTCCAAGCACCAGCGTCGCCCAAGAAAGACTGTGTGATGCTCAGGTCCTCAAGAAAGGTGCATGAAACAGGCTGTGAGCAGCTCGGCAGCCCCCGGATATCTAATGGCCTTTTCCCTGAATGGCAAAGCTGGGGCAGGGTGGGAAACTCTTCTCCATATTGGTGAAGGAAATAAGCTACAGAGTTATCTCCTGTCAGCAGCGGAGCATTAACTGATCTCCTAAAAGGATTTGCTGACTGCTTAAAAAACAAACCTGACTTGTTACAGCTTCAAAAGAAAATCTAGCTCCGTCATGGACTTAAGAGAGAATTCGGATTTAGTGACACTGTCTTCTCATATAGGAAGGGACTGGATTGTCCATATATATGACTTTTTTTGACTGTCACTTGCCTGAACGAGAGAGGCTTGTTAGGAAGTAACATGATGTGTGTGGTGGCTTTGTTGTAAGGTATGATTGTGTGAGGGGGAGAGATGTTGAGTACAGAGCCACAAAAAAAAAATTGTGCCTGTTATATCAGATGTAGCGCAGACTGTGAGAGATGCTGGACTCCCAAACCTGAGGCCTAAAATCAAGGCTGGGCAAATCTTGATAGGAACACAATCCATAGTTTTAGGATTGTGGGACAGGAGTATCTCTCTTTCATTGGGACTAAAGTGAGGGGAAAGAAGGGGAAGACATGTGATGGCACTGTATTACAGGGAATGGTAAAGGTTTTTGAGTGGAGGATCTGGTGTCTAAAATGCCATGGAAAACTCTTCAGGGATCTGGAAGAAGCAAGAAGAAATGCCAGTGAAGAACTGCAGTCCTTCTAATCCAAATACTTCTCACAAAGATGCGGGAGTGGAAAAGGGTTGCCGGCTGCATGAGAGGCAAAACTTTGATGGGTGTGGCTTTCCCCGTATATGGACAGGCTACACATGTTCCATTTGGGGAGGGGAAAGAAGGCCAGAGGCAACATAGGTTGGGAATGATGCTGAGGGACTAGGCCTCTCAGTAGTTGTATTCGTGGCTGTAGAAATCCATCTTGCAAGACAATGGTTTTCATGAACACTTGTGAAACCACAATTCACAGGCAGGACAGACAGGCTATGCCTTAAAGAAAATACCATAGTTGTCCCAAGATTACACAAAGAATTTAGTTTAACAGACAAACTGCCTCTTGTAAAATGCCTTAACCTGTAGATATTGTTGGCTAGTCTATTGATTTTTGCCTTGTAAAAGTTTCTCTACTTTCCTGTTATCTTGCTCACTATTGCAGAGGTTTTTAGTAATACTTGCTCTTCTACAACTAGCTCTGCACAGCTGTGAAATAAACCTAAGCAAATAAAAGTCCTTCATATTGAAGGGGTGATAATGTAGCTGTACTTTTCAAGCTAATCAGTTTAAAACGACAGTATGCACCTTGCACATAAATAGAAATAGGGTTTTTAAAAATTCAGGCCCATACCTCATTATTTCCTCCATAGTTTTTACAGATGCAGAAAGCTTTGTGTGTGACTTCATAATAGTATTAATCCGTCCCCCAAAGATCACATTTGTAAATAATAGCACAAGACTGTAACTTTGGACACCGATTGTATTGGACAAAACAAAATGGGAGTGCACACGGATCCCTATGTTCTCTTAACCTGTTTTGTAGTGGTGGTGTTTGTCTATGGAAAATGTAAATCACAGTGTTTGCAATGCCAATACTTAGATGGGATTTGCATTGTAAAAAAGGGAAAAGCCTCTTCCACCTGTTTTTTTCTACTGTATCTCACTACTGTGTGCATTCATTATTTTTTAAATAAATTGTGGTTTTGATAATTGTGGTGGCTTTGACTTGATCGTCATGGTCCATTTCTGACTGGGAGAAGGGAAATTGGGAAGCAAAAAGTAGGGATATTTTACAGCCAGCAACAGGTTATATCTACTATTTTCTTCTTTCTGATCCTCCCTGAGCTGTCATTGGCTGACATCTGCCTTTTGGAAAGGACAGAATACCTGAAACCTCCTCAGCAACTCCCTGTGCAGTGATCTTACACACTTGTGTTATGATGTAGTCTCATGGTTAGCCAGGCCCCAATATTCTCTCTGTTGTGGTCTAGCATCGCATCGACAAGTGGAACTCAGAGTGGTGACAGGCGCACATAGGCACGAAGTTGAGAGCTGAGTCAGCACTGTACAAACCAAACACCACCCCACAGTGTCATTCCCCACCACCCCCACATTGGCCTGATGACCCTCTCGTGAAAGAGCTGTGTTCTTTGCTTGGGCTGTGCTTGCCAGGCTAAAAGGTGTGTAAGATCCTCTCTGGCTGCAGTACATGCTACGGCAATCAAATAGCAGGCCTTTTGTACACAGGCTTTGGCTGAGTGTAGCTCATGCACAAAGACCCCTGGGAGGCTGGAATTGTGCATGTCTCTGTACCCTCCTCTTGGGACACAAACCATGGGCATCATCTAGCCCTTAATAGTTACACAAACTAGGGGTTTGCATTACAAGGGCAATTCCCCCCCCCCCCTTGACCAGTCATATGGAACTTTGTTGGAGAAAATTCCATTAATTTCTCTTTGTTCTTGTGGGGGGAAAGGGAGCCAACTACTGACAGCCACCCAGGCAATATTTAGTTTAAGCAGTTTAATCGCGATACCCTTGGCTGAAAAGCCCATTTTCCAAACAGTGTATGTTGATACAGCACACCTGTCAAGAGACCCACCCTGATTCTTGCATTTTTCAATCTCAAACAGGCAGCTCCCCCCCCCCGCCATGCTTTGGCCATAGATCCAAAAGTACCTTAAAGGTTGTTGTGCAAACCCAGCAGCACTGTTAAGAGTGCAGTCAGCTGCAGCATGATCGGGGAGAGGCTTCTGCAGAACTGATTATATAAGCAATATTTTTTTTGGAGGAACACTTGGCTTAAGAATTCCCACTGGCTAAGGCATAAATTTAGCGCACTGCATCAGGTCACTTTAGGAGAAAAGGAAGTAGAAATAAAAGCACACTGCAAGCTCCTACACCTCTGTGGGATGAAGGGCAGTCTGTCATAAACATGATTTGCATGCACACAACACTTGGTGATACCATTAATAATCTAGCTCAGGACACTAAAATCTCTCTAGGTTTCCCCCTCCCTGTTTTCCAACCCCTTAAGAATGTTCCTGAATAAAAGCATAGCTTGAAGTGAAGTCTTGATGAAGCCTGATCTAGAAAAGAACTCCCCTTCCCCCTACCAAATCAAGGGGCTGAAGTTTTTTTAAAAAACGTGTCTGCTTGAGACTCCAAAGAGCTCTGACCAAAGTGAATCCTATGCTTGTCACGTGTATCTGGGAAGGTGTTACCATCTTAGGCTGTGGCTTCTGTTCTTTTAAAGCACTGGGGAACAGGAGGCAGGTCAAAGTTTCAGTGATGGAAAAATTGCTCCTCAACTGTCTATGGTCTGGTAAAAAGGCTAGGATTAATTATGCCACCCTTGTCAAACCGTCTAAACAAGGGGGGTTGGGCCTTCCTGACTTAGAAAAATATTTTTTGGCCTCACAATTGAAGACTATATTATTTTACGCTTCTCCTAAGTATGATAAATCATGGATGCCTTTAGAAACATTAGAGATTGAACCTAGTTACCTGTATGAATATATCTGGGACCAGACTAAGACCAGTCAAGTGTTGAAAATATCAAACCCATATTTGAGATTGACCCTAGACGGTTATTAGCCCCAGGTATTTCCCCTATAGCTGCATTATTTGGCCAACCATGGTTTTCACCTGGGCTGGACAAAGGTTTTTTGAGCCTGGTTAGGGATAAGGGACTTTATAGAATTTGTGATTTTTATGTCAATGGTAAAATCCTCACTCAACAACAGCTGGAAGATAAAAGTGGTGGAAGAATCCCCTGGATACAATATTTCCAAGTCCACTATACCTTAAAAGACAATGCCAGTAACTCTAATTTAGAAAGAGATTTGCTACCTTTTGAAAGATTTTTGAAGAAAAGAGGATATGATCCTAAAGGTCTATTGGCAACAATTTATGCCCAACTACACGATAGTCTCTGGAAGGGCTCTTCATCGATCATGGACTCCTGGCAGAAGGATTGCGGAGTTACCTTCACAGAGGCGCAATGGCGGACAATTTGGTCTTCCAGTATGTTTAAAACTAGAGATATGAATGTGAAACTACAACACTACAAATTATACGCAAGGTGGTACCTTACACCTGACAAGTTGTTCCATTGTAAATACAAAACTACTCCCCTGTGTTGGAAAGGTTGTGGTAATAAAGGCACATTAGTACACTGCTGGTGGGATTGTCCCCGAATTAAAAAGTTTTGGACTAAGGTCATTGCTGAAATACAGAAAATAACTAATTATGAGATTCCAAATACACCTGCATCTCTTTTGTTACATTTTTGGCCAGGTCTGAAACTGTCTAAACAGAACGAAGAGTTAATTTCTACTATGCTAATGGCTGCAAAAAATTTAATCGCCTTAAATTGGAAATTATTTAAGGTACCAAATCTATCACAATGGAGATCTAAACTGTGGGACTTGATAGTTTCAGATAAAATCGCTATGCAATTAATAGCTTTTGACAATCCGAAAGGTGTTAATAATTTTATGGAAAAATGGTTTGTGTTTTTTGAATATCTTACTGCCTGTCAACCCCGATTATATGCACTACCTCAGAAATATAGAAACTTTGTGTTTTATTAACAAGTATTGTACGTATGGAGAACATTTCTCTTCTTGTTTATTAGATGCTGTTGAAAGATACTGTATACAACTAACGAGTAATACAGGATGTAAAAATATATAAAACTCAATAAAATGCTATTTTTTAAAAAAGTTTCAGTGGTTAAGACTGAAAGCCCCTGAAAATAGATAATATGAAGGAAAAGCATGCTGCACGTTTTAATAAAAAATGCTGAAGATATTTGTATATGGCCTGGGTCCAGCCTACTTGAGGGACCACCTTTCCCCGTATGTCCCCCCAAGAGCGCTACGGTCTGGGGCCCAGAATCTTCTAACCATGCCGGGCCCCAAGGATGCTAAACTGGC
>NW_015163097.1:111163-120136 GCF_001447785.1 Gekko japonicus | reverse complement strand
GGGCTCAGGAGGCCAGGTAGAAACATCTGGCAACATCTAAAATATTATCAATGCCTACTGGGAGTGTTTGGGCTGTGCTAGGGCGGTGGTTGCCCTCTCTGAGACTCTGAGATTTTGAGATTCCGATATGAACTTAGTTTTTGAGCACTTTAATGTTTTAAAAGGTTTTTAAATTGTATATGATGTTTTAATTGTACTATAGTATTGATGTTTTATTAGCAAGTTCTTTCTTGCCTTGTAAGCCGCCCTGAGCCCCACGGGGAAGGGCGGGGTATAAATTTAATAATAAATAAATAAATAAATAAAATAAGTATCTTGGACATATGTTACTTATAGGCTACAGCAGACAGAACTGTGGCAATGGATTTGTTAACTTGCTTTATTCTGCTTGGCATGTTAGAATTCTAGGGTGAATAAATTTTTCCATGTGAATTGGGCCTGAACTAATTTTGAAGGTATGCTTGAGCCTTTATTGGCTTGAATAGTAACCAAGTTGGAACAGCAGCAGTCACAGCTGAATGAAAAACACTTAATTCTATGATTGTCTGCTAGGCTTGCTGTTTGCCCGCCAGCACTTTAGCAGTCAGGAAAAAAATTGCCCTAGGGCAATGGTATTACATTACTTCCAGGGAAAGCCCAGAAGTCCTGTCAAGTCTTTCTAGGAATTGCCAGAAACTCTATTGTTTTACCTGACAGCCCCTGCCCCCCAGTCCCCATCTGCAGACTCCCCTGGTTTCCAGCTGCTGTCTGGCAGCCCTATTAAAAAAACCTCTGCCTAAAATGCACCCCCCCCCCCGCATTCCATATATCCTATACAACAGATTTGGGAATAGCTCTTTTCAGACTGGGCAGTGTTAGAGATCTGCAGAGAAGGAATTTTTAAATCCGTGGAGCAGCTATCACAAATGCCTCTCTATATGGCAGCATAGCAAGCCCTGATCTATTTAAAAACCCCATACCATTCACCAGAAAGAAGGGGAAAAAAGACACAGGGGCTTAGATCCCATCTGAAATTTCTGTGGATGGAAGGATTTCATCCAGGGAGCATAGGGCTGCCAGGCTGCTGCCTGACACCTGCAGGAACTTTGGGGGTGGGGCAAGTGGTGGATATGACACCACCATGGTATGCAATGTCATTTCTGCCCCCCACTGTTTCCCCATCAGCCCTAGAGGCGGTGGGGGAGGAGGGAGAATGACTGCCTGAAGCAAGCAAATGGGATGCCTGATGGAGCACAACCCTTCCTCACCTCCTCCCTCTCCTGAAGCTTAAATGCTGCTTCCTGGGGGAAGGAGATCCCTAGGAACAGCTTGTGGAAGAGAGTCTGAGGTCTTCAGTAGCGGGGGGGGGGGATTGGTAACAACGGCCCCTACTGCAGCATGCATAGAACTTTTAGGCAGAATCCAACCTGTTCTTCTCGCCCTGCTTTCAGGCACAGAGAAACATTCAGACTTAGTAACACTTTACTGAAGAAGAAAGGCCATTTCCACGTGGATTATCTGCCCTGGGTTCGATGCTGTTGGGAAATTGCCCCCCCCCCAAGCTTCCTCTCCTCACAGCATTATGGTGCATTTGTGCACCTCCCCATGTCCCTCCCTCCAGCATTTCTCCGACCATTCTCAAATAGGGTTGCCAAGTTCAAATTATCAATGGTGGGGCAGGAGATTGCTCACTACCACATGGGAAAATTAAGCCTGCTCTACGCAACAGTGGTCCATGATGATGCATAAGTGGAAGGAATGTATAGGATCCATCCAAGCACCATGTATCTAGCCCCCCTGAGCCTGCTTCGGTGGGGAGGGTGTTACGTGTTTAATTAACCGGACACGAGTCGAGCAGGAAAATCCAACACGGAAGCTCTCTCAAGTACAGCATTTATTGAAGCATAGTTTGCAAACCATGGAGAGAGACGTTAGAGGTGGTCTCCGTCGTCTCTCTGAAGCTGTGGCGCAGCACAGAAATTCTTTATACCCCCCCTCCCTCTCTGGCTGGGTGGACCAAGCATAGAACTTTTAGGCAGAATCCAACCTGTTCTTCTCGCCCTGCTTTCAGGCACAGAGAAACATTCAGACTTAGTAACACTTTACTGAACAAGAAAGGCCATTTCCACGTGGATTATCTGCCCCGGGTTCGATGCTGTTGGGAAATTGCCCCCCCCCCCCAAGCTTCCTCTCCTCACAGCATTATGGTGCATTTGTGCACCTCCCCATGTCCCTCCCTCCAGCATTTCTCTGACCATTCTCAAATAGGGTTGCCAAGTTCAAATTATCAATGGTGGGGCAGGAGATTGCTCACTACCACATGGGAAAATTAAGCCTGCTCTACGCAACAGTGGTCCATGATGATGCATAAGTGGAAGGAATGTATAGGATCCATCCAAGCACCATGTATCTAGCCCCCCTGAGCCTGCTTCGGTGGGGAGGGCAGGGTATAAACTGGATAAACAAATAAATAAAATAAATACAAGGCAAAGCCATATACCCATCATGTGCGTTCAGCTAACAAAAGGGAAGAATAGTTAGTACTAGTGATGATATACCAGATTATTGGGGTATAGGTTGCTTTAGGAAAAAGGTAAATCATCTGTTTTCTTATTGTAATGCTTTAATTTGAAAAAGTGTGCATGCACACAAAAGCTCATACCGTGAATAAACCTTTGTTGGTCTTAAAGGTGCCACTGAACTCTAAATTTGTTGTACTGCTTTAATGCAAGCGGGGGGCGGGAAGGAAAGAAAAAGAAATAGCTGTTTCTTCCCTTTGAGACAAGACTAATGTTGTATTAAGCCCCATCGTTCAAATCTCAGGTTACTAGCAGTAACATACCATTTTGTCATGCTATGTCTGTAGTTTAACATGATTTGTGGAAGGAGTAGACTGTACATGGGCGATGGTTTATTTTGCTTATGCTCAACTGCAAATAAGAAGCAAGACAACTAGATGAAAATAGAAACAATAAACTGTATGGGTGGTTTCCTGTGGCTCTGGAAATGGGCAATTGCTTACAATATGGATTAAACCTGCCCTTATTTCTTTAAAGCCGCATCCTGTGGTTCTTTCTGCACGGCAAAATTCAGGATTTCGTACACGGGCCATAGTGTGAGTGCAACGCTGTGAAGTTGTCATGCCACTGGAACAAGATACCCAGGATCTTACACTCAATGCTAGGACTATGAGCAGGAACCCTTCTGGGCGAATGCTGGCACATCAGGCCTTGGCTTACCTAAACAGCTGCCGAGAGACTACAGAGTCTCAGATGGACTCGCTGCACTGTTTTCTGAGTCCCTGCCTTATAGCAACAGTGTCTTTCAGTGTCCTCCCTCTCTGGATAGGAGCATCCATGTTGGATTGAGCCTCCTGAGGACACACGCACCCTCCCTCCCTCCCTCCCTCCCTGCATAAGGCAATAGCTCCTCTTCCTCTGTCACACAGGTGAAGGGAAGGTGTAGAGGCTGCTGCTTGGCACCACCATTTGCTACTGGAAACAGTGCTGCCTTGCACTTCCTGGGAAGTTATAGCAGCCTTTAATGCCTGTCTGTGCAGACAAGCAAAAGTAGCAGAAAGCAAAGTGTGGGGGCAGAAGTTCTGGCCACGGGCCTAGCAGGAAGGCTGAATCCACTGGACCAGATTGGCCAGTGGGTTGTAGGGGGTTGTGGGCCTTTGGGAAAAACTGGGCCACTTTTTGCCTGTTTATTTCGTAATAGATAAACAGTATTATTTAGTATTTATTTTAGTTTATTTAGTATTTAGGAGCTGCCACCCTTCCCTGCCAGAGTAGAGACAAGACCAAGTCAGAATAAGGGGGTAGTGGCATGTGTGATGGCAGCCATATAAACATCTGGTGTGGGGCAACACAGCAGCAGCAAGAAGATCTGCAGGCATGTCTTTAATGAGCTAGGGGTGCCAGCCTCCAGATGGGACCTGGGGAACTCCTGGAATTACAGCTCATCTCCAGAGTACAGAAATCAGTTCCCCTGAGGAAAATGGATGCTTTGGAGGGTGGACTGTTTGTCACTGAACCCCTCTGAGGCCCCTGTCCTCCCCAGGCTCCATCCCCAAATCTCCAGGAGTTTCCCAGCCTGGATCTGGCGACCCTACCCCCCCCCCCATCCCCAGCCGGTGGCTAGGAAGGACCTGGCAACCCTATTAAATGAGATTGTGTGGCTTTGTGCACATGTTGGAGCACTGGTGGCATTCAGGCACTCTGTTAATGAGGGGGGGGGGGCCTCCCCCTCCCAGCATACAGGCCTCAGCTGATGCGAAGTTTGCCAGCATATTTAACTCTTCCATCAAAACTAGTGAGCCTTAACAGTCTATTCTTTCCCTCTGCACCAGCAGCGGACTCTAATCTGGAGAACCGGGTTTGATTTCTCACTTCTCCACATGCAGCCAGCTGGGTGACCTTGGGTCAGTCACAGTTCTCTCAGAGCTGTTCTCTCAAGAGCAGTTCACTCAGAGCTCTCTCAGCCCCTCCTACCTCACAGGTTGTGGGGAGAGGAATGGAAGGAGATTGTAAACCTCTCTGAGACTCCAAGTGAAGGGTGGGGTATAAATCCAACTCTCCTTCTTCTTCCTTCTTTCTTCTTCTCCTTCTCCTCCTCCTCCTCCTCCTCCTTCTCCTCCCTCCCTCCCTGAGCTTCTTCCCCTCCTTAGCTTCAGTTTGTGCCTCAGACCAAAGCATTGTTTCCCAGACATAGTGGCCTTCTGTTTTTTTATCTGCATGGAGTGACATGGCACTAGAGCACACTGCAAGGAATGAAAGAAGGCCACTATCTGATCTGTGGTCCAGTGCCCCTGGCAAAGCTGGGCTGGGCAGCATTGAAAATACTTGTACTTAAAAAAAAATAAATCACATTTGAAGTATAATTCAAATGGTATCTCAAATACAACTAGAAAATAGTTTGCATTGGAATTGCTCCCCTTTTTAGTTGGTATTCTGTAGGAAGTGTCAAATTAAGTAATATCTTCTTGATATGGAAGATGAGCCACAGTTGGTTGGTGTTACAAGTTACATCTAGTTCGGTTATAATTTCCCCAGACTTCATTCAGTGTCCTCCCTCTCTGCATTAAATAACTCCCCTCTCTCTCTGGCCTTCAGCTTTAAACTACAGCCCCCACCCACAATCGGATTGTTTTTCTAGTCTTTAAATTAATTAATTAATTATAATTCTATACCACTTTTCCTTGTGGCTCAAAGTGGTTTGCTATAAAAACCAGCAGCTGATAACCAATCAGAAACCTGGCATACTAAAGTATTAACACTGTGACACCATTTAAAAGCAAGTCAGGAAAAAGCCCACGGAAACAATACAGCTGTGGCTTCTAACCTGGGGAGCCCCAGAGTTACTGCAACGGGTCAGCAAATCTATATGAGCACTGTCATCATGTATTTTCTCAATCATTTGGTGCTAATAGTACAACTACTATAAGTGTGGGGAAGGGGGCCCATGAAAAAGGTGGCTTCATACTGGAAAAGGTTGATACAGCCTTGTGCTCTCAGCTGTAATAAGAGAAAAGGTGAAGATTTATTTTTTTAAAAATAAAGTCAAGAAAAACCTTCACCTTTGGTGGGGTTGTCTAGCCAATGAGTAGGTCTCCCTTTGCTTACCTAATGCACTGTGTTGAGGTTGGTTAGCAAAACTCCCTCTTGCTAAATGCAGAAAGCAGGTAAACAAACCCATCCTTGACTGGAATGATGCTGCCAGCCAGTGTCCTTGAACAGTTTTGTGTTTTGGCTGAAAAGCAACAGGAACATGACAACTAGGGTCCATAAAATATCTGAAATTTAAATATAATTATCTGAATCTGAGGGGCCAGTTGAATGCAAAAGCATGGATGAATATATCAGGCAGCGTTTTATGGATCCCACATCCACAGCAGACAGAGGATGTAGCAGTTCCATCTGCATAGCTGCATATTAACATCTTAAAGTGTGTTCTCAGACTGTGTATTGGAGAAAGCAACTAAGCCTTATTCCATGCCTCAAAAGGAAGATAAACATCGAGTTCCCAGAAGGTGCTAAAGTGCTAAAAATGGCAACACTGACTTAACTTTTAAATTGTGATAGATTTGGGTTGGCAGCCGTGTTGGTCTGAAGCAGTAGAACAAAGTTTGAGAGTCCAGTGGCACTTTTAAGACCAAAGAAGTTTAATTTTGGAAATAAGTTTTTTTTTTTTTAATCACATTTGAAGTATAATTCAAAGGGTATCTCAAATACACCTAGAAAATAGTTTGCATTAGAATTGCTCCCTGTTTTATTTGGTATTATGTAGGAAGTGTCACATTAAGTAATATACCCAGAATTCATCGTTGTTGGTCTTAAACCCAGAATTCAACTTTGTTGGTCTTAGAATTGCCGCTGGGCTCAAACTTTGTTCTTTTAAATTGTGGTCTTGTGTGTGTGTGTGTTGTTTTAATCATTGTTTTATTTACATTGTGAATCACCTGAAGTTCTCCAAGGTAGAAAGATGGCTAATAAATGTTTTTTTAAAAAGAAATAAAATAATAATTGCTCTTATGGACTCTGTGAAAAGGTCACGTCAACTACTCACCCCCCACAGCTCTCAGTTCTTAAAGGATGCATTCATTCAGATGTATCTTGGCACTTTTCTTTAAACTCAGCCACATGTAAATTGTCAGACTAACAGATGCTTAGCATAATTCCAAGGATTCAGTGGGCATATTCCCTCATTCTTTTGTTAATTCTCCTTTTAAAAGAAAAAAAGAAGCCACTGTAGTAAAACCTGTGCCTTTCCTGAAGGCTGGGACCAAATAATCGTTTTTTGTTATTAATTTTCTACATTCCTGAAGAAATGTGTAATTAATCTCTCTAACTCATACTGCTTCTTAACGTTTTGGTTCTAAGCAGAAAAGTAAATTATAGAAAAAGCTAGACCCCATTTGAATGTCTGCGAAAATCTATCACAGATGCATAAAACTTCACAACTAAAAGAGTGACAGGTCTGCTGTTATCTTCTAATAAAAGAGGTAATGTCTCCATATGATCTATATTTTGGAGGAAAGGAAGAATTAAAAGATTTCTAGGCTCAGAAAAGTAATTACATTTAAATGTCACGTGATACAGAGTGTCTATACTACCTGCACCACAGTTGTATACACTATCAGAGTATGGCATCTTAAGATCCCTCCCTTGCAAAACTTTGATGGTATGGCATTAAGGTAAGACAACGTAAACGCATGCCTATAGTGAGGAACAGTCAAATATGAACACTAATCAGGAAGCTCTCCAGATGGAGGAATACCAGCAAATTGAGTAGAGTAATTAGTAATTAAGCATTTGGTGGCATCTCTAGGTTTGGATCCATCCTTACATTAACAACAAAGTTTAACAACAAAGAAGAGGAGGTTGAGGGGGGACATGATTGCTCTCTTTAAGTACTTGAAGGGCTGTCACTTAGAGGAGGGCAGGGAGCTGTTCCTGTTGGCAGCAGAGGATAGGACTTGCAATAATGGGTTTAAATTAAGGGCATGAAGGTACCGGCTGGATATTAGAAAAAACTTCTTTACAGTAAGAGTTGTTTAACAGTGGACTCAGCTGTCTAGGGCAGTGGTGAGCTCCCCCTCCCTGGCAGTCTTCAAGCAGCGGCTGGACAAACACTTGTCAGGGATTCTCTAGGCTGATCCTGCATTGAGCAGGGGGTTGGACTAGATGGCCTGTATGGCCCCTTCCAACTCCGTGATTCCATGATTCTAACAATATAAGAAGTCAAAAATAAAATGTCCAATATTATAATGCCTCTGTGTAGATCTAAAGTGAGTCTTCCTTTGGATTACCGTGTGCGGTTCTGGTCACCGTATCTCAAAAAGGACACTAGAGAGCTGGAGAAAGTACAGAAGAGGTCAACCAGAGTGATTAAGGTGTTGGACGACCTTTCCTATGAGGAAAGGACACAGTCTGGGACTTAATCAGTTTAGAAAAAAAGGTGACTGAAGGAGAACATGAAAGAGGTTTATAAAATTATGCATAATACTTGAATGTGGGGGCGCCCAACGAAGTGGATGGGCAAAAGACAAACAAAAGGAAATATTTTCTCAATTGAGTCATTAAGTTGTGGAATGCATTCTCAGTGGATGTAGTGATGGCCACAAGCATGGATGGCTTTAAAAGGAGATTATTCATGTCTATATTCATGGAGGGGAGGCTCCTACCCATGGTGACGAAAGTGCACCTCCACATTCAGAGCCAGTAAACCTCTGGATACCCGTGCCAGGAAGGGTTTTCCAGCTTTGTGCTAGAAAATACCTGGAGATTTTGGGGTGGAGCCTGAGGAAGGCAGAGTTTTTTGGGGGGGACTTCAAAGCGGCCGTTTTCTCCAGGTGAACGGATCTTTATCACCTGGAGATCAGTTGTAATAGCAAGAGGTTGGCAACCATAAGGCCAGGAGGCAACATCAGGGGAATTCCTCGCCCCTGTTGTTGACCCTCCAGAGTAATTGGTTGGCTGCTGTGTGAGACACGGTGCTGGACTAGACGGACTGCTGGTCTGATCCAGCAGGGCTCTTCTTATCTTCTGGTATACATGTTTTTCTCATGAAAAGGAACACAGAGTTTAAACATATATATCCTGTTCAGTGAAGAGAGGGACAGGGGGGAAAAACCATACACATACTGTGGAAGAGATTCTAGAACATATTTTGGGGGGAGGGAAGACAATTTTTATATGGAGGGCAACATCCTTCTCTGTTGCATTAGGTATGAGCTGAAGTCTCTTCACAGCCCCAGCAAGAGGATACTTGGCATTGAGTAACTGCATCCAATGTTGCTCAGATCTGGGATGGAGTCTTTGTAAAATGCATCCATGAATTGTCAACATCCAGCTGTATTCTATCATTACAATCTATATATCTAATAGCGAAGTTGCCCCCGGAGTGCGGATCGCTAAATCAGCGCTCCGGGGGCAGCTGGGGGGCTGGGGGAGGTTTGTGCACACGTGGGCCAGTCCCCACGTGTGCACCAAA
>NW_015163097.1:104408-110864 GCF_001447785.1 Gekko japonicus | reverse complement strand
GGCCTCGCCGCCGCCACCTCCTCCTGCTTTTCGGAGCCGCTGGCAGGCAGGCTGGGGGGGCGGGCGGGGGGAAGACCGGCCTCGCCGCCACCGCGGTGGGGAGATCGAGGGGGAGGATGGAGGAGACGGAGCTCTTCTCCCCCCCCCCGCGAGTATCGCGGGTCCCCCTCTTGTTAATGTCTAACTACATTCATCTGTGAAAAGAAAACTGAGGGAGCAGTGGTTGTGGTTTCCTTTGTCTTTGCCTTCCCCTAACATAGTCATATGCTTTGCCTCTTGCTGGGCAAAGCAAAACAAAAATGGCCAGAGAAAAAAATGAACTCATAGAGTCTATGCTGTTCTTTAGCTGATTCCCTATAATGCCTCCACTTCAGCATGAAAAATGCCGCAAACTTATTTTAAAGCTGTGGTAAATGCCCCTGCAATGCCTAAACTGCAAGGCACGCACAGACAAATACATAACTCTCCCTTTCAAAAGCCAGCACAAAAATAAAATGAGATCACTGGGAGATTATTTTGGTCTTTCCTGGAGAGTCAGGCACATTTCTGTCTGTGAGGGGCCCCCTCATAACTTCTTATGGCTGTCAGTTTTTTAAATCCATGACAGCAATTTTGTTAATAGCTTTGCCTCTGTGGTGATGAAAGATCTTTGGTAAACAAATAACAATTGGTAAAGGTACAGCTGGTCATAGCGAACACCCTTTTCCAACAACCAAAGAGGTGACACTACACTAGGGTTGCCAAGTCAATTTTTCTTACCGCCGGGAGAGCCTCGCCAGGCTCTGGGAGCCGTCTGATGACGTGTGTGTGCGCACCGCCAGCACGTCACCAGAAGTGACGCGCGACGTCGATCACGTTGAGGGCATGGCCCCGATCGTCGGAGGGAAAACCATAGAGTTTTCCCTCCGATGATCGAGGCCACGCCCCCAACGTGATTGACGTGGTTGCGTCACCTCTGGTGACGCAGCCACGCTGCGCTTACTCAATGTCACGACAGAGCCAGGGGGCCGGGCAAAGAGGGAGAGTCAAAAGGCAAGTCCAAGAGTCAGCCAGAGGGAGCAACCAGAGTCCAAGCAAACAGTTCCAAATACACAGAGCCAAGCCGTTGTCAACGTTACCAATAGTCAGAGTGCAGTATCGTAGTCAAGAAGCATAGCTGGGGGTCAGGAGCCAGAGGGATCGCCAAAACACAGACCGGATTCAGGAACCTAGAGATCAGTCAAGAGCCAACACAGAGCGAGAGGTGCAAAGCGTCTGGTCCACGGATGAGGTTGCCAGCACAGTTTGCTTGCAGCCAGCGGTCTCTTCAAATAGTGTGCTGGCTCGCTATCTTGTTAACATTCCTTTGCGAAGTCCTTGCTTCTGTCAGTAATCAGGGCTTAACGATCATCGTCCACGCGTGCCTCCTTTCACCTGATTGCTAGATCCAGGCATCTCTGGTTTCTCAGCACGTAAAAGAGGAGAGTGCAAAAGTGGGCTTGAAGCTCAACATCAAAAAAACTAAGATCATGGCATCCAGCCCCATCACTCCTTGGCAAATAGAAGGGGAAGTCGTGGAAGTAGTGACAGACTTCACGTTCCTTGGATCCAAGATCACTGCAGATGGTGACTGCAGCCATGAAATTAAAAGACGCCTGCTCCTTGGGAGGAAAGCGATGGCGAACCTAAACAGCATGATAAAAAGTAGAGACATCACCCTGCCAACAAAAGTCTGCATGGTCAAAGCAATGGTATTCCCAGTAGTCATGTATGGCTGCGAGAGTTGGACTATTAGGAAGGCCGAGCGTCGAAGAATAGATTCTTTTGAACTATGGTGCTGGAGAAGACTCTTGAGACTCCCTTGGACTGCAAGGAGATCAAATCAGTCAATCCTAAAAGAAATCAACCCTGACTGTTCCCTGGAAGGCCGGATACTGAAGCTGAAGCTCAAATATTTTGGCCACCAAATGAGAAGGGAGCACTCACTGGAGAAGACCCTGATGCTGGGAAAGATTGAAGGTCAAAGAAGAAGGGGATGGCAAAGGATGAGATGGTTAGACAGTGTCACTGATGCAACGAACATGAAATTGAGCAAACTCCAGAGGACGGTGGAAGACAGGAAGGCCTGGCGTGATCTGGTCCATGGGGTAGTGAAGAGTCGGACTCGACTGTGTGACTGAACAACAACAAAGGTACAGTGGAGTCAAAAGGAATGGAAAGGGTATTATGGGAAGTGGAATGTCATGGCTGTTAATTTTCCATTCAAATGAAGGGGGAGAAAGGAGTGAAACTCAGATGATTTTAGTCATTTTTCGACAAAGGAGTACTTGGACTTCAGAGTCCAACAAATGGAAAGCACTGCATTTTCATCAGTCCTTTATTTCATACGAGGACCAACACCTAATAGTGTTACTAAGGCAGACCCTTTGCCATGCAGACATAAATAACAAACCTTTCATATATGTTCAGGGTCAAACTACACATGATGGAGTCCTCATGGCCACCGTGGGAATGTTGCTGCCATTTTAGAGCCTAAAATTAGTGATTTTAAAACACCACAGGCCGAGATGAGGTGCGCATCCCCCTGCACCTTTTCAAGTGCCAAAACAACTACACTGGGGTGGCCAAACGTGCTTAATGTAAGAGCCACATAGAATAAATGTCAAATGTTTGAGAACGGCAAGACATGAACAAATATTATACACATCTTTTTATTGGAAAATATGCACATTTGCTTTTTATTAACATTAAATGAGACTGCCAAAATAAAAACAAAAGGGGTCAAAACACATATTGATAGTGATATTTATTTGTCCAATGATATTTATTTGTTTGCTAATGACAGTTATTTGTCTAAGAGAGAGAGAAAGAGAGGTGGAAAGAAAAAATGAAAGAGGTGGAAAGAAAGAGAGAAAGAGTGAGAGAGAAACAAAGAAAATATATAGATGGGGAGGGAGGAAGGAAGGAATGAAAGAAAGGTGGAAAGAAAGCAAATAGATGGGGGAGGTAGGTAGGTAGGTAAAAAGCGAGAGAGAGAGAGAGGTGGAAAGAAAGCAAATAAATGGCGAGGGAGGGAGGGAGGAAGGAAGGGAGGAAAAAAAGCAACTTTAACTTTAAATGTGTTCTCCACCCCCCCACCCCCGAATGCCAGCTGGCTTGACTTGGAGAAGGGATTTAAAGAGACTAATGACTTCTCCAAGCCATTGGGGGGGGGGCTTTCAGACTTCATTTGCCTTCTTTTCTCACCCCCCCCCCCCCCAAAGCCTACCAGGGAAGGGAACACTGGCTGGGGAAGGGAAGACCAATCGGCAGTGCCGGATTTACGCATAAGCTAAATAAGCTACAGTTTAGGGCCTCGCAATCTGCTGGGGCCTCAAATAAAAACACAATATAAAAATGATTCCAAATATTAAAAAGGCGTATATATTTTAAATTTTTCTGAGACCAGCTGATGTAATTTAAAACAGTAGGGGGCCTCTGGGTTTTGTATAGCTTAGGGCCTCAGCAAGTCTAAATCCGGCCCTGCCAATCGGAAAGACATGCCTCCCCTTTGCTTCCCCAGCTGTCCTGCTGGGAGCCGCACAATATGTGTGAAAGAGTTGTAGTTTGACCACCCTGAACTACACCCTACGGTCATGAAGACATCATCACATCTAGTTTGGTCCTCAGTCTAAGAGTACCACACATTATAGGGAACACAAATTGGGATTAGGGTCTTCAACTTGTGTCCTGATAGTGTAACAGTAACATATGAGTTGCAGATTCGTCTCGGTTCCCCCATGCCCAGTGCCTGATTTGGATTCTGACTATGGCATGTGTGGAAAAGGGGCTTCTGCCTCTCCCATCCCATTTTCCTGACTGGAAATGAAACTGTACACATTGGCCAAAAAGCACACCCCCAGGACTACTGCTGGTTGGGAAGATGGTGTGTGTTTGTGTGTGTGTGTGGGCTTAAAACCTTTCTCTATGCACACCACAGTCACAATCTGAACCGAGGTGAACCCACAACTTACATGAGACTTTTACTCAGAACACACTGTGGGGACTCCAGACCCAACCTATTTTCTCCATAATTTCTGAATTAATAATGTAAGGATGGATCCAAAGCCAGAGTAGTGGATAACGCCCCCCCCCAGCAACACAAATGCTTGCCATTTTCAAATTTGCTCTTACAAAGTAATACTTGTATCACCATATCATTCTTTACATCCCCTCTTTCCAAAGATCTTGGGACAGCTTACACAGTCCCACATTTTATCCCTGCAACAGCCCTGTGAGGTAGGTAAAGTTGAGAGACAGTCACTTGCCCAAAGGTTAAATTACACAGCAAAATAGGTAACTCAGATCCTCCTAAGGCAAGTCCAACATTCTGTATCTACTGCACTATTTCTCAAAGATATAGGTACTAACTTTGCACGCCCCCCCCCTCCACCTTAGAGATGACCTTACTGTTGGCCAGGAATGCCCTGACTCAGTAGAAGTCATTCATATTTTTGTTAATGGATATAGCAGGGGGGAAAATGACTGTTGAATCAGCTATTCACAACTAGTGGAATGGGAGAGATGACACAGCTGAGGTAGTGTTCTAAAGAGGCCAATGATTCTTTGTCCATCACCTGATGATTTCCAAATATGTTCAAGTTTAACAGGGTATAATATATTGCAGCTGCCAGTTGAGTTGCATGACAAGATACTAATGGGGAGGGGGGAAGAGGATTGACTTCCCTGTTAGGCCTTTAATGAGTGGAAGAAAGAGTATCCTTTAAGGCAGTGATTCCCCAGAATGGTTCCCACAGGTGCCATGGTGTTTATCAATGTGTCTCCTGGAACCCACTTCCTTCTTTTCTGATGTGAAGAGCCAATGCAGGCTTTCCTCCACCTCACTGGAGAATGAAGTCCTTCAGAGCCCAGGAGGCTTCACTGTTGTGTCTGATACTTGACTTGGAATCTCACAGCATCTTCTGATTGGCTCAGTCCCATGGCAGCCATTATGTGGTGGAACACAAAACCTGTATGCAAAATTCTAAAAGTGTTGGAAGTTCCAGATGCAATGTCCCCTGTCTCAGAACTCCAGACTGAGTGGCAGGAGAGACTAGATAGCTAGACAGTCACACTGACCCCTCTTCCTGTATCTACTCTTCTGTCACTGTCCTCTTTGAAATGCAGACTGTGTTGACTTCCAGTTTATGGCGACACGCTGGCAGATGCATCTCCCGGACCTCCCGGGGATGTGATCTGCGCACCAGTGGATAGGAGGGGGAGCGATGGGTCGCCACCCCCCCCTCCCGGAGCCTTGGCAAAAGGCTCCTAGCCATGGGGCTTTTGAGGGGCGACCTCTTCACCAGCGCGATGCTGGGGAATTGAGGCGCTCCTCCGCCCCAACGGTCCTGCTGCTGAGTGTCCATATGGATCTAGAGCCACTGACTGGGACAAGCATCGGAGATCGAGCATTTTAAACATGTTTCGAGTAAGGTCATATAACCAACAATGAACAGTGAGTTGGGTTAAAGGGAATTTACAAAGAAAGCTCCCTCACGGGAACGGTGAGAAAAGCGAGCGGGGGAGGGAGCCCTCCCATGCGCATGAACTAAAAAATTATATACCGGGGGGGGGGAGCAGAAGAAAAAACGTTGAAATCTGTTTTGAGAGACTTACCAGAGCGCGGATAGGCATATGGGCGATTTTCAGAGACTTTAGCAAGTTTTTACAAAAGTAAACAATCCATAAAGATGGCAGGGAAGAAGGCAGAGAAAGACAAACTAGCAAAAGTGAAACCAGCGGGGAGCATGAGCCCTCGACCGGAAGAGGTCATAGAGTTCTCCAAAATGTTGGCAGATTCCTTGCGCCCTCTGCTGGACCAGATGACCAACATCAAACAACAGCTGACAACTTTAAATCAGAACCTTGCAACTCAGCAGCTCCAACTGACTGAAACTTTAAAAATGATGGCGCAAACAGCTGAGAAGGTGTTTGAACGAGAAGGAAATGGACGCCAACACTAAAAAAGTTAAGGAAAAGGTGCAAAAGCTGGAAAAGAAGCAAGCTTCGGAAGAATCTCAACTTTTACAGCTGTAAATTGAGAAAGCAAATTTGGTCCTCCGGTTTCAAGGAGTCCGAGAATTAAAAGACGAGAATCTAAAGCAACTCTTGAGTAGAGATGTAAAATTTCCAGAAATTTTGAAGCTTGGAAACCCCCCCAATTTTTTCCGCAAAAAACCGGAAATTTTCAGAAAAATTGAGAGTTTTGGAAAAATTGAGAGCCTGAGAGTCCCTATCTATACCTTGTGGCGAATAGCCACTGATGGACCTCTGCTCCATATGTTTATCTAATTCCCTCTTGAAGCCATCCATGCTTGTAGCCACCACCACCTCCTGTGGCAGTGAATTCCATGTGTTAATCACTCTTTGGGTGAAGAAGTACTTCCTTTTATCCGTTCTAACCCGACCGCTCAGCAATTTCATTGAGTGCGCATGAAT
>NW_015163097.1:96762-104345 GCF_001447785.1 Gekko japonicus | reverse complement strand
CCCCTCCCCTCCCCTTTCTCTTTCCTCACCCAGCACAGCTTAGCCTCCACTTCCACCTCCACCCACACCAGCTGGCCCTCAAATGATTTTTGCATGTTTAAGGCATGGATCCCCTCCACACCAGTGAGGTCATACCTCTGGCTCCTCTTGTTGTCTTCATGTGATTCTGGTGTCACATTAATGCTGCCACTTGAGGGTGTGCAAAAGCGCTAGGAAGAAACATTGAACCAGCATCATCCCCAAATATCACAAGTTTTAAAAACCAGTGGGAATGCTTGCTTGTTTATATTTTATATTCTTAATTTTTGACTGTTGAAGTTATCTTCAAAACTCATCAGCTAATTAAAGAAACCCCTATGTGGTATCATGTCAAGAGACTACCTATTTTTACTAACTATGCATATTATTTGTTTGTTTCAGTTTGAGTCATAAGGTTAGTACTGGTCCTCATGGGTAATTTATTTTTTAAACCAGTGGGACTCTGATTTAGCTGAAGTTACCTCAGTGCCTTCAAGTTCCTTTCCCTGAGATTTTCTTTGATTAAGCGCAATGGATTTTGATGCCACAAACCATTATGATTCCAGCCCCTCCCTCATTCCTTCTCATTCCAAGTGGGAGATTCATTCATGCAGAGGTCTAAATTAAGTGTCTTTGTACTGTTATAAATTGGTGACGTGTGTAACTGCCTCACTCCCCAGCAAGTAGCACGAAATGGAACAATGAGAGAGTGGTGTTAGACTAGAGTCCCTGGATAGTTTCCACTGTGCTTTACTTAACACTCACCACCCGTTTCACTCTTCCCACGCTGATTGCCAGGCTTCAGGCGCTTCCCGGACATCATTCATGCACACACACACACACACAGAAGAACTGGGGCGAGGAATATATGGAATGGGGTGGGAGTGGAGTCTGCCGTACAAAGAAAGGCACAGCTCTCTGTCCCAACGCTTTGGCTACAGTTGGTATTAAAAATGGAATAGGTTTTCTCTGAAAGGGAAAAATGTACTTACTTGGGTATGCTGCTGCAAGAAAAATCCTGCTCAGAGAAAAGAGAACTGGATATGATAGTGCAAAGGACCACTGAGCAGTTTTACTGCCTGCCTCCTTGACCCTGGAGATTTTCCCCTTCATGGAGAAGCACAAAGCCTCTTGCATTTAAAGGGAACATCTATATGATGACGTTATGCATATTCTGAGCTTTCCCCTTTAAACTTGATTTTTAAAAAATTAGTTTGATCCAGTTCAAAGGGGTTTCTTTATAGTGGCTATGGGGGAGCGTCTGTGTAGATTCTCCCTTTGTTACCACCATGGAGAGGGGGAAGAGCTAAGCTCCATTGTCAAAATGGTACAGGGCAGCCAGTTTGGTGTAGTGGTTAAATGTGCGGACTCTAATCTGGGAGAACTGGGTTTGATTCCCCACTCCTCCACTTGCAGCAGCTGGGTAGTTCTGTCAGAGCTGCTCTCTCAAGAGCAGTTCTCGAAAGAGCTCTCTCAGCCCCACCTACCTCACAGGGTGTCTATTGTGGGGAGGGGAAGGGAAAGGGATTGTAAGCCACTCTGAGTGAAGGATGGGGTATAAATCCAATCTCTTCTCTTCTCTTCTTGCTGCTGTGGGTCATTCTCTCTCTCTCCCCCCCCTGCTCCCAGCTCCAGCACTTGAAAGGACTTCTGCACTTTCCCTGCCAAATCGCAGTCCAGCGTTGTAACACAGCTCAGTGGGGAAAAGGAAAGCAAGGGACAGTGGGGATTCTGGCTTGCAGCAGAGTGGCCTAGTGTATTCCCACTGGCTATGATGGAACATATTTCCATGTAAGCGTGCTTGGTGTCACAAGTGGCTGTGGCTATGATCCTAAATACTTGACTAAAAGGTTGAGTGTCACTGGGGTGCCAGAGAGAAAAAGCTTTGATAATTCTTTATTGCTTGGTTAACCCTTTTCTCTATTTTTTTCTGAGCTGAAATCAGCAATATCTTTGACGTGGGTTTAAGCTGAGTAAGAAAAAAGGCTGGGATTCTTTGGCTGCTGCAATTTTTTCTTTGTTGTTGTGTCTGATATTGCTCTTAGCAGTGACACTAGCACAGAAACAATTCCTTGATAAATTATTAGCCTTTGCTAGTATTTGGGTGGGTTAGAGGCACCCTATATATTTGCATATATAGTGGAAAGAAGGTGAAAGAAACGAGAAGCTGAAAGTAGCAGCAGAACATGGAGAGTGAAGCACAGCAGGTACTGCTCTGTCAATCAGACTAAGGCAGAAGGCAAGTTCCTAGTATTTAAAACAAGCTCTGGCCAATCCAGAAGTGTCATGCTGCTGGCCAATCACAGGGACTGATGTTACATAGGCCTTTTTCCTGCTTCACTTGAAGACTGCTTCAAAGGTTGAATATACCATAGTTTGTCAAACTAGATCTCAGCCTATGAGGCTCTCAATTTACCTCAGAGTCCCAGAAATAACTGCAGGTTGTGTGTTGAGCTCTTTCAGATTGGCCAAGCTAATCCTGCCAGTCCATGTAAAATAGCAGTCGTCAACACAGAGATCAGGACCCAGTATCAAGTCTGATTCAAAATACTGGTCTCGCACAAAGCACTGTACCTCAAAATGCTCTAAGCTCACATAAAACTGCTGAACTATTTTGAGGCGGAAATGTTTATTAAAGTCAAAACACATTTCAGTACAGCTATAGAAAGCTTTTAAAAATGCTACATGGTCCCACTCCCACATTAAGCAGTAAATATATACTGGATGTAGTCCAGATTTAGTCCATTCCTTCAGTGGGTGTGGTTTCCTTGGTAACTCATAGAACATCAACACCACAGTTTAGACTCTATAATTTCACAATAAGTATGGCCTTCAAATACTAAAAGGTTAAATTCTTATCCAAACGTTGATTCTCCGACAGCATCAGCGGTAGGTTATGCTAAGCCTAGCTCAGTTGTCAATACAGGTACAAGTGGCTTTCAAAGCATTTTATACTCAGGGAACTCTTTTTACATCAGCTCATCTGCCCTGGAACCCTAAGCTTGTTCAAGAAGATTGGAAAGAATGAGGCCCTGGCTAGATCTACTGGCTAGATCTGATAGGCTACCATGCATGAAATCAGACTACTTTCCTTCGGCAGTGAATTGCCCTGAAAGGTCAGTATTTATTTATTTATGTATCTATTTTTTAATAATAACCCTGTTTAGTAGCTTTTTAAAAAATATACAAAACCTCAGTAAAGGAAAAGCAGATAGAACAACCTATGGGTCTGGACAATATAAAAAAAATAATACAGAAGATGAAAACATTCCAAAGTAGCAGATGAAGCTGCAAAAGCCTGCCTTTGGAGTAACATTTTTCAGACTGGGGTCTGTGGATCCTTGTGAATCCACAAGACTGTTCCAAGAGATCTGTGAGTCCCCAGAGAGCGATTCCTTCTTGTGTCTTCCAGCTACCATGAAAAAAAGCCCGCTCAGTTTTCTAAGGATGGAGGCAGTGATTCTCTCCTTCAGTGCTGCCATCCAAAGTCAACTAGCTTCTACATCCCCTCAGAGCACTAGCCAGAAAATGTGCTGACTGTTTTCTGGGAACCAACAGTTCAACCCTAGAAACTTTTAATCAGTTGAGTGGCACCAAGGAGCTACAGTCCTCATGCAGTTACATGCAGTCAAAATGTGAATTTCCAGCCCCTGGCATCCATCGAAACTGGTGCCCCCTCCTATCATGATTGAGGGCGAGGAGCATTATGAGATATCTAAGATTCTGTACTCTAAGATCAAACGGGGAAAGTTGATGTATTTGGTTGAGTGGGTAGATTTTGGACCCCAGCACCTCAAATGGGTGGAAGTAGGGGATATTTGGGCCCCTGGACTGTTGCGACAGTTCCATCGCGACTTCCCGGACAAACCGGGAGACCTCCCGGAATGGTCGGGAGAAACTGATTTTAGAGAGGGCAGTATGTCAGCTACGCTGCCATGGGGGTTGGGGAGCTCGGTCTGTGTCTGGTTAATTGCTACTGCATTCCTTTCTGTGCTTTTTCTGCTTTGTGCCGAAATGCTTATCTATACAGATGTGCAGGAGGGAGTTGTATCGTCTAGGTTTTTCCTAGGTGCCGTGGGAGAGTGTTGGTTCTCAGCTTTAGCTACCTAACGGTCTCCAAGCTTTATCCCGTGCGCGGGAGGGTGCCTAATTGGCTAGTGCTCAAGGTGTGTGTGTGTGCATACGAATACCCTATATCCTATTATGCCCAAGGGGCCGCCGCCATTCTTAACAGTGCTTATGTTACTGCATCTATAGCTCTGCAATAAAAGTATTACAGTTCCTGAATGCGTGTACTTCGTTGTTGGCTGTGGGTTCTGACATTACTTCTGGTATAAAATGAAATCTAGTTTCCAGGGCAATGTATTTCACCAGAAAGAAAAACAGATGCAAATTTACATTTGTAGCAATAAACCAATGGTGGTTTTCAACTGAAAACTGGTAGTCGAAGTTTTGTGAAACTCTGGGCCTTTCCCCTATTTCTATGAACAGCCAGGGGTCATTTGGGGGGGGGGGACGCGGGGGACGCCATCCCCCCGGGTGAGGTGCGGGAGGGCGGGGCCTGGAGCTCCCTGCTGGTGCCCGCTGGAGGTCGCCGCCGGCTGTGGGGAGGACACACTTCCGGTGATGTCAGGGGGTGTGGCATATGCTAATGAGTTATGCTAATGAGTCCCCCTCGCTCTTTTTCTACGAAATGACCCCTGTGAACAGCTCTAAGAGTTTTTCTAGACCCCCTCCTGTGTTCTTTCTAGATATTATTGCTCTGTTGGGGATTCCATAAAGCATGGAATAGCACCATCCTATCCTGCCCATGTGTACTCTCTTGAGCTATTACCAAATGCAAGTCTCTGTGTTCACTCTGCTGTGCTACCATTGCCGGTCTTTCTTGAGATGCTGAATGCATGCCTCTGTCAACACTGCTGTGCTGCTTGCTTTCTTGGGTTGCCAAATATCTTCCTGTGCCTTTTGTGTGACTGAGAATTATGATTCCCCATAAAGCAGGGGCATTTTCTTTTATTTGGCTGAAATCTGGCAGAGAAGATCCACTGGGTGAGCTGTACAATCTTTGGGCATTTTATCCCATTTAGTTAGGAGAAAATAAGTTAGAGCCAGAAGTGTTCCGTACTTCACATTGCCAACAAAACAGGAACATTTTCTATCACCTGTCTGAAATATGGCAACCATAACCCCATGGGTGAGTGGTGCAATTGTTTTCCATGTTACAGCCAGGACAGCATTTCTCATTGGAATCAATGGAGATGTATAACAAACAGAATAAAGAAAACAAACATACATAATATTAAGAATAAAGGGAATAAATAAAATTAATAAACGTACCAGAAACATAAATAAAATGGACCTGCCACTTTTTAGCTCAACCAAAGCTGTCTCAGTTATAAATCTAGGTCTCAAGCCAAATTGAAATGGTTAGTGAGGGCTGACTGTGTCAGCAGGGAAGAAACAACCACTCAGAAGGCACATCATTAGTTCATGAAACTGAATTCTGGCATACACCACCTTGGCTAGGTTAAGCAGTTCTTCTGAAGGCCAATGGACAATTATGATTTAATCTGTTCCTTTTGTATCCCGTTCTTCCTCCATGAAGTTCAGGACTGAATACAGAGAAAGGATCCAGTTTTTATCCTCACAAACAACCCTTTGAGAAAGGTCAGCCCGAGGGGTAATGAGTGGGGTGTGATTACCACGGATGGCGGGTGTCTGTGTGTGAATCCCGTCCTCCCCATTCCAAGTCTCACCTGCTGCATGGTGTAGTACACAGTCTCTCTTGGCTGCATAGAAAGAGGAGCATAATTTGTGCTCATGACAAGGAATTCAGATGACCCACACACCACGCACACGGTACAGTCAATAGAAACATGCAGCAGGGTTCTCCTACACAAGCCACATTTCACAATTGCTGAGATCTGATTTCAAAACACATCATACATACTAAGTGGCATGGTGAATGTTGCCATGAAATTGTGGCTGTAAATGTCCCAACTTCAATGGTTGCAATCTTAACATTAGGATGGCTTCCCCCCCTCCCCCCATTTTTGCTTCAGAAGATACCTGTGTTGACCTGCAGTAGAAGAGCTAAATTCAAGTCCAGTAACACTTTAAAGTAAAGGAAAAGGTTCCCTTGCTCGAAAGCCAGTTGAATCCGACTCTAGGGTTGCAGTGCTCATCTCCGTTTCAAAGCTGAAGAGCCAGCGCTGTCCGAAGATGTTTCCGTGGTCATATGGCCGGCATGACTAAACACCAAGGCCCACGGAATGCTGTTAGCTTCCCACTGAAGTGGTACCAATTTATCTACTTGCAATTTCTTGCTTTCGAATTGCTAGGTTGGCAGGAACTGGAACTAGAGATGGGAGCTCACTCCATCATGCGGCAGTCGAATCCGACTCTAGGGTTGCGGTGCTCATCTCCGTTTCCAAGCCGAAGACCCAGCGCTGTCCGAAGACGTTTCTGTGGTCATGTGGCTGGCATGACTAAACACCAAGGCGCACGGAACGCTGTTACCTTCCCACTGAAGTGGTACCTATTTATCTACTTGCAATTTCTTGCTTTTGAACTGCTAGGTTGGCAGGAGCTGGAATTAGAGACGGGAGCTCACTCCATCATGCGGCACACTCGGGTCTCAAACTACTGAACTACCGACCTTCCAAAGCCTGCAGTTCAGCGGCTTAACCACTTGAGCCACCGCAGCAGATCAATAATTCTTTTACTCCCAAAATCTTGATGGTCTCTAGGGTGCCACTAGACTCAACACTCTCTCTCTCTGCCCTGACCCGGATAGCCCAGTCAAGCCTGATCTCATCAGATCACAGAAGTTAAGCAGGGTCGACTCTGGCAAGTACTGGGATGGGAGACCTCCTTGGAATACCAGCAGTCAGGAGGCGGGGGCAGGCTTTATTCAGCTGCCTCTCTGAATATCCTCCAGGTCCCCAGTAGGGGTCAGTCACCAGCGGTTGCCATGACTTCCAGGCGCATGCTCACTCACACAAATAGGGGTCTTTTGGGGCCGGAGCGCGTCAGAGCACCGCTCTGGGAGCCCAGGCGCTGGAGGCGGTGGCAGCAAGCCCCACCCCCAGCTCCCCGCGCTGCGGCCCCCTGCTGCCTCCCTGGGCCAGCGCCGGAGCGCTGCAGCCCATGGGAGGGCAAAAGAGGCCCCTCGCCACCTCCCCAGGCCAGCACTGGAGCGCTGCGGCACTGGGAGGCCAGAAGAGCCCCCCCGCCGCCTCCCAGGGCCAGCGCCGGAGCATTGCAGCCTGTGGGAGGCCAGAAGAGGCCCCCCTGGCCGCCTCCCCGGGGCAGCGCCGCAAGCCCCGCCCCCAGCTCCAGAGCGCTGCAGCCGTGGGAGGCCAGAAGAGGCCCCCCGCCGCCTCCCAGGGTAAGTGAGGGATCCGCGAGGGGTGGCGGAGGCTTGATTGGGGGGTTGGGGGGTTGGAAGAGCCTCTCCCTCCCTCATCTCTTTGCCCTCTTTCTTTCCCTCCTTTCCTTCCCCTTTCCTTTCCTTCCCCTCCTTTTCTCTCTTTCACTTCTCTTCCTTCCTTCCTCTCTTTTCG
>NW_015163097.1:81279-96690 GCF_001447785.1 Gekko japonicus | reverse complement strand
TCTTTCTTTCTTTCTTTCTTTCTTTCTTTCTTTCTTTCTTTCCTTCCTTCCTTCCTTCCTTCCTTCCTTCCTTCCTTCCTTCCTTCCTTCCTTCCTTCTCTTTCTTTCCCTCCTTTCATTCTCTCCCTTTCCTCTCTCCCTCCTTCTTCCCTTCTCTTTTTTCCTCTTTCCTTCCTTCTTTCCTTCTCTTTCACTCTTTCATTCCTTCTCTACACACTCTCTCTCTCTTTCCTTCCCTCTTTCCTTTTTCTGCAGCCCAACTCTAGTGAGAAGGGGTTAAAACTTCCCGCTGGGGAAGGGAAGGGGAGGCTTTTGAATACGCCTCCCCCCCTTTGCTTCCCCTCCTGATATCACTTCCAGTGATGTCAGGGGGCGTTGCATATGCTAATGAGCTATTATGCTAATAACCCAGTAGCTCATTAGCATACCGTATGTTTTTCCCCCCCACAAAATCATTTATTAAAGGTAGTATAAACATAACATAACAATCAAGAATAAACATATTTGCAAGGTTCCAAACAGTTAAACAGTGGTTACAATCATATTGTCATTGAGGTAACTATTATACATTAAAATATTCAACCATATAACATTATTTGATACTTGGCTTTGAATATATTTTCCCAATCAAAGGAATCAATTGTGATTTTATCCAATATAGGATACCATTTATCTAGCGGGTTGTAAAATTCGCATGCATTCCGGGTTGTAGAATTGAAAATAGAAAACTTCTCTAAAAGAAAAAAGTCCCAGACTTTATGGATCCATTGGGAGATTGTTGGGATACATTTGTCTTTCCATTTTCTGGCAATGAGGACTTTCGCAGCTGTAATAAGTATATTAATCAGATTTTGAATTTTGGAAGGGTAGACATCGTGAGGCCAGAGGTTAAGTAGAATCAAGATGGGATCCTTCGGAATTTCATGGTTTGTAAGTACCTTTATTTGGTTAATAACTTGTGTCTGCATACCTGCAGCTCTTCTTTTAGGAAAAGACCCCTGCGCACACACACATATGAAAAATACAATCCCCCCCCAAAAAAAATCTCTCTCTGTGTCTGATATAATTTAAATACAGTTATGGGCAGTGGTTCTGCTGCAAACCTATGAACTTATAATCAATCAATAGGTAGCTTCTGACAAAAATGCTTCCTGTGATGGAAAGGGATGAGTTATGGGTCTGCAGTCAAGGCAGGCTACAGCTCCTGTGCCTTGACTCTGGAAGAAGCACCTACTTCAGATGGTGCATAATCTACGAAGAAATGGGCTCATGGTAGCATATAAAACAAAGCACTCAATCACCTGAAGATTTTCAATAGAACCCTCCTCTGATTTAGTCCTGAGGGTAGTGTGGCCAACTGACCAGGGAAGAAATGACCTGGCCAGTTTTTTGATCCCTGGGTCAGTACTTAGACTTTTGTGTGTCAAAGCCAGAAAGTTTACCAGAAGTAAAACTTCAGCCTGTGATCTGCCCCAGTCCTTGCTGCTAGACATCCCTTGGGAGTCAAATTTCTGAAATAAAAAACTGGCAATGCTACCATGAGGTCAAGTCAAGTGGGGGAGAAGTTGGGACTCACAAGCCAGCTCCTGGATCCTCCCTGCTGTATCGTGCTTCAAGTGGCTTTAAAGTTACTAAAAGTTACTTAAATAGTCTGTGGGGAGATTCTTGGCAGGTCCCAAACAGCAGAGCACAAAATGTCCTGGTCACCTTCTGTTTCTCCTCTGCCAGCCCATTCCCACTCTCAGACTCCTCCCCAGCCTTTAGCAGCTGCAACGAGAAACCTTTCTCACACTGAGCCCTCGTCAACACACTCAGCACATGCAAAGGTCTGTGGCTCCTCATTCCTTTAAAACACCATGAAAGTTCTGGACCATAGAAGCAACAAAACCTCCTTGGGCTGTTCCCTGCAACCCCCAGGATCATGTGCTGCAGATGCAGAGAGCTCATGCAGACAAAAGAATCCTAGATCTGGTTCAAGTGTTCTCCTGGGAAACTTTATTTCCCTTTGCATAATGCTCCCCTATCCATAGACAGGTGAGACACAAAAGAAATCCAGCATTCTGGAAAGGATGCTAGGCATGATATAACTTTTTTTGCTGAGTTTTCTCTTTTGTGTGACATGACACATCCAGCAAACGGACAGAAAACACTTTACGGCACATCTGGGTTGTCTATCAATAGAACCCTCCTCTATCAGGCAGAGACTGATCAAGAGAGAGATCTTGGAGTTGTAGTAGATAACTCACTGAAAATGTCGAGACAGTGTGTGACTGCAATAAAAAAGGCCAATGCTATGCTGGGGATTATTAGGAAGGGTATTGAAAACAGATCAGCCAGTATCATAATGCCCCTGTGTAAATCAATGGTGCTACCTCATTTGGAATACTGTGTGCAGTTCTGGTCACCACACCTTAAAAAGGATATTATAGCTTTGGGAAAAGTGCAGAAAAGGGCAACTCGAATGATAAAAGGGTTGGAACACTTTCCCTATGAGGAAAGGTTAAAGCGCTTAGGGCTCTTTAGCTTGGAGAAACGTCGACTGAGGGGTGACATGATCAAGGTTTATAAGATTATGCATGGGAAAGAGCAGGTAGAGAAAGAGGTACTTTTCTCCCTTTCTCACAATATAAGAACTCGTGGGCACTCAATGAAATTGCTGAGCGGTCGGGTTAGAATGGATAAAAGGAAGTACTTCTTCACCCAAAGAGTGATTAACACATGGAATTCACTGCCACAGGAGGTGGTGGCGGCTACAAGCATGGACAGCTTCAAAAGGGAATTAGATAAGCATATGGAGCAGAGATCCATCAGTGGCTATTAGCCACAAGGTATAGATAGGGGCTCTGGGGCAATTGATGCTCTGTCTTCTTGGTGCTTGTTGGGGGTCAACAGTGGGAGGGCTTCTAATGTCCTGGCCCCACTGGTGGACCTCCTGATGGCATCTGGTATTTCTGGCCCCTGTGTGACACAGAGTGTTGGACTGTATGGGCCTTTGGCCTGATCCAACATTGGCGTCTCTTATGTTCTTATCAGATTCCATCTTAAGAGGCATGTGTATAACAGTATCTGGAATGTGTATATCAATATCTTCATATTTACACTCCTACAGTGATAACATTCTCTAGTGCCCAGTGGGAGAGTTTTCCGTTACATCCCTGTCCCTAAAGGGAAAGCTTCCCAGTGTCTCTGTTACTCCAGCATGTACAAAAGAGGATGCTGACTTTCAAAAGACTTGTTGGCACCTCTCCATATATGGTGTTTCATCTTCTTGGAAGTTAGTGCTCTGTTTTTCCCTTGCTATAGCATAATCAGCTGGATAAGGCCACTCTTCATTTTCTTCAGCGCTAACAAGATAATGTGACAGTAGTAATGCATGGAGATTGTGAATGACACAGTTTTGAACCATGCAGTAAGCACATAGACACAGACGTAGGCACTCATACTGTACTGATCCACTCCATGTCTGATGCCGATGCAGGCCACGTGACAAGAAGTCTGCATAGCTAGGGTTGTCAACTTCCAGACGGGACCTGGAGTTCTTCCAGAATTGCAACTGATTTCCAGACTACAGAGATCAATTCTCCTGGAGAAAATGGCGGCTTTAGGAGGGTGGACTATATGGCATTATACCCCACTGAGGTCCTTTCCTCCCCAAACTCTGCCTCTGCAAGCTCCACCCCCAAATCTCCAGGAGTTTCCCAACCTGGAGTTAGCAACCCTATGCATAGCTGGATTTCTAACATCAAAACAGATGCTTTTACCTGTAAGGATTTCTTCCTATGTGGTCCCCATGTGCCCCTTCGGTACAGAGCTCAATGGGTGGCTTTTTCTGCCCTGGCCCCTGCCTGGTGGAACAGGCTCCCTGTCAAGATTAGAGCCCTGAAGGATCTCCTTCAATTCAGCAGGGCCTGCAAGACAGAGTTGTTCTTCCAGGTTTTTGGCTGAGGCAGTGGGTGTCCGTGTATGGCCTCCTTGTGGTTGTTGTCTCCTACCTGCCAAGCCATATAATATGCTAGGCAACCTGTCATCCATCTACCAAGTCAAATAATATGCTAGGCAACTTCTCACAGCCAGCTGATTCTGTCAGTCTGTGATTATTGTTTTAATGTTTATTATTGTATTTCAAATTTTTAATTGTATTTATTGTATTACTAATATGATGTAACCTGCCCTGAGCCTGCTTGAGGGATGGGCGGGCCATAAATACAAACAAACAAGAAAACGGCTATGTGGATGTATTGCAAAATTATTTACACTGCAGGCAATATGTGGCTGCATTTTTACTTTTTGCACAACCTGGAAAAGAAAAGCAAGTCTATAACTGTGCGGCAGCAGATTCACTATAGAACATAATGCTTAAAGGTGCAATGTGTTTCAAGCTGCATCTAGTGGTTCTCAGGGAAATTCAATAAATGTGCTATGTAACTGTCCAACATGAAAAGACATTTGGCTCAAGGATAACCTTGGCTGCTTCCACATGGAGGTTTTTCTCTGCTTTGACTTTCCGACTGGCACTGGGTTGTTTTTTGTTTGTAGCACCCACGTGTTGGGGACCTCCACTCATGCTCTAATTGTCCTTTCCTCACCTTCAGTTTGTTTCCCAAACTTGCTTTACTCCATTAAGAGTGCTGCCAGGATGGATTATCATATACCTGGAGGGGGAAGTCAGGGTTTTCAAAGGTCCTGCTCACATTGCCACCATTTCCCTGCCATCAGCCTCCAGTGTCTGCCGTTTTCCTGACTGTACCACTGGAGGGCTTTTTGAGAGTTTTTTTTTAAAAAAGGAAATTGCAGTGGTGCTATAATGCCACAGCGTTTTAGCAGTACAGCAGTTAACAATTAAAAACGAAAACAGTGTTCAAAACCCTCTGGTAGTGCAATGGGGAAAAACGTAGGGAAAATGGTAGCTGTGGGAGGAAAGTGTGCAGAAAACTCCTGCGTGGAAGCTTTGTTGTCAATGCCCATGCCTCTGCACTCGCAGTGGCAACGAAAGGCGTATAGAGAATCCTCACTGTCTGGAAGCAGCACATCTCAAGTTTTAATACCGCCATTATTTCAAATGACCTCCAAGACATCATCTGCCAAGGTCGCCAGGTACAAAACTGAATGTTCTGCCTATCACGTTAAGATATTGTATGCACAGGCTTCTCCTGCTCCAGTATTATGGCGGGCAAAGAAAGTGGCAGAGTGGCAGGAAGTGGAACTCCTACATACCCTCTGCTGGCTGCCAGTCTCTTAAAGGGACACTCTGGGTTTCCATCTGGCAACCCTCGACACTAGAACGGATTCGTCTCTTGTGACAGGTCAGTTCCTACCCCCCACCCTTAACAACTGCGGCCAATTTTTAATTTCCCAGTGGTGAAGGTTGCTTAGGGACTGTAGACTGAAGAAATGAAGGGGTCTAACCTAGGGTGAACACACACAGCCCCTTCTGAACTGTCCCCTCTGTCCAGCAACAGAATCCCAAGTCCCCACTGATTGACTAGTGAAGGGTAGCATTTAGTAAATGAGTGGTTGCAAACGGTCAGTAATTAAATCCAAATAGTGACCATATAAACTTAGCTTGTTATTCCTGCTTGGTCTTTGCATCTGTTAAAACATCTTCATTATGTTGTATGCTAATTTGCTGTTCACCCTCAGCCTTAATGTATGGACTGTTAACTTCCATTTCAATGTATCTGAGGAAGTGTGCGGGCACACGAAAACTCATACCTTGAATAAAACTTTGTTGGTCTTAAAGGTGCCACTGGACTCAAACTTTGTTCCACTGCTTCAGAACAACACGACTGCCCACCTGGATCTATCTAAGTGTGACAAGGTCCATGAAGCCAACCTTTGGTCACAATGCCATTTTAGAGGAGAATTTAAGCTATTTAAAAATTGCCACAAGGGCTCAATGCTGATGGGGCCCACGGCACAGTGGCAACAAGTGGTCTTGTCCCCCCACCTTTTAATGCACTGAAATTGTTGTGAGGGGGCTGTTTTGGCCCTCTGAAAGGCACGTGGTGGGTGGAACAAGATAGCCTGCTGCTGCTGTGTCACAGGCCCAATCAAGATCAGGGCCTTGCAGCAAATTTAAAATGGCTAAATTCTTCTCTAAAATGGCATTGGTGGTCACAGGTTGGCCCCCGTGGCTCCATCATGTCTACTTTGGCTCTCAGGAGATAAGGCTAAGGTTAGCTGATCTCTGGATCCTGCCTTGATTCTCTACAAATTTCTAAACTACTGTCTCCCCAAAACAGACTAATCTGTTCAGCACAAGATACCACCCTCTATCCCTGGCTAAGTCCTATTTGACTTTCTCCCCCTCTTCTCCTCCCCTCTCTCATAGAGGATCCATGGCCTCAGTTTGGTGTAGTGGTTAAGTGCATGGACTCTAATCAAGGAGAACCGGGTTTGATTCCCCACTCCTCCACTTGCACCTGCTGGATGACCTTGGGCAAGCCATAGTTCTGGCACAGCTGTTCTTGAAAAAGAGCAGTTTCTGTCAGAGCTCTCTCAGCCCCACCTACCTCACAGGGTGTCTGTTGTGGGGAGGGGAAGGGAAAGGAGTTTGTAAACCGCTCTGAGACTCCTCTGGGTAGTGAAGGGCGGGGTATAAATCTAATCTCCTCTCCTCCTCCTCTCATTGGCAGGAGTCTCTAACAATTTGTATATACCACCCTGGGATCAAGGATTGGTGGCGATGCCTGGTGGGTGGGACTGGTAGCCATCTGTCACATGCCTTCAGTGGAAAACTTTAATTAAAATGCAATATTTTTTTAAAAAAATAATCTGTACTTAACCAATTAACAGTATAAGCACTTCAAAGCACTGACTAATCCACTACTACTTTCTTTAAAAGCTATGGCACCTGAACCTATGGCTAACACTCCCAGATTATCCATTTTATAAGTGTGGGTTCTATTTGGAACACTTCCACCTGTGGTCCACTGCTGCAGGTAGCTGCAATTTAGATTAATCCCAGTATAAACACAGCACTGGTTAAAGGGGACAGTGCTTGCTTGCTCCCATCCCAGCCCTGGAGTGGAAAGAAAAGCAACTGGCCCAAGTTAGCAGGGGACCCCTCGTTTCCATGCATGGGTCTCCCTGCTGACAGGAGGGAAGATTTAGAAGAATGGAAAGCAGACTCAGAGCCTGCAAAGTGTTAATAACCAGAGGATTTATTCTCAGCACCGAGTGTCTGTGAGGGGAATCAGAAAGGAATGCCAAGTCCCTTTCAAGCCAAGTTCTCAGTTGAGTGTAGAATTGCGGCAGTTGAGGGGATAAGGAGCTTGGACCAGATCCAGTTACTATAAGTAGAAAACAATGTTGAGAGAGAGAGCGAGAGTGAGCGAGCGAGAGAGAGAGCGAGAGCGCACAGGCACTTATTAGATGTCTAACGTTTCATGAGCTCAGCAACTTTCCCTGTGGCGTGACCAAAGGGTTCCTCTCTCTGAAATTTACCCAGCCCGTCTAACCCTGCCCTTCCCCCCCAGGCTTAAGTAATGACAGCCCTGCTTCACACTTTAGCCCATGAGTCAGTAACTGATATGAATTCACTTCATTGATGCCATTTTAAAAATATATGCCTGTCCCTGGAGTCCTCTTGCAAACCTGGAGCAGAACAAGAACTGATTTTGACAGAGTGGCAAATATAGAAGGATCACTCACAATGAGTACTGTGGTCCTTGTGACAAAATTATCTTCCTGGATTAGATGATGAGTTACCACTGTTGGAATACCAGAGAGTTGGAGTAATGAATGCTAGATTTTGTCTAGAGAGATCGATTTATTTATTTATCAAATTTTTATCCTGCCCTCCCCGCCATGGCAGGCTCAGGGCTGCTTACAAAGGCTAAAACACATAGATAACAGTTAAAACAAACATAAAACCTTCTAAAACAATCCAAATATCATCATAAAGTGCTAGTACATATTCAGTTTGGTAATACTAATAACACTAATGTGGCCAGCACAGGAGTTGGTGACTCCGAAGGACAGGGCTGACAGTTATTGGGGGCAGCTCCTTAGTTGAAGGCCTAGTGCAAGAGCTTTATTTTGCAGGCCCTGCGAAACTGCAAAAGGTCCTGATCTCTTCTGGAAGCTCATTCCACCAGTATGGAGCCGCCACCAAAAAGGCCCTGGCCCTGGTTATGGCCAGCCTGGCATCTTTAGGAGCTGGGAGGGTCAGTTGATTTTGGGACCCTGACTGCAGTGTTCTCTGGGGAACATGTGGGGAAATGTGGTCCCTTAGGTATGTTGGCCCCTGACCATAAAGGGTTTTAAAGGAAAGAACCAGCACTTTGAAGCGGATTCAATATGCTATCAGTAGCCAGTGCAATGCTTTCAGCACAGGCTGGATGTGCTCCTGGATAGGGAGGCCCATCAAAAGACTGGCCACTGCATTTTGCACTAGCTGTAGCCTTCAGTTCTGAGACAAGGGCAACCCCATGTAGAGAGCATTACAGTAGTTCAGTTTCAAGGTGACCATCACATGGATCACTGTTGCCAAGTTGTTGTGTTTGAGGACAGGAACCAACTGCCTAATCAGCAATTAGAAAGCGGAAATGTTTGGAATTATCATAATAGTTTTTCTGAGCACCAAGTTTTATTAGTATTAGATGGTTTTAGAAGATGTTTTGATCTTATGCTGGTTTTTGACCATGATAAACATTGACTGCTGACTTGGCAGTGGCTGCTACCTGGGCCTCCATTGTTAAGGAACCATCCAGGAGCACTCTCAAACTCCTTACCTCTGATCCTGGCACCAGTGGAGCCCCATCGAAGGTCGGGGGTGGGATCCCTACCCTTGGTCCACCCCAGCTCAGGCACAGGACCTCCATCTTCATTGGATTCAATTTCAGTTGGCTCAGTCTAAGCCATCCAGCCATGGCTTGTAACACCCGGTCCAGATCTTCCGGTTTAAAGTCAGACTGGCCACCCAACAACAGATAGAGCTGGGTGTCATCAGCGTACTGGTGACATCCCAGCCCATATTAATAGCATTGGTGAAAGCACTGCCCCTTGGGTCACTCCACAATCCAGTAGGTCCCTTTGGGATAGCTGCTCCCCTAATGCCACCCTTTGTCCCCGACCTTGGAGGAAGGAGGCAAGCCACTGCAAGGCAAATCCTTGGACTCCAGTGTTGGCGAGGCAGTGGATCAGTAGCTGATGGTCGACCGTGTCGAACACTGCCAACAGGTCCAACAGCAACAGCACCGCCGATCCGCCCCAATCCAGATGCCTCTGGAGGTCGTCCGTGAGGGCGACCGGTGCTGTCTCCATCCCGTGGCCTGGACTGGAAGGGATCTAAAATGGAAGCGTCCTCCAAAAAACTGAATTGCCACAGCCCTCTCTATTGTCTTGCCCAGATAGGGCAAGTTGGAGACTGGCTGGTAATTTGCCAATTTGGCCAGGTCCAAGGATAGTTTTTTCAGGATGGTTCAAATCACCACTTAGCTGTGATGCTTACCAGCTGACCTTGGGCCAGCCACGCTCTTGCAGCCTAAGGGTTGTTGGGAGGATCGAATGCAGGTGGGATCTGTGAAAGCTGCCCTATATTTCTTGGAGGAAAAGCAGGGGGGAAATAGGATAGATTGGTACAGGCCCCTTTGGAAATAACACAGCAAATTTTGCCAAAGATAATTTAATGAGTTCATTGGATGACTGACATTGCCTTAGAAATTTATCAGAATTGATTAAACAGCCCCGTTCTGTTGACCAAGTAGATTGTGAATGAGTGTGACCAGTGGAGTTGATCATGACTTCCACATACCCTTCCAAAACTTTGCATGCAACCCATGCAAAAGCAACCTCGGTGTGTTTAGACAAAAGGAGCCATGCATGAACAACACTATACCTCTCTGCAAAATAGCCTGTTCTCATCCAGCACAAGCACTATGTCCAAAACAAAGCCTGAGCAGTGATTGCCTGGCCACATCCCTTCTTCCATTCCCCATGACAGGGGCTCTTGTTGCAGGTATTTGGTTGAGCTGGCTGTGGTTCATACTCAAGCTATGTATTTGTTCCTGCTTCGAGGATGTTGCAGGTATTTGGTTGAGCTGGCTGTGTTTCATAAGCTATGTATTTGTTCCTGCTTCGAGGCTAGCTGGAACTGAACCCTGTTGCAAGAGAGTGATCAATGCCAGTCTACTTAGACCCAAATCATTTTATTGGCTCCGCATGCATTCAAAAGATCATTAGCTTATGATCCAGCTGCTGAATGAATAATCAAGGTTCATCCTTAGTGATAAGAGTTCATTTGTATGACTTTGGTGAAAAGAGATGATCCTGTGCATCTCGTTGCTGCTAGTGATTTTTAAACAAAGGGATGGAAGAGGCTAATAAAGGGTTTGGTGGGCTTGCTAACTACTGGAAGGGAACCTTTGCATAAAGAAGGCTATCTCAGAACATCTGACTTAAGGGGTTAATAGACTACGATTCCCATCATGTATTACTTTAAAGGTAAAAGACTTTATTTTTTGCACTAATACAAAACTGCTTTCTATGCTTTGATATATGCCCTGCTGGTTATTCTTGCATAATATTTTTTTCTGTGAACATTCATTGATATTTTAAGGAATCTATGGCTTCATCCACTGAACCAGATTTCTTTTTGGCGTTTTTTTCCACAGTGGCTGACAGAAAGATACTGCACATTTCAAACTGATGTTGGAGGACAGGAATTGCTATCATGTGTCTGTATCTTTTGCATCAGCTGCTGTAGCAAATTTTATCTGACCTAGAAAGGAGCATGTGTGTTTCATATAAGCCAACCAGGGCCAGATGGTGCCTGCTCTGTTTTAATAGAGCAGTTTTAGTGCTACATTTCAGAATGAAATTAAAATGTCCTGACTTTCATTAACTTACCTTTGGTCCAACACTGCTTATCAGCGATGTTTTCAGTAATCTCATTTGCTTTTTCAAGGAAGCAGCTTGCAGAAAGCGCCAACTGTCATGTTTATCCCCCCCCCCAGGAAATTGTTCCAGAGCGTTTTGAATAAATGCACTAATTTTTCAGCATCAGTAAATATCAATTACCAGACAAACGATAAATTGTACCTTTCGGGCTACTCTCGATTCAAGCCCTCCACCGCTTATGAAAGCCAGACACAACAGACCAAGGTGGAAGTCTGTGTTCTAATAGTGGGCCCCCAGGCTCAGGCTGTTCCCACACGTCAAGGGATTCTCTGTTCCCCCTGCCATGATATGGCTGCAAATAAGGCCAGGGCCGATGGTGCAAAATCAGGTAAAGATATATTTTATTACTCAGTTAACCGCCCCCCCCCCCAAATTTCCCTGTGTATTTCGCCAACAGGCTTCGTCAGGAGAATCTGTTCGTCTCGCATAATTCTTCAAAAGGAGCACAAGATCTTTTTTTTGGAATTTTAACTGAGTAATAAAATACATTTTTACCTGATTCTGGCCTTATTGTTTATCTCCTGTGACTGGGGTGACCCTTCTATTTTCTTCTTATCACTACTGCTAATTCAAGGTATTCACACTGGCAACAAAGTGTCCACCCAAGAGTTTTGTGCACACTGCACGACTGGAGGATTTTTTTGGACTTTTTTTTTTTTTGGTAATTGCTAGATCACTACAATGCAATGACATTATAATGATCTTGATCTATTAGTTCTTCCGAATTCCCAACTTTCATTTTTTAAAGTCTCTAGCCCTTTTCGTTGCACTCACAATGAAAAGGGCTAGATATTTAACTTTCTTTAAAAATGAACGCTCAGAATTCAAAGGTACTCGTAAGGGGTGGCGATAGATCATTATAACACTATAGTGATCACTGATTTTGTTTTTAAAGCCTGAAAAATGCCTTCTAGTAGTGTGAGGGCCCTGACCTGGATAGCCCAAGCTAGCCCGCTCTTGTCAGATCTTGGAAGCTAAGCAGAGTTGGCCCTGGTTAGTACTTGGATGGGAGACTCCCAAGGAAGTCCATAGTCACTCCACAGATGCAGGAAATGGCAAACCACCTCTGAACGTCTCTTACCTTGAAAATCTTATGGCGTTGCCATAAGCTAACTTGATGGCAAATAAAAAGTAGTGAAGGGGGGGGGGATGGTAGTTATGGAGGTCTGTGGCAAGCAAAACTGTGTTATCTTCCTGTTCACATGGTGTGCAAATGACTATGATCTTTCCAAACAGATCATATCAAACCAGTTTTAGATAAGATGGGAGGGGTTGTGGCTCAGTGGTAGAGCATCTGATTGGCATGCAGAAGGTCCCAGCTTCAATCTCCAGCATCTCCAGTTAAGACGACCAGGCAGTAGGTTATGTGAAGGACATCTGCCTGAGACCCTGGAGAGCTTCTGCCAGTCTGAGTAGACAATAGTGCCTTTGATGAACAAAGGGTCTGATTCAGTAGCAGGCAGCTTCATGTGCTCATATCAGGGGGAAGTCTAGAAAGTGGTTGTTCAAGGGATGATTTCATGTGGGTGCGCCAAAGAGCCCACTGCAGTTTAGACTCCAAACCAGAGCAAAATCTCTATGTGCAGTTTCAGAGAAAAAGGTTACACAGGTGTTCAAGCTCTACCTTCCACTCATATCTCTGACCTAATATTGAATATACATTTTTTTTTGCTTCAGATTTTACTTTGCTCAAATCTCTTCATGTCTCCCTGTGAATTGGATTGAAGGTTGTAACTCACATACAGATTCTGCTACTGGCGGCTGAATTCCTTCCTTATTTGGGAACAGTCTATGCTCAAGGCAAACACCCATATTAAGGGCTCCGCCATGAGCACACATAGCAATGCTGCTTACTACAACTCACAGGGCATTCATGTGCAGGGTTGCTCCAGTGAACTTAATGGGCTTAGAGTGGATTGTTTCCACATAGGATTACACTGTCAGTCTGGGTTTGAAAGATCTGCCATTGTCAGGAGCATGAAGACATGGGGGAAAGCACAGCCGTCGTCTCTACAAAAATAAGCAGTATCACAGATTATTTTCAATAAAAAGTGCATTGTGTATTTTGAAGGAGGGAGTTCCTGTCCCTTAACATGATTAATGCAGAGGACGATGAACCACAACAAATTCTGATCAAAAATAGACACCATGCAGACTATTTTCTTACACAGTGGCTTAGTCTAATAGCACAGATGATAAGACACATGGGGACTATAAAACATGATACACCTTTTAGAACGATCAGCAGTGGTGTAGAAAGATATGCTAGCATAAATGCTTGGGATGGGTGTCATTAGGATATTTGATAACAGAACCAATAGATCATACCTTAGCACTGAGCTTTCATTGCAGATGTTATATCTACCCCCCCTTGGATTTTGAAGTCCAGAGTGGAGTTTTCCTCAGCTGTAATTCTTGCTTTCTTTTAATTGTAATAGTTACATAATAAAATGATACATTAGAAGTGGAAATAAACAAATTGACAAGTAATAATTAATAGCAATTGAAAAAATTAATTTGGGGTTAAGGGGGTAAGAAAAACAAAAGATGTATGAATTGCATAATGATATATTTTCGGAACGTAGAATTAAGTTTGTGGGAATGTTCCCAAGTGGATTATAAAGATAGGACAATAGATATATTAGCAATCAATCCAATTTGGGCATATTGTAGGTTATCCTTGATAAATTAGTTTAAATGTTATTCCTTCTTTTGTTATGATGTTTTGTATAAACTTACATTATGGGAATGAAAAGCAAAATAAAATATTTTAAAAAGAGTGGAGTCTTCGGACTGCGTCAAAATATATGTGCAAACATTTGTATATACAGCATATTCACATGGCAGAAAATAGCATACCCCCCCTTCCCCAGTTTGCATTTCCAAATTGTGCACTTGGGAGAAGGCTTTGCATGAATTGCCTCTTCTGCTAACGCATGATTATCTCCAGAAATATCTCTCCAGTACATGGAATCTAATTACCATTTTAGGCTGGTTTTCTCCCAAAGATGTATAATTAAATGTTAGATCTACGTGCAGAACTGCATGTGCAAAAAAATCCGTATGAACGAAAAGCTCTATTTTGTTTGCACTTTTGCACACAACTGGAGGGGGAAAAAACTCTTATTCAGAGGCATTTTTAAAAGTTTCTTTACATGGCTTACCTTTCCCCCAAAGAATTTAAAGTACATGCCTCTATGAAATGGGAGTCTTACAATAATGTTACAGTGTTTAACTGCACTTTAATGGTTTCATGATTGGCACATCCTGACCCCAATAAAAACATGGTCTGGAGCCAAAGAAAAAGTATTAGCCATGCCAGGATGCCATGTTACATTAGGACACCAGAGAAAACGACATCTATTGCATCACTATTGCTGACTTTTCAACTTCCAGACTAATTTGTCAAAATAAAACTGTCAAAACTGGCCATCAACAGTAGCTGAGCACACAAACAATTACAAGTTAGCCCTATCAGCCAAGACTGGAAAAGTAGGCATGCCATGCAGATGGATGGAAGGCTCTCTTGGTTTTTGAAATGTGACACAGATTTGGGAGTTTGAGTGGGAGACTGTGTGTGTGTGTGTGTGTGTGTGTGTGTGTGTGTGTGAGTGAGAGAGAGAGAGAGAGAGAGAGAGAGAGAGAGAGAGAGAATGTGTGTGTAGATTCAGGTGGGTAGCCATGTTGGTCTGAAACAACAGAATAAAGTTTGAGTCCAGTGGCACCTTAAGACCAGCATAATTTAATTCTGGGTATAAGCTTTTGTGTGCATGCACACTTCTTCAGAGAGAGACTGTGTGTGTAAAAGAGACTGATATTAGGGCACAATCCCCTCACTGAGAGCTTTTTTTCTTTCAAATATTATCCCAACTACTTTCCCTCATCAGGGAGAATAAGTATGGTTAGTACTCCAATGTTATGTTAACAGTCCCAAGGCAGCTTATAATACAGTAAAATACAATAAAATCAATAAAAGGCCAGTAAACATTCCCACCAGCCAACCCTCTGCTAAGCCTGGTTCCTGGAGGAAGACCTTCTGGTCCAGACCTCAAGTCTTAGGTTGATCCATACTAAAGGAGGTGGTCCTTCGGGTGTTCTGGGCCTAAGCAATATTTGGATGTTCGTCCTGGGAATGACCCAGGAATCTCTCAAACGCATGCACTTTCTCCTTCCTTTCTCCTTTCCAGCACGACATACAGGGCCGGCTCACCCACTAGGCGAACTAGGCATTTGCCTGGAGCGCTGGGCCCTGGATGGGGCGCCAAAGTTCGCCTCCCCCCAAAAGCCCACGCACCACCATTCACCTCCCCTGCTCCGCCACTGCCAACCAGCCCCGCGTCCCCTCCCCTCTCCCCAAGCGGGAAGTGGGCAAGCAGCGCGGGGAGGGAGGGAGGGCGGGAGCGTCTGAGGAGGAGAGGAGGGGGCAGAGCAGGGAGACATCTCCCTCTCTCCCTCCCTGGGACGGGCCTGCCGCCCGTGCGTGGTCCTGACTTCTGGTAGCCGCTCTTC
>NW_015163097.1:43582-80618 GCF_001447785.1 Gekko japonicus | reverse complement strand
GGAGGAAGGCGCGGGGGGGGGGCTCAGCGGTGCTGCAACTCGCGCTGCTGCAACTTTTGGGAGGCCCCACCGGGGGGTTGGCATCTGTGCCTCGCCCAGGGCACAGGAACACCTCGGGCTGGCTCTGACGACATAGGGATTTAAAAACCTGCAGGTTGTGATGTTGCCTGAATCAAGCAAAATATCAAGACTGCTGAACTGGGGTTTAGAATCCTTCTTTGTAAGTAACAGATAATGTTTTGTGGTTTTGCCCCATTCAAATGTCACAACAACTGCAGTTTGTTAACTGTCCATGTCGCACAAGAACAAGGAAGAGGGAGCGTGTGAGTCCTGGCACAGACCATTTCCACAGTAGTGAAATCCCCTGCATTGACGTTTTTAAAACTGTGCATTGTGTAAAATTTTCCGCAGTCGATTTTTCCACTCCAGGTGCGAACCTGAAGTATTCTCCTTCTTACCCCGCATTTTTGGAACTTGCTAAAACTGGGGAGTCCAAAAACGCGGGGTAAGGAGAAAACTTTGGGTTTGTGCCTGGTGAGGAAAAATCTAGTGCAGAAAATTTCACATAACGTGCAGTTTTTAAAATGTCAATATGGGGGAATCATGGGTTGTTTTAGTAATTCTGGGACCCTGGGCAAAAGTCTGGGATGAGGCCCTTAAATCACAGCTATCTCCCTGCCAGGGCCAAACAAAGGGCAGCCTTCACCCTCTGTGAGGCAGGTGGGAGCTGCTGCCGTAGAGTTGGCGGTCTAAGCCCTGGGTGGGGTAGGCCCAAAGGGCTACTGCTGGTTGCCAAGATGGTAAGGTTGTGCACAGTGGCAGCGACAAGAGCCTGTTCCTCTTCTTCTTTCCCTCCTCCATTCAAACACAGAGCCCAGGCAGCTGCCCTGGTTGCCCACTGCCCTGTCCAAAAGTTTGTTTATGACTTCTGAAAGCAGCCTGGCAGTTTAATCCTAAAACCACTTTACTGGGAGTAAGCCCCAGGGGTCATTTCCTGCAGGAGCGCACAGGAGCGGAGCTCCGGCAGTAAAGAGCCCAGGGGGCGGGCACATGCAACAAGCCAGACCCCCTGCTCCCAGCAGCCCTCAGTCAGAGCAAGAAGCAGTCAGGTAAGTTGCAGATCTCCCGGCCCAAAACAGTCCAGTGGCACCTTTAAGACCAAGTTTTATTCAGGTACAAGCTCTCTGTCTTCTGCGAGGACAGATCTGCACGTTCCCCCCCCCCCCAATAGCTAGGAATCCAAAACAGTCCAGTGGAGCCTGAGCAGTGGGTGTTGCCTTCTGACACACTTCTGGTGATGTCAGGGAGTGTGGCATATGCAAATAAGTTATGCTAATGAGTTATGCTAATGAGCTCCTGCACCTCTTTTTCTATGAAATGACCCTGGTAAGCCCCATCCAATAGAGTAGGATTCTGAGTAGACCTACATAGGATTAATTTCTAAATCTGTTTAGATCTGTTTTTCCTGTCTCTGCAGGGTATCTCTGCTGTCAGAACAGTATTATAACCTTGGCATTTTGGTTGCATATATTAATGTTTAATAAATTTCCATAACACCAAGAAAATGTATGCAGGTCACACCTCCAATGTTAGTATACACTGCCAAAACCTGCCATATATACCACCAAAAATTTACAGGAGGAACAACTGAAGAGTATGAGGCCTCTTACTCTGTAGAAGGCACAAAGGCTCTGGAGCAAGTGGTTTGTGGACTGCAATTCAAATAATCTCCTGACATATTTCTGTGGCCTAACCGCAGAACTTCCCCTAGTCTCTTTAACACGCCTACGATTACCCCAAGAATGTGATGTTGGCTGAACTGTGGTCAGGAGCTGGACAAAAGCCAGAAACACAGAAACAAAACAAAACAAACTTTGAGTCTACTGTGGCTAAATCAGTCTGTAGTGCCGGTGACAAGAAGCACAGTGTCAAAAATTAACGGAGCAGCAAAGAGAGCAATAGAATTTATAGCCCTATGGGCAACAGTGTTTGTCTTGTTTGGTGCAGGTGAGGCAGAAGTCTCAAGTGAAAAATCACCTACTTGGGGGAGGGGGCGTTTGTATCTGGGCAATTCTGACATTTTCACTCATTGCAATGTCTCCCCCCATGTTGTCAATAACTGCTAATACAGGACTGAAAGCAAAAGAGAAACTGATTGTACATCCTAGTCATCATAGGTTTTCCCATTTATATTACAGATCGAAGTCTTGTGAGAAAAAAATGTACTTTGTGAGGTACTGGCATGAAAGCTGTGAGCGAGGGATTTGGCTACTGAATAAATTAGTTTGCTCTGGAGCCATCCTTCCTGTTAGAGACTCAAAGCAGCAGGTGAACAGTGATAACAGCTTTATTGAACAGAAGTCAGAAGAACCAGAAGGAGACAAACAACTGAGCAACAGTAACAATCCTCCCCCCTAAGAGGAGACAATCCTTGAGCAGACGTAGTCCTTCAAGTAAGCAGGACGCTGCGCTGCTTGACCGTTGGGGTCGTCTTACTCTTTCTGTTGGTGGGGTAGGACGAAGAGCTTCGGGCTCCCTGTTAATGAGTTCAGCCTGATTCCTAATGGGACTGAGAGTTCGTGGCCTGAGTCCATAGTCGTGGCTCTGCTCGCCCTCGACTATGCCTGGGGATTCCAATGCTTGGAAGTCCTCAGCCTGTTTGGAGTCCGGAGACTCTACCTGACTGTCTGTGTCAGGTACCTCGACCACCTGGGGAAGGGAATCAGGGACTGAGTCAGCCCACCGCTTGCGCAACTGGTCAACATGGCGCTTCATCACTCTACCATCAGCGACACGTACAGTATAATGGCGGGACCCTAAAACACGAGTTACTGTGGCAGGTAACTATTTGTGCCCACTTCCATAGTTCCTTGCATAAACATTTTCACCTTCAACAAAAACCCTGGGTTAGTTTGTGGACTCACTGTGCGGCAGCCGGGTTGTGGTCAAGTCTGGGTGCATACGGTCTAACAGCGTAGTCAGACGCCGACCCATAAGTATTTCGGTTGGGCTCCACCCTGTCACGGAGTGCAGCGTGACGTGCTGGTGCAGGAGGAATGACGCCACCTTTTGGCTCCAGTTCCCCTGCACCAGGCGGCTGAGTGCTTCCTTTGTGGTCCGCACCATTCTTTCGGCCTGCCCGTTGGTTGCCAGGTGAAATGGTGTGGATGTGCTGTGCTGAATTAAGTTTGCCACCAAGAAGTCCTGGAACTCTGTAGCGGTAAAACAGGTCCCGTTATCGGACACAAGGGTGTCTGGCAACCCGTGCATGGCAAAAATGCTGTGCAGCGCATTGATCACCATCAGCACAGTCATTTTTGAAGTAGGCACTACTTCAAGTCATTTGGAATGGGCATCAACAATGATTAAAAATATTTGTCCCTGAAAGGACCCGCAAAATCAACATGAACTCGTGCCCAGGGGTGGTGGCACTTCTCCCACTGTTGTACCGGGGCATGTGGAGGATCAGGCTGGGATAGCTGGCACTCATTACATCCCTGGACCCATGACTCGATGTCTGAGTCTATTTTTGGCCACCCAAAATAACCTCTGGCCAGCCCCTTCATCTGTACAATGCCGAGGTGGCATTCGTGTACTGCCTCTAATACTTGGTTCCTCAATTTGGGGGGGGGGGAACCACCACCCTGTTTCCCCACAGTAAACATCCCTGGTGTACAGACAATTCGCTTTGCCGTGATGCAAACGGCTTAAAAACTTCAGCTACTTGCCCCACTGGCCACCCCCTCCACACCCAGTTAAGAACTCTGGCGATTGTGGAGTCTTTGGCTGAGGCGGTTGCAATGTCCGAGGCGTGCACCGGAGGCTTGGTCAGTTCCTCGAGGGCCATTACCTCAAAAGCCGGTGCAGGGTCTGCGTCCAGTTCTGGTAGGGGACAGTGGCTGAGGGCGTCAGCATGCCCCATGTTCTTGCCAGGCCGGTGTTCCAGGATATAGTCATATGCTGACAAGAACACGGTCCAGCGCAACATCCTGGCTGACAGTATATTGGGAGTTTGCCGGTTAGGTGCAAAAATCCCAAGTAGTGGCTTGTGGTCCGTGGCCCTCACAAAAACCCATAAAGAAAGTTGTGAAATTTCTTCACGCCAGCCACAAGCACCAAGTCCTTTTTATCTATCTGTGCATAATTCCTTTCCGCAGATGTAAGTGTCCTTGAATAGTAAGCGATAGGTGCTTCCCTACTGTCAGCCAACACATGGCTTAACACAGCCCCCACCCCATACGGAGACGCGTCCGCAGCCAATACCAGTTGTTTCGACTCGTCATAATGAGTAAGAACAGTGTCAGAGGTTAACAGTGACTTAATTGCTTTAAATACACGATCATGCTGAGGGACCCACTCCCACTTTGCTCCCTTGTTGAGGAGCCGATGTAATGGTTCGGAAATTGATCCTTTATGCGGAAGGAACGCATGATGAAAACACACACACAAAAAAGAGGTCTCTTAACAAACCCTCCGTGAGACCTTGAAATATGCCTGGGGCCACATTTACACCCAATTGTAAGCGATTAACCTTGAATGCACCCCTGTGCATGACAATGGGTTGCGCCAAGGCGGCCTGGGGGTCTACTGGTAGCTGTTGATAAGCCTGAGCCAGATCTAATTTTGCAAAGACTTTACCCTCCCCTAATGAAGCCAGCACATGACTAATTACGGGGACAGGGTAAGAGTGCTGCTGCAGAGCCTTGTTGATTATGCATTTGTAATCAGCACATATTCGGATAGACCTGTCAGGATTTACTGGTGTCACAATGGGGGTTTCCCATTTTGAGTGCGATATTGGCTCTAACACACCTTGAGCCACGAGCTTGTCCAGCTTGGACTCTATACGCGGCTTCAGGGAAATCGGAACCTTGCGATACTTAAGCCGTATAGGCGCTACGGAAGGATCTAGGTCAAAGGTTACAGGGGGTCCTCTATACAGTCCCAGGGTACCATCAAATACATCAGCAAATTCAACATACAGCGAATTCAATTTATTTGCATTGACCTGGTTAATTCCACTTATAGCAATTCCGAGGGCCTCAAACCAGTCCAACCCCAAAAGACTGGCTCGGTGCCCCTCGGCAACAAGGAGACTCAGAGACCCCTTGAGCCCCTTGAATTGTACCTCAAACATGGCTTCGCCAGCCACGGGAATGCACCTTCCCTGAAAATTGGATAGGTGGATTGCGCTTGGCTTCAAATGCCGACAGCTCCACCACGGGAACAAGGGTTGCAAGGTTTTCGATGAAATGATGGTTACCGACGATCCCGAGTCGACCCCCATCTCGCAAGGTACGCCATCTCGCAAGGTACGCCATTCAGCAAAACGGTGACGTGGATCGTCTTCTTTGCTCACGATCCGGTCCTCAGGATGGTCGAAGGGCAGGAACAGCAGTTGGTCAGATGGCAATCTGTAGACCTCGCGTTTTCCTTGCCTCGAACCCGGGGGCTTGCACGAGGAGACGATGGTGGTGTCTTCTTCCTCTTGGCCCTGCAGACTCTGGCCAAATGGCCTCGCTTGTCACAGGATCGGCAAATGATGTCCTTCGCCCAGCATCGATCCTGCTCGTGATCTCCGCCGCATCCGGCACAGGTTCGCCTCGGCGCAGTTTTCACTTGGGTCTGCTTGGGCGAAGGCATGTTTGAGTACGAGAATGGTTGACGTCATCACACTCACCATGGGACTCACTCGTTGATTCGTGGTGCACGGATTTGTTGGCCCCCTGTTGGATTGGAGTGTGGTTTTATGTACTTCTTGTGTTGCCTTATCAGCGGCCTCTGCAGCAATAGCCTCCAAGTAGGCCACGGCATAGGTGAGAGCTGTCTGTGCGAACAATCGTTGCTGCAGCTTCTCGTCCCTCATGCCACAGACAAGTCGGTCGAGGAGCGCTTCCTCGAGGTCGGTGAAGTCGCAAGGCTGACACGTATTCAGCGACTGTCTCATTCGCTGCCTGGGACCGCTTGTAGAACGTGTGCTGGCTAGCGATCTGGGAAGGTTGTGGTGCGAAATGACCCTTCAATTTCAACAAGATCAGCCAAGGACACAGTCTTGATTTCAGCCGGGGCGACCAGGGACCCAGCGATGTCGAAGACAGCCCTTCCACAGGAGCTGAGGAGCGTTGCCTTCTGCTGGTCCTCATCCTTGATCTAGTTAGCCTGGAGGTGGAACTCAAACCTCCAAGAGCTTACAGAGCTCTTCTTACAGGGGCTACTGTAAGCTCTTGGAGGATTGGCTACATTAGGGGTTTGTTGTCTAATATGCAAAGGAGTTCCTGCTACAAAAAGAGCCCTGATTAGAGCAATTTTTCTTTTTAAGTGTGAAAGGTTCCCAACACTGCCTTAACAAATGCTGGGAGATTTTGAGGGTGGTGGAGTTTGAAGAAGATATGATATAAATTTCAAGTGTTGCATTAGGCTGCCTCCCCTAGTCTTGGTGGTCTTTACCACATAGATTTGGGGGAATTCCTAGGGTGTCCCTATGGGGAGGCCATTTTGTTCTACCATTCCTCAGTTCCTTAGAGACAGGACATTGGGACCAAGAACAGTTAAATCCCCACTCTGGCAGGTAAGTGGGAGGCCTAGTGAAAATGCCAAACAAACTAATTTCAGTAATTAGTTCCCCATTACTTCTTTACTCCCCTTTGCCTAAAGCTTTAACAAACACTTGATCAGCAGAGTTAGCATGAGATAAAAGCCATGCTGTCCCATGGTTTGTGCCACAAACTCTGGTTACAGAAAATACAAACAAACACTGTGATATGCTGGCTAACACATTTAGTAAAACAGTTTACAATAAATATGTAAATGTTCTGTCACATTATAGAGAAGTACACCCTTGTAATATTACAAAGAGAAGCCCATCCTCATGATGTTACTACAGGCACCTGGATGTAAATTCATTTAATCCTGTCTGCCATCCCCCAGCAGGGAGGACATTCTCCTTAGAGTGACATCTGTGTTGCAAATTGGCTGCAAGAGGCAGAGCCACTTAAACTGTGGTTTCTGAATTTAGCCATCACAACAAACCATAATTTATACTTGCTATAGCTAATAGGGATGGGCACAGACCCGAACACCGAGCCAAAGTCCAATGCGGACTTTGTCCAGTTTAGGGCTGGGGCTGCTCTGGGGAAGGTGCCTTCCTTGGACACTGAGCTTTTTGGGAGGAATCAGGAACGTGTTTGGCCCGACCCTTTCCTGCCACTTCCATGTGGCATTAGGGCCCACCTCAGCATGTCCATATTACCCGGAAGTGATGCAAGCACATCACTGACATGCTTGCTTCACTTCCAGAAAACGTGAGCATGCTGGAGGGCAGGGCCCGACGCCACCCAGAAGTGGTGGCTGCATGTTGCTTCCAGGCAATGTGGGCACACTGGGGCAGGGCCTGACACCACCCAAATTGGTTCTGTTCAGGCAAGGTTTTGGGGTCGGGGGTTAAGTCCGGGGTTTGGTCCAGGGCCACCTGGATTGTGAGCCCCGGATCGAACCAGGATTTCCTGGTCTGTGCCCATCACTAAATAGCTAACAAACCAGCTATGAGTGGAAAATTTAGACATCACTGGGGTTTGAAAAAATATAGTTTATAAACCATGGTCTAACATGATGTCTGAATACAACCAGTGCTTATTTTTGTGTAGTGAAAAGCTTCACTTTTGGTTTTTGCAAATCGGGGTACTATTAAATGTATAGAAACAAACCAGACTATTTTCCCCCTCAGATATGTAAATGTAATGTAAATATAATGTAAATGTAAATAAAAAATATTGACAGTGCATATGAAAACCACTGGTACTAAACACACAGGAGTATGGTTGCCAACCTCCAGGTGTGGCCTGGACGTCTTCTGGCATTACAACTGATCTTCATACTACGGAGATCAGTTCCCCTGGAGAAAATGATCCTTTTGCAGGGTGGACTGTATGGCATTGTGCCCTGCTGAGGTCCCTCCTTTCCCCAAACCCCTCCCTTCTGAAGCTCTACCCCCAATCTCCAGGAAGTTCTCAACCCAGAGCTGGGAACTCTACACAGGAAGAATAAGTTGTATTATTAGCAGGACATACCTTGCATGAATAAATTGTGTCAGTAATAAGCTGCGGTGGCTCAAGTGGTTAAAACACTGAACTACAGGGACTTCCGGCCATGGCGGACGCGAATGGCGGCCAGCTCTCGGGACGCTCCCGGAGTCGGATCGCCCATACGCAGCCTGGGGGGGTCCCGCGTCAGCGGAGATCCTAAGGAGCCCTAGGGTAAGGGCTCCAAACTAGGGGGCGCTTAAAGGGGAAGCCTCTTGCCGGCCAGAATGTTGGGAATTGAGGCTTTCCCTCTGCCCCAAACGGCCCCGGCTGTGATGTGCCCCGAATGGGGACTAGCAACGCCAACGGAATAGCGGAGTGATGAAGCGCTAAAGCAAAGTCAGATGAATCCAAACTAGGGGGCGCTTAAAGGGGAAGCCTCTTGCCGGCCAGAATGTTGGGAATTGAGGCTTTCCCTCTGCCCCAAACGGCCCCGGCTGTGATGTGCCCCGAATGGGGACTAGCAACGCCAACGGAATAGCGGAGTGATGAAGCACTAAAGCAAAGTCAGATGAAATGAAAAAGAGCGACGAACTGTGAGTTGGGGATTGATTTAGAAGCGGATAAGCGAGCTCCCTTCCCCCGGGAGACTAAAAGAGAGGGGGGAGGATTCCCCCCCCACTCGGGAAAAGAGACTTTTTAAAAGTAAAGGGGGGGCGAAGCGAAGATCGGCAAAAGCGCATTACCTTTTGGGAGAGAGCTTAAAGCGGTGACGAGGGAGCCATCCCTGAGTGGCGTAACATGAGCTTTTAAAGTATAAACAAAAGCGAAATATGGCGGGGCTGAAAAAGCTGTTGGAGAAGCAGACAAAGAAGACAGGAGGGACTTCCTGTCCGAGCCCTTCCCCTGTTGGTACTGCTGTCAATCAACAAGAAGGGGGACTTTTGCGCCATCTACTGGAAGAACTGCAAAAAATCAACCAGAAGCTGGATAGTATGGAAAGTGCCTACAGTCTTCAACAGAAAAAAATGACAGAGACAGCTGACAAGGTAGATGATATTGCAAAGAAATGTTTGGCATCAACAGAAGAAATACAGAGTGTTAAGAAAAAGGTCAATAAAGTGGAAAAGCAACAAGAAAAACAGGAAAATAAATTGTTACTGCTCCAAATGGAAAAAGCGAATTTGACCCTTCGATTCCAAGGGTTGAAGGAGGAGGAAAAGGAGGACCTCAGAGACATTTTGGCGACAGCTTTAGCACCAGTGACTGGCAATGAAGGGGAAAAAATAAAAGAAGAGATGGATTTGTCTTATCGAGCCTATTCCAACTTTACAAAGAAAAATAAGTTGCCAGCGGAAGTGGTGGTGAAATTTACAAAGCAACGTCTCCGAGATCAGATTTTAAAAGCAGTCTCAGCAACACCCTTGAAAATTGGAGATCAAATGATCAGGATCTTGAAAGATGTTCCATTTGAAATCAGAAGGAAAAGAAAGGAATATAAAGGTCTGACCACTTTCTTACAGGTTACAGGTGGTTGGTGCCCGAGGGACTGGTCTTTAAATTTAAAGACAGAAGAGAAAAGATAGATTCTATCTTCAAGGCTCAAGACTTTTTGAAGAGGCACACCAGTACAGAAGAAGAAGCAGAACTTGCCAAGTGGATGTCAGGAGCCAGCGGAGATGACAGCAGCTCGGAGGGAGAGGTGAAGGAGGAGGAAGTCAAAGGAGCGACTGGCATAAAGTATAACTTGAGGGATAAAAAAGGGAAAGACCCCGAAGTTTAAAGACTATTTCGGACAATGCTTTAAAAGTAATACTAATCCCAAAAGGACATTACTAACATGTTGACCTGGTTTTGAACAAGAGAAAAGAGAATCGTCTAACAAAGGAAAATACTAATCCCAAAAGGACATTACTAACATGTTGACCTGGTTTTGAACAAGAGAAAAGAGAATCGTCTAACAACGGAAGAAGCTATTGACTTTAACTTTAATTTTAAAAGATTAACATACTAACATTTAACATCACTCAACACTTTTCTTTATCCCTCTATATACCCTTCCTAACTTTCTGAATTGTAAAAGCAAAACTTCTCTCCTTTTTAGGAGAGGGAAATTAAAAAAACAAACACTGAACTGCAGGCTGTGGAAGGTCAGTAGTTCAGCAGTTCGAGACCCGGGTGCCGCATGATGGAGTGAGCTCCCATCTCCTGCCAACCTAGCAGTTCGAAAAATCATGCCGGCCACATGACCACGGAAACGTCTTCGGACAGCGCTGGCTCTTCGGCTTTGAAACGGAGATGAGCACCGCAACCCTAGAGTCGGATTCGACTGGCTTTTGAGCAAGGGAACCTTTACCTTTACCTTTTAATACAGATGAACAAACACTGGCAGTGTGCCTTCGGGAAAAAAATTGTATTTTTCAGAGCCAGATATCAGAGAGCTGAAAAATATTGGTATTCCCAGTTATCCAGGTTCAAAATACTGGTTTGGTATTTGGATCCATTCCCCCCGCCCCCCCGGATTCTAATATTATTTGGCTCCATTATTCCCTATGGGGAAACTTTCTGGAGAGCTGGAGGGGCTTAGACTGAGCCGATTGAAATTGAATCCAATGAAGACGGAGGTCCTGTGCCTGAGTCAGAGCAGCTCAGGAGTAGGGATCCCACTACCGACCTTCGATGGGGCGCCTTTGGTCCAGCACCGAGGGTCAGGAGTTTGGGAGTGCTCCTGGATGCCTCCTTAACAATGGAGGCCGAGGTAGCAGCGACTGCCAAGTCAGCCTTTTAGCATCTGCGGCTGATTAGGCAGCTGGTTCCCTTCCTTGAATGCAATGACCTGGCAACAGTGATCCATGCTATGGTCACCTCGAGATTAGACTACTGCAATGCTCTCTACATGGGGCTGCCCTTGTCTCAAATCCGGAAGCTGCAGCTGGTGCAAAATGCAGCAGCCAGGCTGCTGATGGGGCTCTCTACACGAGATCACATCCAGCCTGTGCAGAAGGCATTGCACTGGCTGCCAACAGCATACTGGATTCATTTCAAGGTGCTGGTTTTGATCTTTAAAGCCCTATATGGTCGGGGGCCTTTCCTCATATGTGCCCCAGAGAGCACTGAAGTCAGGGACGCAAAATTGCATGACTCTCCCTGGCCCAAAAGACGCCAGACTAGCCATAACGAGGGCCAGGGCTTTTTCAGTGGCAGCTCCACACTGGTGGAATGAGCTCCCGGAGGACATCAGGGCCCTGCGGGACCTTTTACAGGTCCACAGGGCCTGTAACATGGAGCTCTTCCACCAGGCCTTCGATTAGGAGCTGCCACTGATGAATGTAGCATTGTAAGTTGAATATGCCACAGCCCTGTTATAATGTTGGATGGTCCTTTCTAACTGGATCATGTACAGGAAACTGCCGCCATCTGTTTGCACTGTTTGTATTAGCACTTTATGTAATTGTTTTATTATGAATTTTATAGTACTTATTGATCTTATTGTATTTTGACTTATGTAAGCTGCCTTGAGCCAGTTTGTACCGGCAAGGCGGGGTATAAATTGGAAGTAAATAAATAAAATGTTTGTATTTTTCATATGTGCATGTGTGAGAGAGACAGCGTATGTGCAACTGGAAGTCATGGTGACCTCTGGTGACTGATTGTGTGTGCATCTGGATATACACGCTACTGTAGGGCAACTCAGTCACTGAGGGGAACTGAAGATTTGGTGGGGAAAATCTGCCAGACAGTTGGAGAGATACAAGGGTCTGTCATATCATCCCACTGGGAAATAAGTTTTTCAGGGCCCATGGGCTTGCTTAACCCCCCACCCCCAAAAAACCCTCCCAAACCTATTTGACCAGAGGAAATAAATGTCTCAAATCACTTTTACCTTTCAATAATGATTGTTTTCAGTCTACATGTTGCTTGGCATTTCAGCTTTTCACCAGCAAAGAAGGCCACATGGGATATTTCTAGGGATTAAGTGCCTTCTGTGGTCACACTCCCTTGGCTGCCTGCCCTACTGGACAAGGTTGGAACCACCCATCCCTCCCACGGAGGCAAGGCAAGCACCCTTTTTCTGTCTAATGAGCGAAGCGGGCAGTTGTCTCCCATCTAAATCTCACTTGGTGTTTTAGCTTTCCACTAGAATTTAGGGCTGCCAAGCCCCCAGTGGGGGCAGGGAAAAACAAACAAACAAACAAATGGACATCAGCATGACATCACTTCCAAGGAAAACCTGGAAATAATGCAAGTCTTCTCTAGGAATCACCAGAAACTATGACTTTACCATAGAGTTCCTGGTGATTCCTGGAGAGGCATAATGTCACTTCTGGGTTTTCCCCAGAAGTGAGGTCACACCATCACCAACAGCACCCCCATGTCCCATTCCTCCTCTCCAACAGTCTCCCACTACTAGTATCCAGTCCAGCCCAGATGCTGCAGAGCTGGTGCTTGTTCATCTATGCCTTTGTCTTTCCAATGTCTCCCTATGTAGACTGTGAATATTAGGGATCAGAATCTTTGTATTCTTTCTGTCATAATATAGATTTGCTCTACCCAGTACAAAATCCTTAGGATAGGACAGGATATAAATCAGTAAGATAAAATGTAAGAGCTGAAGCACAAAGGGATATTTTAAAGCAAACCAACCATTACAATATCTTACAATAGTCGACAGAGGATTTTGCAATGGTATTCTGCTACTGATGAGTTATGTGTACAGGGTAGACCCATATTATGTGGGGGAATAAGACTATTTAAGAAAATCAGGCCTTCCCAGCTTGCATACCTGTCACAAATCAGGAGGGCCTCTTCCGCCTACTGGCAAATCTCTGCAATAAGTGAGGCAATAAGTACCACAGATAAAGATGAAACACAAAGCAGAGTCTACCGACAGTACAAACCTAAGCAGACAATGGGCTTGGAAGGGTATAACTCTCTTTAGGATTGCACTGGAAGCTAGGTTTGCCAGCTTCAAGATGGAGCTTGAAGTTCTCCCAGAATTACAACCCATCTCCAGACTACAAAGTTCAGTTCCTGTGGAGGAAATGGCGGTTCCAGAAAGCAGACTCTAGAGCACCACCAGAGTTGCCAACCTCCAGGTGGGGCCTGGAGATCTCCTGGAATTACACTGATATCCAGACAACAGAGAGCAGTTCCCTTGGAGGAAGTGGGTGCTTTGAAGGGCAGGGTTCCCTCCCCAAAACCTGCCCACACCAGGCTCCAACCCCAAATCTCCAGGAATTTCCCATGCCAGAGCTGGCACCCTTAGGCACTCTGCACTCCCCCCTCCCCAAATTCTGCCTCCTCCGGCGCTCCCCCTAAAGCTCCAGGAATTTCCCAGGATGGAGTAGGCAATCATGCTGGAAGCATGCCCAAAGATTAAAACAAGAACAAAGAAAATGTCAAACCAATGACATGGATTTGTTGGGGAGGGGGGATTTCAACAGTTCTTCAAGTATTGCTATACCGGTTCCACTTCTCAAGTTGAATGGAGTTTTTTTTATCTAGCACTAAACAGAAGGGGAAGAAATGGTCATTTGGTTGCCTCAAGTGTCAGAGAGACCTTTCAATATCTCTAGAACTTGCTTTGCAGTTCTTATTAGAAACTAGATACAGGGGAGGCTCCCAAATTCATCATACTGGAAGTCTGTTGGAGGCGTTGCTATTTACCCATAAGATTTAACCTCTACAAAGTTTTTTTTTGTGATTCTTTACAGCCCAGTAATTTCTGCAGGCTCTGCTAAGCCCCTTCCTTCGCCCCATTCTTATCTCTGGGACTCTCTGGAATTATTTACTTTGGCAGGGTCCTCGCAGGATAGGACGGGGTTGAATAAATGTTTTTTATGTTCTGAGCAAAACGTGCTTTACTATTTTCTGTCAGTTACAAACTACATTTTGGGGGTATAGAAGCACAGCAGAAAGACAAGGAAGTCTCTGAATTGCTAAATGCCTTTGCATTGAGCCCTGGGACATACACTGAATGATGCCAAAAAATTTCTTGTCATCACTATACAAGCTACATGTGCAAAAATAAGTAAAGTTCAAATTGAGGTCAGCTGTCTAAAGTTGCAGAATAACCAGCCTGGGGTCTAGGCACTGGACTTATCTCATATCACACTAATAAATGAATAGGCATATAGCAGCCACAGGGAATGTAACCATATATGGCGGGAGCTGGTCCATGGGGTCGCAAAGAGTCGGACTCGACTGTGCAACTGAACAAGAACAAGAATGAACAACATGTATAATTTAGTTTCATATATCTATCTATATATAGATATCTATGGGGTACAGGGAGAGAGAACATTAGCTATCTATATACTACGTTTTACCAGTTAGTAAAGAGAACCACACACACACACACAAGCAAATGTATACAAACATATGTACACACACACAAACGTATATAGTTCTCTTTACTAACAGGTAAAAGGTAGTATATAGACAGATAATTTTCTCTCTCCCCCTCTGGTTGCTCAGTGCAAAGTGAAAATGGTAGCACTAATGGGGCAGTGGGTCCTTTGCTGGAATTGGAACCCCCCCCCCGCTACCGTTGGGCTCTGAATTGCCATATTTATGGAAGAACTGGGATGCTAATCCAGTAAAAAGTATTGAAATGACTTTCCCTCTTCATATTTGGATCAATACGTTGCATGGAATGTGTGTCCTGTCACCTGGAAAGGGTTGCCAGGCAACCCACGGGAAGGTGGGTGGGGGGACGCAGTGTGGGGACATCATCACCAGTGTGATGATATCACTTCTGGGAAATACTTGGAAGTAATGGTAGTAGGTCTAGAGCTACCACTGTTACTTCTGGGTATTCCCTGGAAGTGATGTCATCATGCTGGTGATGCCAGTAAGTTTTTTATTTTATTTTTCAATTCTCCACCACCACTGCTCCAAATGGCAGGGAACAGGAACTCAGGGCAGGGGACACTCTGTCCTGATCAGGCGCTTGGCAGCCCAGTCTCTGAAGAAGTTAGGTAAAGCCCAAGTATTAAATAAGTACACGATGTGTGAACAGTGAAGTAACTCACATTAATATTTGACAGAAGAGAGTGAGATGTACATTCTAAGTGAGGGGCAGGCACAGCAAACCTCTTGCCTGTGGAGAGTCATAGAATCACAGAGTTGGAAGGGACCTCCAGGGTCATCTAGTCCAACCTCCTGCACAATGCAGGGAATTCAAAAATACCTCCCCCCCACATTCTCAGTGACCATGCCCAGAAGATGACCAAAAAACAAACAAACGGAAAACCAACCTTCAGGATCTCCAGCCAAACTGGCCTGAAGAAAAAATGCTTCCTGACCCCAAAGTGGCGATCAGCATTTCCCTGGGTGTGTAAGAAAGGGCCACAAGAACTAAGCACTGAGGCAACCTGAAATATACTGGGTTCAGACACGTAGAGTGATTAGTTCATGTTTTTTAAGTGGTTTCAGCTCCAAAACTAAGGCAAACTTGCAGGGTCAGAGCCCTGCTTATATTCATGAAACACACCACACCCAACAGATACCCCACATCCCACGATAGGCTACTTACAGAGTATTGTTTACCAACTGACTACTACTAAGATCCGGATCTATCTATTGGCTCATTCTAGGATCCAAGCCTTCTATTGTGATGCGCTCCAAGCTACGCTATTTCGCATGTTCTCTTGCGAGCCCTTTCGCAAGTACGGTTCCATCGCGATACATAACATAACCCTTCCTGCCCTCCCTCTCATGTTCTGCCTAATTTCACAGAATCAGCACTGCTGTCAGATGGCCATCTAGCTTCTGTTTGAAAACTTGAAACAGAGTGTTTGCTTTGTCTGGGGGATGGGTGGGTTATAGAAATCTAGAACCAGATTTGCCTGTGAGAGAAACACCTCAGTACATTAGACTTTATTTATGTCACTTTTCTCCAGGGACTGTTGTCCAACAAAATGCTAACAGGCAAACAGAATACAGTCGAATTGAGATAAAAATAACAAATACACCGAAGAATCTACTTTAAAAATGTTGGAGTGAGCAACTCAGCATGCCTGCATATGCCCCCCCCCCTGCTACATTACTCTAAATGTGTACAGGTGTTATCTCCTTGAATGGGATGCCTCTCCTTGTCTTAACCTGGGAGCTGCCCTCTGAACCTTCCTCTGTCACTTTGTCCTCTCACTCTCTTCACATGGCCTTCCGTGGAGACACATGTCTCTGCAGGTCTCTCCTGTAGAGCCAGTGCCCTCATACTCCCGCATGCATGATGCCGGACAAGCGGGCCATTTGTGACAGGGAAAGTACTCTTTAGATTAGGCTTCTCTTTCTCCTTTTGACTGCAACCTGAATGTGAACTGGATCTACTTGAATAAATGTAAGTTTACCTTTTTTGCAATATATTTCTTGGGAGTTTTATTTACTGCGCTCTGTATCATGCTTCTATGACCACTCTACTATATATTAACCAAATATCCCAATAAAAATATCCTATTCAGCCTGCTAAACAACATCAACAGAGTCACACTACAGCCTCAAGTCCTTCTGAAATAAGTCAGATTTGCACATTCTCTGAAAAAATGTTTCAGGGGGTAGCTGCATTGATCTGCAATCAAACATCTTTCATCTCTGAAAGAAGGTGCCTTCTGAACTTCCTCCAGTAAGCTTTTCCACAGAATTGGCCCAATGGCTGAGGACGTTTTCAGGAGGAAGAAACCCCTCTGTGAAAGGATACAGTGGGGGGGCCAAATCAGATTGGTTGATGGATTTTTAAAAATCTACTATGCTTGCATTTCACAAGGGCCACTATAATGTACTGGGTCCAGACGCGTAGTCGTGATTTCAGCTCATAATTTATTAGACACTCAACTCGACCGAGGCCAGCAGGACTGCAGCCCTGCTTAAATTCGTGATGCACACCACACCCAACACATACCCCGCTCCCTGTGAGAGGCTATTTACATAGTGTCCATACCCATAGGTCGGCCGCAGGATCCTGAGTAGCTGATAGCCTCGCTCTAGGATCCTCACCCACTATTGTTTTCAATCTTTAAGCTGCGCTTGTTCGCCCGGCCACATGCGTGGCCGAGCGCATGTGAAGTCCTTGTTGGTACACAACAGCCATAGTAGGGAAGTGCTACGTGCCGTTGCCGTATTTTTTATGTTTCAGCTTTTATGTGGGGCTGGTTTTGTCAATATTGTCTGACATCAAGTCAGACCTATGAACATGTGAACATCCACACAATAAAAAAAAATCCCTCAGCAATCAAGAATGTATGATTCTATACAAACATACTGCTGAAAATTATTACTGATGCCACTTTTGTGCCTGTGTAAGCCGCCCTGAGCCCGCGTGCGGGGAGGGCGGGGTATAAATGAAATAAAATAAATAAATAAAAATAAGAAGGTAAAGGAGGTAAAGAGCATGCTCAGAACTGCAAGGAATAATGGGGTGGCATCCAGGTGATGAAAGCGCCCTGCCAACGCTCCAGTGAAGGTGTGTATTTGGGCAATGGGAAAGGACCATGAAGACTGGAAGAGCCGGTCTCTTATGTGCACAAACAAGGATACAGATGGATTAAGGAAACATTAGTTTACACAAGGAAAATATCATGTCTGGTTAGGCTCTGAGAGGAAAGTGGCCACAGTAGTGCATAGGTTAATACAGGGAGATTGCCACCAATGGAGAGGAGGAAGAGGTGGTACTGAAGCATTTAATGGCAAAAATTCTTGTAGGACAAAAAATTAAGTGTAGCTGCACACCCTCAAGTGAGTTATAGCCCAAAGTCATCCACTAAAAGGGAAGCTGTCTGTTTCCTTATAAATTATGAGATGCAGGAAGAGCGTGAATAACTTTTCAAACTTCTCTTTAAGAAACTGTTTCTTTAGGCATGGGAGGGGGTAATTATATCTAATTTAGGAGGAGGCAATTACCTCTCTGCCTGTAACAGATTAAGCTAAGGCTCAGCATCGTTTCCCCTTAGGACCCGGACCTGGCATGCTTGTTGTTTTTGCCTGGAACGTCTCTCTGGCTCCCTAGCACTGGCATACTGTCATGTGGGAGCTAGAGGGAATGTTCTACTGTGCCCAGCCTTTCATTCCCATCTCCACCCCACAGATGTAGTTCCCCCCCACACACACACACACACTCACACACAAAAGGTACAAGTATCTGGGGAGTTACGATATCTAAAGATAGAGTGCTTTGTATGATATTCTCAAAGAAGCTGCTGTGGATGGATCATCATTGCTGGAAACACTCATCTATAACCATTGCCATGCTTTCAATTAACCCCCCCCCCCGGGTCTGTTTTTCTAACCTCTGCAAAACAAAATATGATATGGAAGTAAGATATTTTCAGTTCCTCTCACAGGATTTCCTCTTTTCTGAAGGAAAGTGAAAAAACAGTCCACATGTTGTTTTTTCCACACAAAGGTATCTTTGAAATGGATGAAAAGTGTGTGTGTGTGTGTGTGTGTGTATAAAGTACCACCAAGTCACAGCTCCGTAGGGTTGCCAGCCGCCAGGTGGGACCTGGGGATCCCCTGGAATGACAGCTCATCACCAAACTGCAGAGATCAGTTCCCCTGGAGAAAATGGATGCTTTGGAGGGTCAGCTCTAGGGCATTGTAACTCACGGAGGTTCCTGTTTTCCCCAGGCTCCATCCCCAAATCTCCAGGAGTTTCTCAACCTGGATCTGGCAACCTTACCCCCCCCATCCCCAGTCGGTGGCCAAAGGGGGACCTGGCAACCCTATGACAGCTGACTTACAACGACCCCAGCAAGGGGCTTTCAAGGCAAGTGAGCAGCAGGGGTTGTTTGCTGTTGCCTTCTTCAGCAGAGCCTTCCTGCTTAGCTGCTGAGATCTGATGACATTGGGCTATATCATGCTGCCTTCTCTCCTGGATGAAAAAAATCCTGTATGTAAAAAACACACCACTGATGTGCTATACAAGCTTGACCCAAGATCTTCTCTTTTACTATATGTGCCCACGACTGCTTGGTTCTCCCCATCTGTTTCTGAGGTTCTGGCTATGACCCCAGGTTAGCAGGTGCCTCAGATGCAGAGGGGGGAGGGGGTTAACTGCACCTTGTTCCTCCTCCTCTGTTCCTAAGTCTTTCCTCTGCAACCTGCAGAAGACCTGGAGCCCCTGTTGCCAGCCTCGGGGGGGGGGGCGCCCTGGAGAGCTCCTGGAATTGCAGTTCATCTCCAGATTACAGTTCCCCTGGAGGAAATGGCAACTCCCTGGGGCAGAGACCCTCTGGCTTCCCATCCTTACTAGGCTCCCTCCCCCATCCAAACTCTATCATCTCCAGGGAACCAGCTGGGAACCCTGAACCAACCTGGGGGGGGGGCAGCGGAGTCAGCTATTACCCTCTTTCGACCAATGACTCCTGATCGAAATACAATTAATAAGTAAAAGTGAATAGCTAGATAGTTTTTAGAATGATAAAACAAAGTTGTGGAATAAAATAATAAAATAGCCCACGACAGAGTTTACTATATATAAACTATATAGATTTCTATAAACTACTATAAAATAACATTATATCAAATAAATTATTTAATAAGGATTGAATCAGTGGCACAACGCAGGGGCTTACACTCACACAAAAAGGCTGGTCGCCTATTGACTCAGCAACTCTTTCAAAAGAAAATTTAAAAGAGGACCAACATTTGAAAAAAATGGGGAGGGACCGTGGCTCCGTGGTAGAGCACCTGCTTGGCATGCAGAAGGTCCCACAGGTTCAGTCTCTGGCATCTCCAGTGAGGGTCAGGTTGTAAGTGATGTGAACGAACTCAGCCTGAGACCCTGGAGAGCCGCTGCTAGTCTGAGTACACAATAGTGACTTCGATGGACCAAGGATCTGATTTAGTATACAGCAGCTTCATGTGTGTTCATAGGACTGCACCCAAATCTCCAGGAATTTTCTAAGCCAAAGTTGGCAACGCTATGGGCCAGGCTGAATCATGAAGAGACCCAACAGTCTTCCCTGACTTCCCATACCTGTTCCCTGTTTGCCTGATAGCCTGCTCAGTCTGAGCCAGCTGCTGCTGCTGCTGCGGCTACTGGCAGCTCCTTAAAGGGGCCGCTTGGTGATGTAGAGGAGCTACACATGGCCTGGCCTGGCCTGGCGATGCCAGCCCTCTTGCCACTGGGTCAGCCACAGGAATGGTTGGTAGCCCGAAGGTCATGGCCACCTGCTGCAGCCATGCCTTGGGCCCCATACAAGATATATCAGGACTATTTTAAGCCAGAATACTGAGAATGTATTTTTCCTAGTGGCATGCACATTTTGGGCTTGGTGTAGTGCTCTGTTTGGTGTAGCCAAGCTTGGTGTAATGGTTAAGAGTGATGGGCTCTAACTTGGAGAACTGGGTTTGATTCCCCACGCCTCCTCCACATGAGGCCAGCTGGGTGACCTTGTGTCAGTTACAGTTCTCTCAAAACTCTCTCAGCCCCACCTGCCTCACTGGGTGTTCGTTGTGGGGAGAGGAAGGGAGATGATTGTAAGCTGCTTTGAGACTCATTAAAAGGTAGAGAGAAGCGGGGTATAAAAATCCAACTCTTCTACCGTGATAAGATTTTTTAAAAAATTTGATAATGCTTATGTTAGCCTCCTAGAGTAGCAGGTGAAGATTCATTCGCTGTATGGCCCAACAGTGTTTTGAAGTTCAAGGCTGTGTAACTGAAAATGCTAAGAGGTAAAGCAGGTCTCTTCACAGCACGTATTTCCGAAGTCATTGTCCTACTGGGACAGCAGCCAATTTACGTGGAAAACTACCCATAAGCAATGTCTTCCCAGAGTCCCAGTTCTGAGGCCAGCAATTATTTTGCAGCTTGTAAATCATTAGATGATTTTCTGAGGGTGTTGGTTTTTGCAAACACTTGTAGAAAGTAGGAGGCTGATATGAAAAGAAAGATCACTGGCATTCCTACCTGTGCTAATTACATGGAAGTAAGTCTACTTTTTACAGACTGCATGAGTATTTGCTTTCTGAAATTCCTCAGGCTTTAAAGAAAATCACATTTGGACTCATGTAGCACATAAAGAATCGTTTGTCCAATTTTGCAATCTGCAGTGAGAGAGCCACACTAAAAATCCAGTTCAGGCATCATAGTCTGCGTGTACAGACCAGCCACAGCACTGTGGCGATGAATGTATATTTGGACATAGGAAATTGTCTTCTGCATAATCACATCACTCTAGCCTGGTTAGTATACTCTCGTAGTCTCCAAACTCTCACACAAAGGTATTTCCCAGCTCCACTACCCAATATCCTTTTAGCCGGAGCTTATGAGACTCAATGCAAAGCATATGTTCAGCTATGGTCCTTCCCTACCCAGCAGTGGGCCGATGGGACAATGCATGCAGAACTTTTGCCTCTTCTGGACCTCTTGACAGCAACCTTGCTCTGCATATGCAGTCAGTTTGGTGTAGTGGTTCGGAGCATGGACTCTAATCTGGGAGAGCCAGGTTTGATTCCCCACTCCTGCTGGTGTGACCTTGGGTCAGTTACATTTCCTTTCAGAGCTGTTCTCTCTAAGGGCAGTTCTCAAAAGAGCTCTCTCAGCCTCACCTTCCTCACAGGGTGTCTGTTGTGGGGAGGGGAAGGGAAAGGAAACCACTCTGAGACTCCTTCAGGTAGTGAAGGGCAGGGTATAGATCCAATCTCTCTCTTCTTCATCATTATCTAAGCTTCATTATAATAGATAAGTTCGTACATGTTCCAGTCCTACAAGGGAGGTTCACACACTCAAGTTGCCTCCCATATGTGATATAGCTGTACATCTGGATTGACAGCCACATGAAAGAGTTCATTTGAGTTTTGGCTTGATGTATATGGGGAGAGGTGTCCACCCTGTTGGCAATGAGCTGCCAGCCTTGAGCTTTATTGAGAAAGGCAGACTATTAAAAAGTAAATATATAAATAGCTGCCCATTACTACAGCTGGTCTGAAGCTGTATCCTGAATTATTTCCCTGAAACTCATCTAGGTGCTATGTTACTGCACATCAATGAAAGAGGAAAAAAAGAGGAAATGGTTTGTTTCATGCTGCGCTTTCTTTCTTTCTTTCTTTCTTTCTTTCTTTCTTTCTTTCTTTCTTTCTTTCTTTCTTTCTTTCTCTGAATTTGTGCGATTGCATCCATGCTCTTCTAGATCATACTAATATATCTGGTATTTTTTTTGATGAAACAGGATTGTACATTTGTCAGATTCCAGGGGTGTGAAAGAGTTTCTGCTAAAAGAAATTGGCAGATGGAATATATTAGGTGAATGGATGCAGTGGCACACATTTGCTGCTGAAGGAGGAGGACTGGGAAGATAATGACGTATCTGATAATGGAGGAAAGGAGGGACAACAGCCCAAGACTGGAAAAGTGTAAGAACTTTTCCCAAGCCAACAGCATGTAGCTCTTTGATAGACATACCTGTTATGTATATCTGCTTCAACATTTATTCAGTTTTTTTTTTTTAAATTGTAATTTCCCTCTGTGTTTTCCCCACCCCCTTTTGGAAAGAGCACTTAGAAGGGAGCTTCATGACTGACTCAAGGGCCAGCTCCTCAGGGCCGTGGACAGCCTTGCTCTGAGAAGGGGTGCAACTCTGAAAGTGATGCAAGTGTCGACTAATCAGTGCTGTGCAAATCCAGTTTGATCTGGGAAAGAAGATCGTGCATGTGACTGAAAAGTGGCAAGTGTGCTGCGTGTGGAAGGTCACTAAATGAGGCGGGAGGGAGTCTCCCTCCTTTTCAACCATTGCTGCTATAGCTGCAACAACAGCCAATAAATGGATAAGAGAACAGGAAAGAGCACCCCTCCCCTCCCGCTTACAATCTTAGTTGGAGAAGAAGGACCTCTCTGGTCACACTCATCCCCTGGGATTGGAGGTGAGCACGAGTTCACATTCTAAGCATAAAACTTACAAATGGTGGTGGTATCGTTATTTCCAACCATGATTGCAAACCAGGGGAATACATGTATCTAGTCTGGCTGAAATTCACACTAGAGTAGAAAACTCTCCTTCACCCATCCCTCGGGAGCTGCTGTTTTATACCCTGCCTAAGAGAATGCACCTAACCTGGGCAACGACACCTATAGAAACGACAAAGTTACCATGGACAAAGCGATGAAGGTCACTGTGTTAGTCTGGAAGAACTACAGATAACTTTGGATACAGGGAAAACAAGGATGATTTTATTGAGCAGAGTAATTAGAATAATCAGAGAATCATAATATGAAACTCACATTAATGATTCTGCCCTTGTTAAGAAACAAATGTTCTGAATGGTCACACACTGTGCAATGTGTATCAAACATGAAAGGGAAGGAAATGGCTAAAGAGGCAGAAAGAGAGTGAAGCCAGGGTGACATTTGCCTATGGTACAGGCCCTGGGCAAAGGTTCAGTTCCCGAGGCAGGGAGGCCCCGGTCACACAGGAGGATTTGCCCCACGGGAGGGACGAATTGGGGGCGCATCAAGCAGATGTGATCATACCGCAGCATCTGGGAAGTGGCGCACACCCATCCCTGATTCGTCCTTTCCAGGCAAAGACGTGGCTCAAAAAGGTAGTAGGAAAACAGCACTACCTACCGGTTGCCATGCAGCACATCGCCGATGTGCCCATCTTTCCCGCAGCATGCGAGGTCCTGCTGACCTGCGCATGCACACGCATGCGCAGCGGGCTCACCTCACTCTCCGGTCCGTGGCTTCCCCCCAGCATCTGATCATGCCGGGGAGGAACTGCGTGGCGGCTGGGGGGATCTGTCTGAACCCGCAGCCGTGCTTTTCTTTTGATGCGGCTCTAAAAAGCTGCACTTCAGCCGTGCCTTTCCCCCTAGTGTGATCGGGGCCAATGTCAAAGTATCCAAAAGGCAAATCCAAAGAGGAAAAACAAGGGGGTCCAAGCCTTGCTGCAGGTAGAAATACAAAGACCTGTGGCTATGTTATAGAACCACAAAGCCACACATAAGGGTGAAGACAGCCAGCACGTGGGAGCATCTGTTTTGGGAGAGATTCTGACCCCAGTTATAATGCAAAAGCCACCACCACCAACGGTGGCAATATCATCGGGATGCGGGATCGCCCTGGGAAGCTCAGCCATACATTGTGTGGCATTAACAACGTGGGATTGGCATGAATGAACGATCTACTGGACAGTGGTACCCCAACGGGGCTGACCTGAAGATGCTACCATAACCACTCAAGATCAACTTTTTGTTGCTGAAAACACTTTATTATTGTTATTATTGTTACTATTATGATTTTACTGTTTTATTGGGTTTTATGCATGGGCTCTTGCCCCTTGTAAGCCGCCCTGAGCCCGCTTGCGGGGAGGGTGGGGTAAAAATGCCTAAATAAATAAATAATAAATAAAAGATTTGAACTGTAAACAAGACTACTAGCCTTGGAGAAAGAAAACAGGGCCAGGTTAGTTAACTGGTATGAAAAGGGAGATCCCGGGTCATGGGAGTATTTCTAGGTAAGGAAAAACCAGGAAGTCACTGTGCAAGAATTGGAGGAGGGATTGATTACTGTGTTTGCACTGAAGTTTAGGTGTGACATTCAACAGTTTAAATTAGATTACTGGAGACTGAGAGAGTCTTAGTGGGGAACATCAATGTAAGTTTTTAATTAATGTATTTATTTTTAGGATTTGAGTGCTAATGCCACCCGATCGTTTATACTAGGCATACCCTTTTTTAATTACTGAGAGGTCTTGACTGATGGTAAAGGCTTTGTTTCTGTCTGATGCTGCTATTGTTTCCAGTGATTGTGATGAGATTATGCAGGAATATACCCAGTCCTGCCCTCTCTCTGCTGGTTTTCAGCCTCTCCTTAGAGATGGCCTGAAATTCATCTTCTGAACATCATGTGATAAGCCCAGTGAAGATTGCCAAGATGGAGGGGAGAGAGAAAAATGAGCCAAAGACTTCATATCAACATTATAGTTAATCAAAATGCTTCTGCAGATGTAATGCTAACTAAAATTAAATCTGTTAGATAATGTAAGGGAAGGACTCGTACAGTGATTCAGCAAGTGATTCAGCTTTATTGGAAGTAACGAGCAAGCACTAACTCAGTAAGAAACCAGAACAGAAAACAGTGGGAGCTTATGCTCCTTTTAAACATAACCGGGCTAATGTAGCCACGCCTATTTACAAATAACAACCAATGAGATTGCTAGGATAAAGACAAATGGGAGTCTTTCCCTCCTAGGGAATGGTATCGTTCTGATTGGTCGCTGTTACGAAGCGACCAATAGGAAGTTCGCTCAGAGGAGCCCTGGTCTGGCTCGAAGCTTAACATGGGAGTCCTATGAGGTGATTCATGTAATCATTTCAATACATTACAAAATCCCCAAATGAATGTAAGGGGGAACTCGCATATGAGGAGGGGACAGGGATGTAGTGAAATGTGCAGGCCTGTGGGCAGTTTAGGAAACCGGACAGCATTGTGTCTGCACTGGGCCCTACTTAATTTAAGATGACTGATGTGCTCATGGATAACAGAAATATAAAATGAGAGTTTAGTCCAGTGGAGGAAAAGTAGGTCACTGATATGATTTGACTATACAGAGCTGCAAAGTAAGGAATGAAAAAGAACTGCAAAATAAGGAATGAAAGTTTTTAGTTTTGTGCTAACATTCACAGAGCTAGAAATACAAGTATTTGCTCTTCCTACTTAATGTGAGTTATATTTACCTTAGTTTTTCCTCTGAAGTCTATTATAGACCAGTTAAACTTTAACATACTGCTTTTACCACAAGATTACAATCTCAGAGGCAATGCCCAGAGTAAAGAAGGAGTTTCCCCGTTTTGTGAATGGTTAGTGGGTAACCTTCACAAACTGCCAATATAAATGGCTTTTTCTGATAATAGTTACCTTTGATCATGGTGAAATAGTCTCCTTACACCTGTTTCACAAAACAATAGATTTGAAAGATTCAGGAATTAAATACTCAATAGGTTGTTATGCCCTCTTTCCTCTATGATGTGTGTGTGACAGAGCAGCCTGCAAATTAATGAATTGTTACTCTTTCAGACATTCTCAGAGGGCAGACGCATTGGTCTGCAGTAGAGCAGCTAGATATTAGTCCAGATTTTTTGGGTTATAAGTTTTCAAGAGTCTGACGAAGGGAGCTTTGACTCTCAAAACCTCATACCCCCCAAATCCTGTTGCTCTCTATGGTGCTACTAGACTCCAGTCTAGTTCAGATATGTAAATCTCCTTTAAATCAATTGTCCCACGTGTAACTAAGAGCCCACTTATATGAGGAAAAGGAACACCTGGGAGAAGAGGTGGCCAAGAGGGGTTTTTTTGGTGCAAGAGTTAGAAAATCCAGTAGCACATCTCAAGTGGTAGTCAATGTAATAATAAACGACTATACAATCAAATGCTAGAACTAGTGTGGCAATAAGGATTTCCACTTGTTAGCTTTTGTAGCTACTGAGCATACTCACAATATAGAATAGTCAGTAACATTAACTGAAGGCACTTGCCCCTTTGTTGCCCACAACTGATGTCAGATTTAACCATACTATGGAAAATGTGGGTGAAATAAGTGTTGAGGGAAAAGAGGATGTGTAATGTGCTATTTTATAGTCTAATTCAACCAAAACTTGAAGATAGGGAGAGTACAATATTGTTTCATACTGTGGTTATACCAGTCCTGCCTTTTAAGATTGTGGAAATGATCACACTTCAGTAACATAGATATTATATCTGTGTATTACAGGTAAACAGTTTAGTCTGGCTGGAACAAGCAGCCTCATATATGAACTGCCCCTTTGAGATGAACAAAACCAGAGAGTATGATGCTGATTCCCCGAAATGTTGGGAGTTAGATTTCCTCTATCCAAAGAGGAAGGAACCCTGACCTGGATGACCAACGTAGCCCAATTTTGTCTGATTTCAGAAGCTAAGCAGGGCTGTCCCTGGTTAGCATTGGGATAGGAGACCACCATGGAAGTCCAGGGTTGTGATGCAGAAGCAGGCAATGACAAACCACCTCTTTTAGTCTTTTATCTTGAAAATCATATGGGGTTGCCATAAGGCAACTTGATGGTACTTGCCACCACCAAAGAGGTAGGAAACTTGTATAAAAGCTACACTTCAATAAGTTACAGTTGTGATTTTTTTAGAAATTATTAAATAAATAAAGGCATTTTTGACAGCCTTTCCCTTATGCTTCAAGGTCCCGTTCACACGGCGAATTTGCCACGGGAGAGCCACGGATGCCGGGCGGATTATCCATGTGCGATCACCCCACCACATCTGGCAAGTGTATTGCCCCCGTGGCTTCCCGCCGAAAACCCGCAGTTAAAAAATACCTGCAAACAAGTACTAGCAACCGGTTTGCCATAGGCTGCTGACGGACTCGGTTGGTGTGATCGCGCCGGCGTGCAGCTATTCCCTCCAGCCGTCATCTTTGCTGTGGGCACCGACTGACGAAACCCCGCTGCACCGCTGTTGTGTCTGATTGCATAATCGTGGATCAAACTGCGACGGCACAAATAGCCACGCCTCCCCCCACATTATCCGGCCCGTGTGAGTGGGGCCCAAGATAAGTTTTGCAAAGGAAAAGGAGTTTAATCTTTGTAAACAGATACAGGAACAAAGATAATATCTGTAGTGTTGAATGACAACTTCTGGAATTTATGTCAAGTAAAGAACAGAAAGTTTTGTAATTACATTGCATCACAGAAGTAGGCAATCTGTCAATTATAGAAATCAGCACTACAAAGTGTGAGTCCAGTGGCACCTTGAAGACCAACAAAGTTTTATTCAAGGTATAAGCTTTTGTGTGCAAGCACACTTCTTGAGATACCTGAATCTGAAGAATCTGAAGAAGTGTGCTTGCACACAAAAGCTTATACCTTGAATAAAACTTTGCTGGTCTTCAAGGTGCCACTGGAATCAAACTTTGTTCTGCTCAGGGCTTTTTTTTGTAGAAAAAGCCCAGCAGGAACTCATTAGCATAATAGGCCACACCCTGACAGCACAGCTCATTAGCATATTAGGCCACAGCCCCCTGTTGCCAGAAGTGTGGTCATCCAGCCACACCCACCTTTTGCTTCTTATTCTGTTTATCTTGTTTGTTGTCAAAACCCAGGGCCTTTTTTTGGAGCAGGGACTCCTTTGCATGTTAGGCCACAGCCCCCTAATGTAGCCAATCCTAATGAGTTTCTGCTGTTGGGTGTGGCCTATTATGGTAATGAGTTCCTGCTGGGTGTGGCCAACTCAGGAGCCAGCCGGAACTCCATTCCTGTGCGTTCCTGCCCAAAAATAGCCCTGGTTCTGCTGCTTCAGACCAACGTGCCTACCCATCTGAAGAAATCAACACTGCCTGCATTCCCAGATGAAGTCAAAAAACATGGCTATATGTCATGTGGCTACATTTCCAAGACATATGGTGCCATGGCACTAGGATGTAAAGGAAGTTGCTATCCTGTTCAGACTTGAGCAGAATAGGGAATTTCAGCTGGTGCAGTTTGTCCTTCAATTGCCATGGTACAAGAGCACAAAAGCCCCATCTCCCATTCTATCTGGTCACCTCACTGAGAGACCTGCAATTGAAATATGTGTGTGTTTCTGTATGCTGGGGAGTTCTCAGAGTCCAAGGTGCATATTTATGCGAAGGATCTTGATGCAAGCAGGAACTACCCAAGAAAAAAAGAACACTTTTAAACACTGATTCCACTGGGTTTACAGAGTGCTTATGCTAACAAAGGTGAAATGCTACATGAAAGCAACGGTAATATTTCTTTTTCAGACAAGGGGAACTGAAACTTCTTTTTTTCAGAAACATAAGTTTCTTTCAATGACTGTATTTATCTTAAAAGCTTAGTTAGAGATTAATGACTGACTTTGGAAAGCCTGCTAGAGGGGCACTGTTTGGGGGAGCACTTACCCCTCCCTCCGAAGTTGCAATCACAATTATTCCCCAGAAGCGCCTTCAATGACATAGTGAAGTAACGACGTTAACAACTGCTTGTTATACTTTTTGGCAATTTAATCTTCAACGTATCCAGGAGTGGCCTTTGAATCTTGCACCTGCGCTACTCAAATCTCCCTCCCTGCCACAACCTGAATGGGCCGATTTGCATGTTGCAAAGGCCTTCTTGTCCCTCATGCTTTCAGGGCTAGAGGGCAGGTGGTGGCATCCGGGCCCTACATGGAACTAGTCTCTCACCAAGCACCACCTGGTGTCCATCAAATGGCTCATAGGAAGCCAGCATTCTTATGAGTCAGGGAGACAATTCACACATCACAGAGTCCATTTGCAGCCACGTACTATATTTGGCTCTGTCTCCTGTGGCAGCGGCAGCCATTTTGGGGTGACAGTCTCCCCTGGTGCTCACAGGCTCAAAAAGGCTAGGGACCCATGATTTACTCAGAAGTAATTTCCATCAGTGTTTAGCAAGAGTATCATGCTATTCTAAAAGAGATATTTTACTAGTTTTAGATCCTTTCGTTGTTAGGGATATTATGCTTCACGTGTAGATGGCGGATCTTCAGGTTAAGCTACTTTTTAATAATAATGGCTTTACCAACAGGGAAGAAACAGTTCTCAAGGCAACATGGGCTACATGCCTGTCAACGTTAGCACTGGGTGTAGTTCCTTCTCATGAACTGACATACCTGAGGGACCGCCTCTCCCTATATGGGCCCCGAAGAGCCTTGTGCTCTGCTGATTGAAACCTGCTGGTTGTCCCTGGCCCAAGTGACATCTAGCTAGCCTCAACCAGGGCCATGGCCTTTTCTGCCCTGGCTCCAGCCTGGTGGAACATGCTCCCGTCTAAGATCAGGGCCCTGTGGGACTTACTACCATTCCGCAGGGCCTGTAAAATGGAGCTGTTCTGCCAGGCCTTTGGCTGAGGTGGCGGGCGTCCATTAAAATCTCCCCCCCCCGCTGAAGTTTACCATCTCAACGTGGCCCAGATCAAGAAGATTCTAGAGACCAAATTATACCAGCTTGGAATCTATGTATATCAATAGTGTGACCTGTTTTTCAATCTATGCTATTTTAAACTGTTTTAATTGTTCTGTAAATTATATTGATATGTATGAAATGTTTATAATGTGTTTTAGATTTTGCACTGTGATCTGCCCTGAGCCCTGAGGGCAGAATATAAATTGAAACAAACAAATAAATAAAATAAATAAATGAAACAGAACAACTACAAAATACTAAGACAAATACCCTGAGATTTTGAAGTTACAGCTGAAGCTGAGTCTAAAGGGAAAAACAGAGAATGGAAGAATAGGGGGAGAGACAGAATCTAGTAAGTGAGCCAACAATTGTTGGCAGCTGTCTCCATGCCTCCATTTTTAAAGGAAAGAAGCAGAAAAGCAGGGATTTATTTTAGCTTCAAGCAACTCTTGCTGCAGCCTAATCCGTAATTGTTTAAGCCCCAGACCACAGACACAGGATTACCATAATTAACCATTGCTTTCCAGAGCTCCATCGCTATTTTCCTGTACTGGCAAAGTGCTCTTGAAACCACCTGAACTTTCCAGTACAGGATAATGCTGCTTTAAATAGTGGCTCTCAATCTCAAACTAGCCTTTAGCTATGGCGGCTGTGCCACAGAAAAACCAGTGCAGCTGATGATGTGGACGCTCACCATTTGTACTCCTGAAGGAAGACCCTAATTACTGGAGAGATATTTGTCCAAATTATTTGCATGGGGAAAGACAAAAATATGAAATTGTGGACCCCAGTTATTTGGGTGCGTATTACCAGTTATTCTCAAACGTTAGCAATCTGATTTAAAAATGTTTTTATGGGCCCACTAAGCCCTCCACTTCTCCTTTGCCTCCATCAGTCATGTGCTAGAAGTCTTCCATTCAAAGTACATGACAAACTTGTATGCCCCTTCCTTCATAAGAATGTCAGAAGAGTACTCTGGATTAGACCAGTGGCCCATCTACTCCAGCATCCTGTCTCGGACAGTGGCCAACCAGTTTCTCTGTAGCTCCGATAACAGGGTTCATAGGTTGAGGCCTTCCCTGATGTTGCCTCTGGCACTGCTGTTCAGAAGTGTAGTGCCTCTGAATGTGGAAGTTCCCTTTCGTCGCCATGGCATAAGAACATCAGAAGAGTGTCCTCTAAACAATACAGTGAGACTAGGTTTGCCAGTCTCCAGGTGGGACCTGGAGATATCCTGGAATTACAAGAGATCTCTAGATGACAGAGATCAGTTCCCCTGGAGAAAATGGCTGCTCTGGAGGGTGGACTGTTTGAAGGCAGTTTTGGAATGGATGCAAGCTAATAAACTGAAGCTTAATCCTGACAAGACAGAACTGATTTTGGAAAGCCTGGATAGGTTGCGCTCCCCTTGAAGGATGTGGGCACCCCTTCTGCCGGTGCAATCCTTCTGCCCTCAGCTGTGGCATCCCAACCATCTGTGTCTTCCCAAGCCTCAGAAACAGGAATGCAGGACAAGGGCTGCAGCATCTAGGTTTGTTTGGTTCCCTAGGTTTGTTTGGTTCCTTCAGTGGCCACTGTCTAGACAATCCACAGCGGAAGCAGCACGCTGTAAGGCGATTCCCCCGGGGGATGTCTGATCGTGCAAAGATGGATTAAAAAGATCAGGATCAAATTTGAGCCGGCATAATGGTGGGATTAGCTGTCCGTCTGAATGCACCCCCACAAGACCTGGCTCCGCCACCCCCCCCCCGTCTCATCAGGACCATTGCTCTGCCCCTTTGGCCTTTCCCTTCCCCCTGTTGGTTCTTCCCTCCCCCGATTCCTCTTTGAGCCTTAGCCTGGCCTGGCCAGGATGGATCCCCTCCCCTAATTCTTGACTAGGTGGCCCAGATTAGCAGCCTCCAGATAGCTCTGGCCTGCAACTGGGAATCCTCTAATGCTGCATAAGGAGGCTGCTCTCTTCTCAGTGCCGGCTGATAATGTCATCGACCAGCAACAGAAGGTTGTTGCAGACACTGGCTACTGCTGAGGCTGGCTCCTGATCGTGAAGAATGGCATGGGACCAAGCAGCGAAGTGAGGCCCCAGCGCAACCCCGTAGTCCCCAGGCTAGCTCAATCCCGTTAGATCTTGGAAGCTAAGCAAGGTCAGCCTTGGCTAGTATTCAGAAGGGTGACCTCCAAGGAACACTAGGGTCATGATGCTGAAGCAGACAATGGCAAACCACCTCTGAAACATCTCTTGCATTCAAAAAAAGCCTAGCTTGCCACCTAGTGGTGCATAACACTAAAGAGCTAGAACATTTGGATGCCAGACACTCTTAGGATCTCCTGGTTATTCTACACACAACGCCATATGATGATGATGATGATGATAATAATAATAATGCGGTCCCCATGGTGTTTCTGAGGCTAAGGGCAATAGCAGTGCCGAGTCCGCATGGCTGTCCCTGCTTTGTATGCTGGTGGCAGTGGTGGGCCCAGGGCAGCTTGTCCTATCAGTGATGGCAGGGCTGAGTTTGAGGCTGTGGCTCACAGTGATGCTGGCCCTCATTTTTGCTGAGGTGGCTCCCAGCAAGGTAAATCTGGTGGGCCCAGGGTTGTTATCATTAGGGTTACCAGTCCCCAGGTGGGAGTGGGGGATCCCCTGATTTCATGGGCTCCTGTTCGCCACCAGCCAGCTGGCCAGCAGGGGAAGCCTTGCCCCTAACAGCTACAACCGCACATGATGCCCCCCAGTGTGATGACATCATGCAGAAGTGACATCATCATGATGGGGGTGTCGCAGAGTGATGCTCTGTCTTTTGGGAAAACTCTATGGTTTGAGCCCAATTTTATCAGAGTTTGCCCAAAAACCAAAGTGTCGCCATACAATGTCCCCGATGTGATGACATCACTTCTGTGGTCATTGTGGTGCATGCCCTAGTTACATCTAAATGAGATTACTACTGTAACGTATCAAGCTCTGACCGCGTGCGCGGCTTGGTCACCATGCGGACATGTGAAGCGGCTGAGCTTCGCTCTCAGGAACAATGGGCCAAGCAGATCCTAGCCCGCACCAATCGGAGGGCTAGGCTCCAGGCTGAGAGCCTATGGAACTCTCGGCCACTGTAAATAACCTATAACTTGTGTGTGGGGGAGTGTTTTGGGTGTGGGTTGTTTGCCTTTATAAACCGGCCTGCGAGTGGAAATAAAGTATGAGAGCTGGAATCGCTAGTAAGTCTCAGTACCTTTCAACTACAATGCACTCTACATGGGGCTGACCTTGAAAAGTGTTTGAAATCTTCAGTTATTGCAGAATGCTGCAGCTGGGATGTTGATTGGAGTAGGCTGTAGGAACGATATCACTCCAGCCTTGACTCATCTACCCTGGCTCCCAATTTGTTTCCAAGCACAATTTAGGGAGCTGGTGTTGACCTTCAAAGCTCTATATGGTTTGGAAACAATGTTCCTGAAGGACTGCCTACTCCCCGATAGACTTGCCCAACCACTGTGGTAATCTTTGAAGGCCTTCTTTAGGTAAGGAGCATTGTGTACTTAGTAAAACCTTAAGAGTTTCTGGTGATTCCTAGGGGAACCCTTGTCACTTTGTGTATCAACTTCTAGTAAGTACACAAGGCTGCTTTCTTCTTAAATAACTGTTAAAAATTCTCCCATGATGCTGTGCCCCCCCACCCCCGACAGTCTCCTATGAATTCCTTTTCCTGGGCATTGCGCAAACTTGCCATCCAGCCCTTAAACCATTTTGCTCTGTGAAGTATTGTGAAGTACAATATTAGTAGAGGGTGACCCCAGTAATCAGGCGTGGAAAGAATCGCATCAGGTGTCCGCAGACCTGAGAGGAAGCACAGAGGAGACATTTGTGCTTCTCATCCTCCCCACAGGAGAGTGAGAGAGGCACGGGTTCTAAATGCAGGAAGAAAAGGTGTCTTGTGATAACTGAGCAGAGGAATTCCAAAATATCTGTGGGAGGTTTGCAGTGTACTTAAGTGCATGTACAGCGATAACCCCAAAAAAGAACTGCTTCAGAACGATTTGCAATTCTGACACATTAATGGAATCAGGTAGCTGATTATAGAGACATACACACATTTCCCAGGGGAGTCCCAAGTAACGATTAGAAAACCTCTCCATTACTCTGATTATGTTTCATAATTGTGTGTCAAGACAAAATCAATTTACGCTAATATAGACAGATTGCTTATAAAGCTGTGTTTTCCAAATTTCCATTAAAAAACCCACCCTACTTAAAACTGCCTCTGTGTATTGGTTACTGTTTCATACAAGGAATTATTTCTTTATATTGGCTTGACATGCGTGTTGGCCCATGCCATGGGCTTGGGCCCCCAAGCTGCTGCCAAGCTGAGCCACAGAGCTCTGCTCTCATTAAAAGTGATACAGGAGAAGAAGCTGCCAAGGTTTTGCCTGCCCCATTTCTCTATTAATCCACATGTTTCAGCTTGCCTCCGGCTCCAACATGCCACAACTGTGAACAGGAGTTTGGAAGAACGGGACAGTAAACTAGAGTTCTTCTATGCCAGACTCTACGTTGTCAAAAGTAATTTATGTTGGGGATTTTATGCGATTATACCAGTTTTACTTTATGCCAGAGCCAGGTAGCAAGATCAGAGAACCATAAATTGCTTCAAGCAACCCTCTCTCCTTTATCCCCCCACTATTCCAAACTATGAAACCTAATTTGTGGTGGAAAGTCTTCCCTAAACTATCATTTCTTTTCATGGGAATGGATCAGAGAGTTTTTATAAGGGGGCTATTTTACCGCTAGCAGTTGTGGTGTTTTTTGTGGTAGTTACTTAATCCTTTGCATTAGATAGCCTTTGGAGTGAGCTCCCATCTTTAGTTCCAGCTCCTGCCACCCTAGCAATTCGAAAGCAAGAAATTGCAAGTAGATAAATAGGTACCACTTCAGTGGGAAGGTTCCGTGCGCGTTGGTGTTTAGTCATGCCGGCCACATGACCACGGAAACGTCTTCGGACAGCGCTGGCCCTTCGGCTTTGAAACGGAGATGAGCACCACAACCCTAGAGTCAGATTCGACTGGCTTTCGAGCAAGGGAACCTTTACTTTATTAGTTAGCCTAGAAATCTTAATGACAGATCATTACCAAGTCCAAACTTTTAGAGAGCTCCTGAACCTTTAAGAAATGTGCCAAAGGGAGTATTCCCCTCTCCATGCTGAGGTCTTTTGCAATAAAAAAATGTCTGGTGCCTGGGAGGGGTCCGATGCAGTGCCCTTAGGCTCAAGAGGTGGTACCAACTGGATGTCTGGTTCAGAGACAGAACACAGCAACACCTTGTGGGTAGGTCTAGAGCAAAAAGCTCTGTCTGATCACTTGCAGCATATGGCTAAAAATAGCACTGGTGTGTGGTGTGTGTGTGGGAGGGAATAGCACTGCCCCTTGCTTTTATGGCTACTGGCCTCAGAGCAAAAACTTGGCTATGCTGATTTCCTTCTGGTCAGTTGGCAATCATCCAGGGCTGCTTCTGCAATGAGGCAGCCTGATACACTTTTAACTTCCCATGGCATTCCTTCCACTGCCAGCATCCCATTGTGAGCTAACTGGAGTTACCAACCTCCAGATGGAGTCTGGAGTCCTGGATTTATAACTGGCTTCCAGGCTACAGAGATGAGTTTCCCTGGGGAAAATGGCTATTTCACAGGGCAGAATCTAGGACATCACATCCTGATGGAGCTCTTTCCCCTCCCCAAACTCTGCCTCCCCATGTACTTTCCCCAAATCTCCAGGACTCTCACACCAAAGTTGGCAACCCAACAGCCAACCAGCTACTTGATGAACTGCCACTCTTGCTCAGGAGCTGGAAGGAGGATTACCACCTTTTGGCAGGCCTAGCCAGGGAAAGGAGTAGATAGAGTGGGGTCAAGCAGTGGAAACCATGTACTTGGGGCAGAGCTGAGGGGTAAAAGCTCAGAGCCAACAGAAAATATGCTATTCATCTTAGGTATACAGCTATTCCATGCATTTTATAAGTCAAGCAATAACTCATATCCCTTATATATAAAAGCCGAATGGTGCTGGCCCTTCTCTAGAACATTCCACACGCTCCGGAATTGGTTGGCGCCCTGGTGTGTCACTCAGAATCTGTCCCTATCCACTGGCTGCATGGCTTGAGTCTCGCCTCCAACATTCTAAACAGTTTGCTGTTCCTCTCCCCCCATAGCCAGTCAGAACACAGAGGTTATTTGCATATGCAGCCTCATTGGCCTTTGTCTCGGAACACATAGGTCATTTGCATATGCGACTTGATTGGCTTTTGCTTCTAACATTCTAAACAGTTTGCTCTTCTGAGGTAAAATGTGTCCAATCTCCAGGTGAGGGCTGGAGATCACTCAGAATTACAACTGCTTTCCAGATGGCAGAGATCAGTTCCCCTGGAGAAAATGGTGGGCTCTGTATCCTTATATGCTGCTGAGGTGGCCCCCGTATGACAGCCAATGTGACATAGCAGTTAGGGCTTCAGAGCACGGGAGAGGCTGCAGATGTGTGGGGGGTGGAAAGCTGAAGAGTGAGAGGGAAATAAATGTAGGTTGATGATTGGCTGGGAAGGAGATAGGGTTGCCAACTCCAGGTGGGAAATTCCTGGAGATGTGAGGGATGGAGCCTGAAGAGGGTGAGGTTTCAGGAGGCGTGGGACTTCAGACAGGTACAAAGCCATAGACTCCACCCTCCAAACCAACTATTCCCTTCTGGGAACCCATCGTTGTCAATCTCCAGGTGAGGACTGGAGATCACTCAAAATTACAACTGTTCTTTAGCTAACAGAGATCAGTTCCTCTGGAAAAAATGGTGGACTCAGTGTCATTATACCCTGCTGAGGTCGCCACAGCAAATTGACACGGAGTGTCCAAGGCCGGGGCACCCACCCAGAGCCTCTTTCTAGAGGCCGTTGTATTTATTTCCACAATGGGCCTTTTCCCTAATCTATATATATAAAAGAAAGTCCCCTCACCATAAAACCAACGTCCAGATCAAACCGCTGGACCTAGAGACACCAAATTCGGGGAGAGTGCTCCTACCATAGCATAGGTGCTCGTTAAGAAGGGATTTTTAGAAATTTGACCCCTAAGTGGGTCA
>NW_015163097.1:19150-41143 GCF_001447785.1 Gekko japonicus | reverse complement strand
AGGACTACCGACGCAAACGGCCGCTACTTCTGAGGGTCTGTTCCCCTCCCACCACCCCCACACTCCAGCAGAGGCCTCCGGCCGCAGGGCCCGTTTTCCCTCTCACCCCCTGTGACGAAATGGCTGCCAGGCCTTAAAACGGATACCAGCCTGGTAGTTCCTTATGTGTGTGGGGGGGTACTCCATAGGGAACAATGGAGCTGCCATACCTCCCTGCCTACACTTCCCAGCATCCCTTGGGGGGAAAGAGCGGGAAAAGAGGGACAGAGCCAAGGGGTGGGGCCAGGGAGAGAGTGACTGTTTGGCTCCTGAGGAAAAAAGTCAGTCTCAGCCTGGTCTTCAGCGTGCACGGCAGGCTTAAGGAAGAGCGCAGGTGGGACTCCTGTCACCAGAGACTCTGTGGGCAATCCAGGCCACTATTGACCATGGTGGAGAGCCCGGAGGGTGGCAGTGCTGGTGGCCAGTTCCGTGGAGAAGGGCTGGAGTTTCTCTCCACAACCGGAGAGGAAAACGCAAATCCTGGCCTGAGGCCGCACTCCACTACCGAAGTAGAGAGGGTGTGTGGTAGGGACAGAAGTCTTGCGTTTTTGATCCTGTTTGTTTTGTGTGCCCAGGTTGTGTTGAAGTGCCTGAGTTTATTTTCTATGCCCAAAAATGTATATAGTTCAATAAATCTTCCTTTGTTGAGTTTAAAAAGCCTGGTGTGCCTTAACCACCTAGACTCCCCCGCTCTACACGTTACCAGGGGCAAAGGGAGGCCAGGGGACTTAAACGGGCCTAAAACTGGTGGGTTTCCAACCCTCCAGGGGGCGCCCAAACATTGAGATAACCACTTCCCAAGGTGGGAAAGTTAGCCAGAGGGGTCTCACTGTCCCTCAAGGAAGGCAGTGACTTGGGGCCGAAGAGCGTGCTGGCAGCCGATTGGATACCGAAGAAGGAGGCAGACGGAGACGGAGCGTAGCCGAGCGGTGGACGGAGACGGCGCTGACGAAAGTGTTGATTGCCAATTGGAGGCCGAGTGGGAGACAGACGGAGATGAGGAGCGCCGGGAGCAAATCGGAGGCTGATCATTTGGTCGGAGGGCGGAGCAGCAACAGCCGAGGACGTTCGAGCACAGCTGGGGCTAATTAGAGAGAGCCGGAGAAAGCCGAGTGTGCATGAAAGGAGACGGAAAGCCCGAGGGAGAGATTGAAATTGACAAAGCGAACTGAAAAGACTCTATTTGAAATAAAAAACTGAAAAGACTCTATTTGAAATAAAAAATATAGGGTTAGAAAGAGCGGGGTGTGCACAATTAAGGAAAGTAAAGCTGGGAGTGAAAGAGGGCTTTCTTATAAACAAATGAGTGATAAATTCAAAGAATAAGAGACCCTTTGTTAAAATTATAAAGCTGGTGTAAATACTGAAAACAGGAAACTATAGCTGACCTGATCCCCAAACATTAAGGAAAGATAAAGACTAAATAAAAAATAAAAGAGGTTTATAACAGATAGAGAGCTAACAACACATATACAAACAAAGTGCTAACTTAAAAAAAAAAAAGCATAACGGCAAATGGCTACAGGGAGTAGCAGCAACACGGGCCCCAGAAGAGCATCAATAAAGTCACCTTGGCCCCGGTCACACGAGCAGGAAACCGCAGGGGGGAAGCGTGGCAGTGTGCCCCGGGGCAAACTAAGGCGCCGTTACCTGACCAGACCTCCCGTGGAGGTACCGTGGAGGTACCGTGGAGATCCCGTGGGAAGTGAGAGGTGTCGATCGCAGCACAATCCCGCGCGCAAAAACGAAGCGCGCGGTTCGGCAAACTGGATATATTTTTTTTCTGTACAGCACGACTGCGCATGCTCGGTAGGGTGCTTTTGCGCATCCACGAAGACATGGGGGAAAAAATGTTTTCGCGAGGACGGGAACATGGGCGGGCGCCGGATGCCTCCGGAAACGCGATCCGACGCCTGCCCTTGCCCCGCGGCTTCCGGATACTAGTACCTCCGAGGTACTAGTATTTTGCTGCGCGGTTTCAGCGGGAAGCCTCGTTTGAGCCCCGGGTGTGCTACGCTTCCCAGATGTGCTGGTGGGATCGCGTCCGGAAACTCCGCATGTCTTCCGTCTGACTAGGGTGGCTAATGTTCCGTGTGACTGCAGCCCTAGTCAGGCATCTATACAAAGCCTTCTGAAACCTAGTACAATGTCTACCACACAAATTAGCACAAAAGAGCTAATGACTTTAATGCAGGAATGTTTTTCCAATGAGATGAAAAAAATTGCAGATACAACCCTACCAACACTAATTAGGAAAGAGGTGGAGCCCATACAAACACAGATTCAAAGCCTAACACAACAAATTACAACCGAGACAGAAGAGATTAAAAAACAAATAAAAGAAAACAAGCAGGAGATACTAAAAATAGCGACAGAACATAGCAACATGGCAGAGAAAATGAAAGACTTTGAAACAGAGGTACAAGAAGTTAAAATGGAAATATTAGGAGTCCAAACAAAAACAGACCAAATTGAAGAAGCTCTACTGAATTTAGAAATGGAAAAAGCATCTTTATTGATACGATGTCAAAATGTCCCAGAAAGTATTAACGAGAATCTAAAGGAGGAAATAATTAAAAACATATCTGAACAGCTAGAAGTTGGCACTGAAGAAGAATTAGAGACAGAAATAGATCAGATTTATAGAAAAAATAGTTCCTATGCTAGGAAACACAAAGTCCCCAGAGAGGTATATTTGAAATTTGTAAGGAGAAATATGAGGGATAAAATTTTGCAAGACGCAAACCGAAAACAAGTAAATATTCAAAATGTGGAAATAAAATTCTTAAAGGAGGTCCCGTGGAGAATACGAGAGAAAAGACAAAAATATATGACGTTAACTAGGATATTAAGAGATAATGACATACAATATAGATGGTGGAACCCAGAAGGGGTTCTCTTTTCATATGAGGGAAGAAGGTATAAATTGGACTCCATATTCAAAGTGGAAGACTTTCTAGATAGGCATGGAGAAGACCTGGGATGGATCAGTGAAGAAGATAGCGAAAAAGAAGGAGAAGAAGAAGAAACACAACAGGAAGCAGAAGGAGGCGCAGAAAAACCAGAAAAACCAGAAAAACCTAAAAAGAAAAAAAGAAATAAGAAAACATACTATACACCGTCACATATAGTAACAAGATACCGAAATAGATACGAAAAACAGGACACAGGAAAAGGAAAGAAAAACTAAAGGAACATGGAAAAATCAAAAACCTTAAAAATCTTTTCAGTAAACATAAATGGCCTGAATAGTCAAACCAAAAGAAGAAAAGTCTATCATCAATTAAAAAAAGAAAACTGTGAGATAATATGTTTACAAGAAACACACATAAAAACAAATGATCAAAAATATTTACAAAATAAAAGATTGGGGGAACTTTTTGTAGCATCAGATATCATCAAAAAAAGAGGTGTAGCCATATATGCCAAAAATCATCTTAACCCAGAACTAGCATATAACTCAGAAGACGGGAGAGTAGTAGCGATCCAAATAACGAAACAACAGAAGAAAATATTAATTGTAAACATATACGCACCAAATCAAAAACAAGAACAATTTTTCCAAAACCTAAAAACTTTACTAATGAAATACTGTAATATAGAAATTTGTATAATAGGTGACTTCAACGCGGTGTGGGATGAGGAAAAAGATAGGAAATCAAGAAGGAAAACAGGAAATAACTTAACAAAATCCTTTTTGCAAATGGTTGAAGAACACAAACTAATAGATATTTGGAGAGTAAGGAATGCGGGGAAAAAAGATTACCCATATTACTCAGCAAGATATAACTCCTGGTCGAGAATAGACATGGCCTGGATATCAACAACTTTGGTTCCAGAAATAATCAATGCGGAAATACTCCCAAATATTTATGCAGACCATAGTCTCTTGATGATCACATTGAAAGATAAAAACAGAAGCGTGAGATGGAGAATGAATAAACACTTGCTAAAAGACAAGGAATTTGATAAAAAGATGCAAGAAGAAATCACAGAATTCTTCAAAATTAATCTACAGCCAGAAACAAAGATAGAAATAGTCTGGGATGCTTTCAAAGCTTTTTTGAGAGGATGTTTTATAAGTCAAGAGGCCTGGAAAAAGAAACAAAAAAAAAAACTGGGAAATCTGTGCCAACAAATAGGAAAAGAAGAAACAAAGTTAAAAAACAACATAAGAGGAATAGAGGAAATTAAAGCTAATCTTAGAGTTTTACATCATGAAATGAATCTATTACTGATGCAAGAAATCGCTAGAAATATCGAACTTTCCAAACACTATTATTTTGAACACGCAAACAAGCCAACACGATGGTTGGCATATAACATCAAAAAACAAGAAGAAAGAAGGATTATCAAAGCTTTACTGGACAAAGAAGGAGTAGAAAAACATAATGTATTAGAGATCAAACAGGTAGTAGAACAGTTTTACAATGGGCTGTATCACCAAGAGAAACAAGATAGAGCACAGATAAGAGATTACCTTGACAAACAAAGTGGTAAGAAATTCAATGAGGAACAGAAAAATATATTAAATGAACCTATTACTGTCTGCGAGATAATAGAGGCGTTAAAAAGACAGAAAAAAAAAAAGCACCAGGACCAGACGGAATACCGGTAGAAATATACCAGAAATATGAAGACCAATTGGTATTGATATTGAAAGATTTACTATAAAACATTAGTAAAACAGGTACAATACCAGAAACATGGTCCCAAGCAATTATAACAATCATACACAAACCAAACACGGAAGAAAATCAAATAAAGAACTACAGACCCATATCATTATTAAACACTGACTATAAGATCTTCGCCTCAATATTGGCTGCAAGACTGAAGAAAATATTAGTGCAAATAATACATAAAGATCAAGCAGGCTTCTTACCAAAAAGACAATTAAAAGATAATGTTAGAATGATGCTAAATGTTTTGGAATACTACGAGATGAACCCAGACAAAGAAGTGGCATTATTGTTTCTGGACGCGGAAAAAGCGTTCGATAATGTAAGCTGGGATTTCATGATTCAGAAACTGGAGACATGGAAAGCAGGAGAAAATTTTACCACAATGATAAAAGCAATTTATAAAACGCAAGTGGCAAAGATACTTGTTAATAAGGAATTAACAGAGAACATTCAAATCCAAAAAGGAACTAGACAGGGGTGTCCCCTATCTCCATTGTTGTTTATATTTACCTTAGAGACGTTAATAGATCAAGTAAGAAACAGCACTTCAATTAAAGGATTAAAAATTAAAGGCGAAGAATTTAAATTACAAGCCTACGCAGACGATCTAGCATTCATACTTGAGGATCCAAAGATATCAATACCGAACCTGATTCAGATGATACAAGAATATGGGACATTCGCTGGTTTGAAAATTAATTTTAATAAAACGAAAATAATGACAAAGAACTGCTCAACGAAACAAAAGAATGAAATACAAGATATATCAAAAATAGAAATAGCAAAAAAGATAAAATATTTAGGAATCTGGATAACAAATAGAAACATAACATTAAAAGAAGATAATTATATTAAATTGCTTAAGGACGTAAAAAATTATTGCATTTAAATGCCTTCTGAGCCCACTTCCACATAGTGCCGCTGCTGCAGTGCAACACCAGTGAGTTCAAGAGGCATTTAAATGCCTCCCAAGTCTACTTCTGGATCACACTGCTGCCTTTTATGCTTCTTCTTTGTTTTCTTAGCGCAAACTATCCCAATCTTGAGAAAAGATGACTTTTTAATGGAATTTGGAAAAATATGTGATAAATTTGTATGGATCAATAAAAAAGCAAGGATAAAAAGAAAGAACATGCAGGATAAAAAAGAAAGAGGCGGCTTCGGAATGTCGAACTGGAAATTATATTATAATGCGGCCGCTCTAATTTGGATAAGGGACTGGATAACATTAGAAAATAGTAGGCTACTGAAATTAGAAGGACACAATCTTCTAATGGGTTGGCATAATTATATATGGTATGAAGATGTCAAAATTATTAAGAACTTCCTACAACATACCATAAGAGGATCATTGATGAGAATATGGAAAGAAATTAAAACACGTCTATATTCGAAAACCCCAAAATGGGTGGCACCAATAGAAGCCTCTGCAATCTCAACAATAGTAGATAAAAATTATATGTTATCGTATGAAGAACTACTAGACTCAACCAATAATTTAAAAACGGAAGAGCAAATGTTGAAACAAAACATTAAATTTTCATGGTGGGAGAAGACACAACTAACCACCAGATATAACATGGATAAAAAGAGGGGCTTCTACAATGAAAGAAACGATCTAGATAAAATATGGTTGTAATCCAGCAACAAACTGATTCAAAAAATATATTGGTTGTTAATGGAAGATTACATACCAGATGGAGAGATTAAAAGAACGATGGCAACATGGGAGAAAGACCTACATAAAACAATTAACATTGATCAATGGAAGAAAATGTGGAACTCAATAACATTAATGAAAGCAATTCCATATAAAGAGAACATTTATAAAATGTTCTACAGATGGCATTGGACTCCCGAAAAATTAGCAAAATGTTACCCAAATATGAACAGGAATTGCTGGAAATGTAAAAGAAATGTAGGAACATATATGCATATGTGGTGGAACTGTGATATAATCCAAAAATATTGGAAGAAAGTCTATAGTTTGATAACTGAAATAATGGGAATTCAGGTATTATTTACACCAGAAACTGCTCTATTAAATATGTTACCAGATCACATAATAGGGCAACTAAATACTTTATAATTTACGTCTTTACTGCAGCAAGAATATTATTAGCCAGTAAATGGAAAACAGAGGAAATTCCTTCAAAAACCGAATTAATAGAAAAGATTTTATTGATAGCTGAAATGGACAGATTAAGTATGTTATTACAAGGTAAAAACAGAGAAGCCTTTAATAAAAGATGGAAACTGTTATATATTTGGTTAGAAAATGTATACAAGAAAGACTCCAATCTATGTTGAAATATACTATGTAAGAATGATATATACTGGAAAAATCACACAAATAAAATATTTTAAAAAAGGAAGGCGGTGACTTAATTCAGTGAGTGGTGGCAGCCGGAACGAAGAGGAATAGCCCCACCAGGCAGGGTGGGAAGGACAAAACGGGGCCTTGCAAGCCACAGGACGGCACCTCGGTTCCCCAGGCCTGAGGGTAGGTCCCCGTTTCGCCACACTGGAAATCAGTGTATCCATTTTAAGATGGGAAATGCTGAAGGTGAGAACCTTTAGTTCAAAAGATAATTCTTGGATCCTTAGCAGAGAACTCAAGAAAGTGAGCCATGGTGCATAATATCTACTGAATCTATTGCAGAAGTATTCAGAATGTGTGCGAACTAGCTGATCAGTCAAGGATGGGAGCCGAAGCATAGGACAAGTGTATCTATCTTTAGAACAGAGAACTCAGAAACCAGCTAGCTGCTTCCTCCCTCCTGAAGGCTTGCCTTGGCACTTGATGTCGACAAGTGAACACAAGGTGTGGTTGGCAGGGCAGACAGGCTGCTGGTGCAGCCTACTCAAAGCAAGATGCTCCCCCCCCAATAGGAGTCACTGTGTCAGGACAGCACCGTGATACCTGGGACTAGGAGTCCACAAGTTGACTCTCAGTTTGGTATCTGTTATTTTCTGTTAGCCAGATGGAAAGCCCAATTGTGTCTCAAAATCAATATGATTTACGAGAAGTTCAAATAGTGTAAAACACCTACGTTTTTTGGTTTAAAAGCCTCTGTTACAAAAAGCAAACAAATTAGGGTCAATCCATACCTTTGGGTTTTTGCTTGTTCCACAGACTGTACATGCTGTACGGTGTTTGAGCTCGACAGAAACGCTATGTGTTTGCTGTCAAAAGGGCTAGTATGATGTGTTGTTTAAATCCCTGTCCGAACAGAAATGAAGAAGACTGGAAATTTTTCTAATAACGAAGAGTTCTGTGGCACCCTATAGACTAACATATCTAAAGATCAGACTTCAAAGGATATCAACATGAGCTTGAAATAAGCTTTAGTCATTTTACATACATAGTTGATGATGTCACATACATAGCTGACGAATGTATCAAATGACCAATATGACCATATGCATTTTGGCCTCTAGGGCCTTCCTCAGTGGTCAATAATACTATGATAAAAACACAAACACACCCAGAAAAACAGGTTGCTTACCTGTAACTGATGATCTTCGAGTGGTCATCTGTGCATTCACGCCTCTGGGATATAGTGCGCCTGCGCCGACCTCAATTGGTTCCTCTTGAAAGCGAAAGGGATTTTCGTGCCCACTCCCCAGTCATGCGCTGGCCTCACTGCGCCTGACCAAGGGAGGGGCATGACAATCCTGCCAGTTCCTTCTAACTGCTGCCATCAGTCTCAGAGTAATAAAAAGGAGAGGACCGAAAGCAGAGGGGAAGAAGGGTGGGTGGTGTGAATGCACAGATGACCACTCGAAGATCATCAGTTACAGGTAAGCAACCTGTTTATCTTCTTTGTGGTCTCTGTGCATCACACCTCTGGGAGATTAGCAAGCAAAAAACAGGCCTACCTGGGGGAGGGAGCTGAAGGTCCTAGTCTTGCGCCACCTGTAACACTGCCCATCCCACCACGGAACGTTGATGAAGATGCACATCCAGGACATAATGCTTCACAAACGTTTGAGGGGTAGCCCAGGTTGCTGCTTGACAGATGTCAGTGAGCAATGAACCACTCAGGGCGTGGCTACTACCTGGGTAGAGTGTGCTTGGAGTGGGCCTGGAAGTGGCCGTTTGGCCAGTAAGTAGCACAGTTTGATGGTTCCCACAATCCACTTGGATAGATGCTGTGAAGAGAGCTTCTTCCCCTGCACAAGTGTGCTATAGGAGACAAACAAGGCTGGTGACTGACAGAATGACCTTGTTCTATCAAGTTGGAAGAGTATGGCTCTCTTGACATCTAAAGTATGAAGATGGCGTTCCTTGTCGCTTGTAGGGGACAGAAAAAATGTCGGAAGAGCAATGTCAGCTTGCAAATGGAACTCAGAAACAACCTTGGGCAGGAAAGAGACATCCGGGGCCAAGGTGACACCATCATGGTGAAAAACCAAGTACGGAGAATTGCAACGAAGTGCAGACAATTCGCTCACACATCTTGTTGAGGTAATGGCTACTAGGAAGGCAGTCTTCCATGAGAGAAGCTGCAGACTAGACATGGCCATGAGTTCAAACGGTTTGCCCATTAATTTGGACAGTACTAGAGGTAAGTCCCAGAAGGGAGTCGGCCCACAAGCTGGAGGAAAGAGGCGAGTGAGGCCCTTCAGAAACTGCTTCATTTGCGGGTGAGAAAAAACAGAATAGCTATCCACCGCAGGATGATTGACGGAGATAGCAGCTAGATAGACTTTTAAGGAGGAGCAACTAAGACCCACTTGTTGAGGTGGCGAGGGTTCCATCTGAGGATCGGGGCTTTCATCTCCTGATTGGGAGGAGGTGTCAGAAGAGACGGAATGTTCAGATGGTTTGGAAAAGGAAATAGGCAACATAGGTGTCGATGGGACTGGGTCCAATGGCCCTTTAAACTTGGGAACTATCGAAGGCGGTAGTTTGGAAGGTTTGACCATCGGTCTCGACAGCTGAGGCCACACAAACTCTGGCGTCGGTGGAGGATCTCGATACCAAGAGAGCCAGAAGGAGGTAGACTGATGGTCCCAATCCATGGGCTGGGGTGGGAACCACGGTATGCCACTCGAGAATGGATAGGTCCCATACATGTATGGCCATTGCTGCTGATCCCAGGGGGGTGGCAGTGGGTGGATCGGTGCCAATGGCCGTTCTCGATCATCGGATCAGAACGGTGAAGGACGGACAAAGGTGTTGGCTCCATGGTCGGAGTGTAGGCTTTCGACACTGGAAGACCGGGAGATTTGCGTCAAGTCCATATCATGCTCAGAGTCAGTGAGCTGGATAGGACGCAGCAAAGGCGACCATGGTACACCTTGTGGCTGCTCTCAGCTTGAAGAGTCAAGCAAAGCAGCTCCTGCAAGATTCAATTCTGTGGCCCTCCGAGGGGTCAGCGAAGTTTGCATAGGGGGAGTTTTCTTATGCTTTCTGTGCTTGACCGGTCCTTGCCCTCCCTGCATTTTTTGGAGGGAGTATGGGCTTTGGACTGAGATGTCTGGGCCGAGCGTTTCAGCATTGGGCGGTCAAAATCTGAGTTAGTATTGAAGACAACGCAGCCATCGATGCTGAGGTGGCAGTCGACATTGACGCATTCCCTGAAGTGTCCTGTGACGACATCGGTGAGAGCACTAACTCCAAAAGCATGACACGAAGTCTAGCAGCTCTGTTCTTTCTTGTCTGCTTTGAGAACTTCATGCAATGTGCACAAGAGTCCACTCGGTGCAATTCCCCAAGGCACAGAAGGCAAAGCAAGTGTCCGTCCGGGGGAGCGATTTTACTACCACACTTGAGGCACCGTTTAAAGAAACCCCACCTCTTGGCCATAGGCTGGGAGAGAGGGGGGGGAACATGTGGTCTACAAAAAAGAGACCAAACGATAGAGTACAAAAAGAAAAAAACAATGAATTTGTAGTAACAATGTCCTTCCACTTAATAAAAAACAAGAAAAAAGGCGAAGAAACTTTGAAGAAAAAGACGAATAGGCCTTAAAGCCAAAGTTTTTACCGACCAAAGTGGAGAAGATCCTACCAGCGTGGCAGTCAGAAGAGAACTGGCGGGATTGTCGTGCCCCTCGGTCATGCGCAGTGGGGCTGGCGTGTGACTGGGGAGCGGGCACGAAAATACCTTTCGTTTTCAAGAGGAACCAATCGAGGTCGGCGCAGGTGCACTATATCATAAGAACATAAGAGATGCCAATGTCCAACACTCTGTATCACACAGTGGCCAGAAATACCAGTGCCATCAGGAGGTCCACCAGTGGGGCCAGAGGTGTGATGCACAGAGACCACGAAGAAGATGCAAATATATATAAAAATTGAAGTCAGATGTTGCTTTCTCATATGCTGTGCGGTTGCTGAAAGTTTATGGAATAAGCCATGGATAACTTCTCATGGTAACTGCACATACACAATAAAATTTTCAATGATATCATAATCCAGTAAGAAATTTCCCAAGTCTCTGGATGTGTGTGACATCAACCAACCAAGAGTTACAATACGCTTAGCTTATAAGAAAACCCCATTAAACACAGTGCTGGACATTATTTCTGAGTAAATATGCATATGATCTGACTGAGGCTGTGGTCACACAGACATTTTGATTGGGTTTCACTGCTTTTCCCTCTCGAATTTAAAATTGCTGCTCAGACAGCCGAATCCATCTCCTGCACCAAAGTGGGCTCACTCGTGCGATCCTCCCAGTTCCCTAGCAAGATTTTCAACACTGGGAAAATCAAGTACTTTCCAGGTATTTGCGCTTTGAATCAGCAATTTTGTCGATCTGGACAGCCATCTCTCGCAATGACCGCCATTAGGGTCGTCTGACCGTCCTTCGAGTGATGAGGTCCCCCCCACTTCTGCCTTTGTGCGCATGAGCAATCCTGTGCTGAATAAATTCAATGTTTAAACATTCAAGCGCATGTATAGACTCCAGCGCTTGGTAGTATGTTGAGTACTGTTTTACTGGCTTTTGCTGTAATAAATTAGATTGATCGATAGTACGTTGCCGGTTCATTTTGTTCACTGTTGGGGGGGGGGCTGTAAAAACAAGAGAGTATGGTGAGTCCAGGGGGGGGGGATGATTCAGTCAAGTGCATATGTACATGTACAAAGCAATTAAAAAACCACACACAAGCCGTGCCGCCACTTGGGCGGCGCAGCTGTCTGGATGGTGCCCAGAGCCTCCTTGCGCGATGCAAGCGGTTGGGGGAGGGATGTGTGATCATCCCAACCTGAAAAAAATATTCCTGATCAAATCTATAGCAGGAACAAATCGGGATAAGCTTGCCGTGTGACCACAGCCTGAATCGCCTTGGTCATTTTATTTTGGGAAAGCTTTTTAGGAAAAACTAGTTCCAAATCTGATTTGGTTTTTAATAAAGAGCTATCTGTTCTTACCTGCCAGGTAGCACAAAAGGTCAAAATGAAGCGTTACTTATAATAGGACTGTATGCTCTCTGCTCTCCTCCTTGTCCTTCTGGCTAAGGAGATACTGGGGTGTGGAAAGGAAGCAGAATCTGCAGCTAAAGACAACTGCAATAGAGAGGCTGCATTGGTAGGCACAAAAAAAACCTGGGGTGAAAATGAAACTAAAAATCGGCGGGAGGTCTAGTGCTGTGAACGTCTTAAAGGCACAGTGTGGCACATTAATTTGCCCTTAAAAGGAAGAGTTAAATATCTCCAGTTCCATTATATGGAGGAATCCCTATCTGGCAACTAGCTAGGTGCAGAAAATCTTATTCATATCAGTGAAAAGCTGGCCAGTTAGCAATCCTAGCTGGAAGAGCTACTCCTCCTCATTTCTGATAAGATAACCCACCCAGTGAGTATCTGAGGAAGTGAGCTTTGATTCATGAAAGCTTATACCCTGGGAACTTTTGTTGGCCTTTAAGTTGCTACTGGACTCAAATGTTGTTCTCCTTACTTCATGGCTTTCCTATGTCATGGCTTTCCTAAGCTTCTTTAGAAACACACTAACTGGTCCCCAAACTCTAGTTAAGACTCCTCCTTCTCATGAGATTTCAGCTACCATTTTTGGTTAATCGGGCAACTCTCACTAAGAAATCACCTTGCAAGAATTCACAAAGTCCTGTAGGGCATGTGTGGCTTTCCAAACTATTTTAAACAGCAAACAGTAAAATAGTAAACAGGATTATCTCCTCTGGTTTAGGAAGACTTGGGTGGCAGCACGGAAGGCAAACTGTCTGGAACTGGTACCGCAATTCTCATTCCTCCAAGTAAAACTTTTAAAACTAGGACTACCTTATGTTGATTTCTCGAAGGTACAGGAACCCTTCCTATAATGCTGTTCAGTGTGGAGAATTATTCTGGTCTAAGCCAATTTGCTCTCCTGCGCCAAAGTAAGAAATATGCATTTGGGTGGTTCTGTTATTTCTTGGCTTCAGAAAAGAAGTAAATTTTTATTCCATCCTCCTGTTAAAAATCTACAGTACGACTCTATTATAATTTTGGAACTGCATAGGGTCCTTAAGTTTCAGGGTTAATACTAAGGTTTGGAGAGAATAATGGCTGCAAATTGAATCAAAGCCACTTGTCAGCACTGCTGAATGGGGGGAAAAAAGTTAACTTCATGTTCTTTGTGCAGAACAATAGCAGAAATCTCTGTTTTAAACTGTTCACATTTTTCCTTCATGTTATCCAGCCATTGGAAGGGCAAATATTAATAGACTTATTTTGTCTAAAGTCAGCCAGGCACTGGCAGCTACTGCTAAACTATTTCCCAGTTCATTAAAAGGTTGTAATAATACAGCACAGATCAAAAGGCCTCTTGGGAGAAATCTTTCGCTTCAGGATTCTGCCATCATTGTAATTTTAAAGTACAATGTGTCAGATGTCATTAAATTGTTGTGGAAAATATGAGGTGGGGGAAAGGAGGGATTGTCTTAAGATGTCAAGCACATTCCAGTTGTTCCAAAAAATCACTGGCATCCAGGGAGCCGCTATCAGGCTTTCACAGATAGATAGATGGCTTCAAGTGCTTTCACAAATACATGGATAGCTTTGGCCTGGGTCGAGCTGACCCAGGTTGTAGCCACACACAGTAGATGCCAGAGAGGCTGGTGTTTCATCCATTTAAAGATCATAATTGCCAAGCAAAGATGATGAAATTATGGCAAAGTGAAGCAATTTGTGCTGCAGGAGTGGGAAACAGTTGTAATGAAGTGTCTCTATCAATGCGCATCTAGAAAAGCTGCAATTCAAGAAGCCAAACTAAAACCCTTCTTTCTCCCCGAGTGGTTCTCCATACAAAACCCTTCTTGAATGTTCGTCTGTTTATTATGTGGAGGGAATTTTGGTCGGCATGGGGAAACGTTCAGTCCTGTGAGTCAGCATATGCCATCTGTAGTGATATACTCTGAACACGAATGTACTTCCTTGGGGAGAATGAGACCTTATGTCATGGAGAGCATTTTAAACTTTCTGCAGCAGTTTTAAAATAAAGGTAAAGGTTTCCCTTGCTCAAAAGCCAGTCGAACCCGACTCTAGGGGGCGGTGCTCATCTCCGTTTCCAAGCCAAAGAGCCAGTGGTGTCTGAAGACGTTTCTGTGGTCATGTGGCCAGCATGACTAAACGCCAAGGTGCATGGAACACTGTTACCTTCCCACCTAAGTGGTACCTATTTATCTACTTGCAATTTCTTGCTTTCAAACTGCTAGGTTGGCAGGAGCTGGGGCCAGAGAGGGGAGCTCACTCCATCACATGGCACTAGGGTCTCAAACTGCCGAGCTATCGACCTTCCAGTCTGCAACTCAGCGTCTTAACCTCTGAGCCACCGCAGCCCCTAGTTTTAATTTTTTTGTTGTTGTTCAGTCGCACTGTTGAGTCTAACTCTTTGCAACCCCATGGACCACATCATGCCAGGCCCTCCTGTCTTCCATTGTTCTTCGGAGTCTGCTTAATCCCATGTTCGTTGCATCGATAACACTGTCTAACCATCTCATCCTTTGCTATCCCCGTCTTCTTTGACCTTCAATCTTTCCCAGCATCAGGGTCTTCTCCAGTGAGTGTTCCCTTCTCATTTGGTGGACAAAGTATTTGAGCTTCAGCTTCATTATATGGCCTTCCAGGGAACAGTCAGGGTTGATTTCTTTTAGGATTGACTGACTGGATCTCCTTGCAGTCCAAGGGACTCTCAAGAGTCTTCTCCAGCACCATAATTCAAAAGCTTCTATTCTTTGGTGCTCGGCCTTCCTTATGGTCCAACTCTCACAGCCGTACGTTTCTACTGGGAATACCATTGCTTTTGACTATACGGACTTTTGTTAATCTCTCAGTGGATAATGCCATACCTCCTTGTTTTTCTAGGATGAGACTGTCCAGAGATGCAGTTTTTAATGATGCTGGCCTTTGTTTAGCTCAGATATGCCTTAGGTTCAATTTAACTATCCTGAATGGTTTACCTCCCCATGATTTTCCGGGAGAGTTCACATTTGCTTCACCTCGTGGATGTAGTGTAATAGACTATATGCTAGTTACACCAGCGCTGAGAGATAATGTTAGAGCGTTCTCAATACTGGATCGGGTTGAAAGCGATCACTTCCCCTTACTGTTAACTTTAGAATTTTCCCCATTACTCCATACAGGCACTCAGCTGGGTGTAGAGAGTCTTAGCGCATCATCCAGGCATTCAAGGATCGTATGGTCCAATAAGGCAGCACGAATGGTTGCTGATCTTCTTCATTCCTTAACCGTAGAAAAGTCTATTCCTTTATTAAATGATTTGGAAAAGACGGTAGACTGGCCTATGAGATATGATAAAGTAGTCAAGTGTGTTTCGGAGGCACTGAAATTGATGTCACAGCAACAACAACTAGCAAAGAAAACCTCTCTGCAGGGCTGGTTCGATAGTGAGTGCTACAGAATGAAGAGTCAACTGCGTGCTGTGTTTCATTCCTATAGGATTTCGGAATTAGTCTATCCTCCAGCTGAGTATTTTGAATTAAAAAAGGCTCTACATCAGCTTTATAAAAACAAACAGAAGGCCTTCTTGTTAAAATGCTGGGAACCCCTCCTACAAGCTACTATTAATAACGATACTAGGAAATTTTGGTTCCTAATTTCCAATACTATGGGAGAAAATTGCCCGCCTAGCTCCATAATAACTCCTGACTCTTGGGTTGAGTATTATGCAAAGATTTTTTATGAGACTGGGGAAAACACAATAGACGTGCCTGGCAACAGTTTAGATGAGTGTGCGGAGTGGCCCCCGGTACAGGCTGAGGAAGTCGAAACTTTAATTGCATCAATGAAAGTGGGGACAGCCCCTGGGCCTGATGTTATACCACCTGAGGCCATAAAAGTTTTCTCTCAGTGGTGGTCTCCCTTTCTGGCAGATTTATTCACTGCTATAGATAAGACCGGTCAAATACCAGATGACTGGAAAAATGCCATAATAGTACCGATCTTCAAAAAGGGAGATTGCCAGCTCCCAAGTAACTACAGACCAATAAGTCTTTTGTCCATCATTGGGAAGCTCTACGCCAAACATTTGGCCACAAAGCTTAAGTCTTGGATATTAGAGCAGCAAGTCCTTGGGATAGAGCAGATTGGGTTTTGTCAGGGCAAGTCAACTTTAGACCATTGCATTGTCCTTAACCACTTGGTTAATAAATACAAATCAGGGAAGGGTATGAAATTATATGCGGCTTTCCTGGATCTCAAGGGTGCCTTTGATTCGGTGCCCAGGGATATTATGTGGGAGAAATTAAGTGACATGGGGATAGACAAGCGACTACTGTTCTTGATTAAAAATCTGCATTCTGGAAACACCTGTCAGATTAGATATTCTAAGAAGGGGGACTTAACAGCTAAGATTCCCATTAACGTGGGAGTTAAGCAGGGCTGCATTCTTGCGCCAACCCTGTTTAACCTCTTCTTAAATGATTTAGACCCCTTTATGAGGAGTATTGATGGCCATTGCCCTAAACTGGGTGAGAGGCATCTCCCGTTACTTTTGTATGCGGACGATGCTGTCCTGCTCTCGCTCTCAGAAATGGGGATGAAAAGGATGCTTGCACAAGCTCTTGCTTATTGCAATAAGAACAAGTTGTCCCTGAACTTCGATAAATCCAAAATCATTGTGTTCGAGAAAAGTTGGAAGCCCATTAAGTGGATTATACAGGGGGAAAAAATCGAACAAGTCAAATGCCATAGATACCTGGGCATCTATTTCAATTATACTAACAGCTGGGCTACACATATTAAAGAAGCAGTTAAGTCATCAACTAACAACGCCCTTGCTATTGCCCGTTTCTTTTACACCAAAGGACATCAATATATTCCCACTGCTCTTAAAGTATTCAACCACAAAATACCCGCCAAACTGCTTTATGGTATCCCAATTTGGGTCTCGGCTTGTAATGAAGCTGTAGAACGTGTTCAATCTAAGTTCCTGAAGAAAATCTTGGGGCTACCAGCTTGCGTACCATATGCAGCTATGTGCCTGGAGACAACCCAAAGACGGTTAATTACGATGGCATGGACCATAACCTTCAAATTTTGGCTGCGCCTTCATTTTAGATGTGGCCCAAACAGTCTTGTGGTGCACATGTTAACTGAATCCCATCTATCGACTTGGTTGATTAATATAGAGAAAAAAATTTCTATAATCGGCTTTAGTTTTGATGACTTGGTACTTTTGTCTGAGCAGAAGGCTTTTGCCTTACTCAAACAAAGACTCCTTGATATAGAGGTGCAAGATCTGAGAAGACTGGCGCACAGACATTGCTCTCCCATGAGTATGGGACTTTCTTTTAGCCACATTTCCTCAGGATACCTGGCAAAACTGATTCAGCCCCATCTTCGTAGGGCTTTCATGCTAGCACGGTTCGACGTCCTTCCCTCAGCTGTTCTATCGGGAAGGTTCAAGAAAATTCCCTATAAAGATAGATTGTGCCCCTGTGGGATGGGGGAAATTGAATCCATTGGACATGTGCTATTGCACTGTAAATTACACTATGACATCCGTGTTGTTTATATTGAACCTGTGTTGCACCCCCTTTTGGGCCAATCTGATGAGCATAAAATTAGTTCTTTATTGTCTTCGCATAATATAGAAATTCTGGAACCTGTAGCAAATTTTTTTTATGAGGTAACTAGGAGGAGAGGCTCATCTTAAGGCAATTCGGAATGTGATTCCCCTCCAGCCTATCTTGAGGCTCTGCTGCATGTGTATTTGATATTTTATGCCAATAAAGGTATTGTATTTGTTTTGTTTGACTATACGGACTTTTGTTGGCAGGGTGATGTGTCTACTATTTATTACGCTATCTAGGTTTGCCATCGCTTTCCTCCCAAGAGGCAGGCGTCTTTTAATTTCATGGCTGCATCACCGTCTGCAGTGTATTTAAAATACAGAGATATAAAAAGACTAGAGGGACACATGGCTTGAACTAGGGTTGCCAGCCTCCATATGTGGGGCCCGGAGAGCTCCCAGAATTACAACTAATCCCCAGACTATGGAAATCAGTTCCCCTTGGAGAAAATGTCTGCTTTGGAGTGTGGACTCTATGGCAGTGATGGCGAACCTTTTAGAGACCGAGTGCCCAAACTGCAACCCAAAACCCACTTATTTATCGCAAAGTGCCAACACGGCAATTTAACCTGAATAATGAGGTTTTACTTTAGAAAAAACAACTCATACATTAACTTAAGATGATCCAAACAAAGTAAGGAAAGCAATCCCAAATGCTTTCATTTACTTAAAATTCTTTGGCAGAGAATTCGACACTTTAATGATGGTCTGGGCCTGGCTGGGGCGATGGCACGCGTGCCCACAGAGAGGGCTCTGAGTGCCACCTCTGGCACCCGTGCCATAGGTTCGCCACCACTGCTCTATGGCATTATACCCTCCTGAAGTCTATCCTCTTCCCAAAACCTGCCCTCCACAGGCTCCATCCCTCAAATCTCCATGAATTTCCCAACCCAGAGCTGGCAACCCTAGCTTGAACTTCGGGTAAAACCTGAAAGCTATAGTTGGCCATGATTTTATGAGTGCTGAGTAATACTGTTGTACCTTTTGGCATTTCTGTAGTGAAAGCTGTCGATGTTATGCTGCAGAAATTAGAGAGGAATTCCAGTATTGTTTTAGGCTAGGAATGCCAATAAGAACTGTAATGATGTGCCGCTTCAGTCTTTTTCTATTTCTGTTTTAAAAATGTGTTGTGTTTTAGTTCTGGTTTTCCAGAAAAAAGAAGCCGCTGAAGCTGAAGTTACCATCTCACGTGGCCCAGGTTAAGAAATTCGAGAGACCAATTGCACCAGCAATTTTTATATATTTATATGTTTGAAATTTTTATATGTTTTTGATATTGTGATTCGCCCTGAGCCCGCTTGTGGGAAGGGCGGAATATAAATAAATAAATAAATGAGCTCAAATCTCCTCCTCCTCGATTTCCCCTGCCCTCTTTTCCTGCTTCCTCTATTCAAGGGAGAAACAAACTATCCCTCAGTAGCCATTAGAGGGAGCACTGCGAATCTGTTTACTACATGGAAAAATGGGTATGGGTGCAGGATTGCCAAGCCCAGAGGTCATTTCGGGGTGGAACGTGGGGGAACACAGTTCCCCCGGGTGAGGTGCAGGGGGGTGGGGCACATGACGAAGCCCCGCCCCCTGCTTCCGGCTGCCCCGCTTCCAGCCCTCATTCAGCCAGGAAGAGGCAGGAGAAGAGGGAGGGTAAGTTGCTTCCTCCCTGCCTCTCCCCACCCCTGCCTGCCTGGGGCCAGGGAGGGCCTTGGCGGGGCTTCCTCGCACTCCCGCTGGCCTTGCAGGTCCACCGCCGGGCACCTGATGTCAGGGGGGGTGGTATATGCTAATGAGTTATGCTAATGAGTTCCCCTAGCTCTTTTTCTATGAAATGACCCCAGGCCAAGCCTCAAGCTTTGGCCCTGAAACTCAGGTTTTGGGACTGTTATTTCAGGGCGGCAAGTTGAAATCTCAAGGCTGTCAACTAGCCCTCACACTTGATGGCTCCTTCACAAGGTTTTTTTTTTTAAAAAAATGCCTGTTTGTATTAACTACTGCAAAGGTTAGCTGGATTACCCCTTCCTTGGTGCCATAGCCCTATTCCAAACTAGGCCTCCTGTGGCTGCCTTTTCAGGTTATACTACACATTGGAAGATCTAATAATGGATCCCCAGTGCAATATAAAGTTTAGACCTTATACCAAGGGCTCCCAACCTTTTTGAGCCTGAGGGCACTTTTGGAACTTGGACACATCATAGTGGGGGCCGTGGGCCGTGTGGGTGTGGGTCCAGTTCTACTAGTATGCAAATGGGGCTGAAAAAAAGAAATATGCTATAAGCACAGCAATCATTAACCAAAGACAGCAGTGTAAGCTCACTACAATGTCTTATAAACCATTATAACCATCCTCCTGACAAAGTGCTATCTGGAAAAAAGAGTTGTTGCCAGCTGGAAATCTCAGCCCCCCACCCCCCTGGACTGACCACTCACCCTCACCAGCATGGCCTCTCCTGGCCATCCGTCTTGAAATGGCCTCATAATACCTCCTGTTCTCTAGATGTGTGCTGGCCATTAATTCCTGGACATGTCCAGAACGGCCCACAATATCCAGGAGGAGGTCCACCTCGTCGTGTTGCCAAAAGGTTCCATGGCTCTGGGCAGCCATTTAGTATGTAGGATGTTATAACGTTGTTGTAAGTTAGCGAAAAGAAAGTTTAAAAGTAAGGGACCAATAGGGGCAACTCCATGAACTGCATGATTGCTAGGTCTTCACCCACAGTCCTTTCCCCCCAACCTGCAGAAACATGTGCTAAAATTCCACCCCTTTTCTTTGTCCCCGCGCCGTTTTCTTTTCTCCCTTTTGCTGCTTCATTGAATGAGGAAGACTATGATATTGCAAAAGCAACAATTTATTTCAGTTTTACAGTCTCTTTACAAACCAGGAAATGTGTTCTGATAAGCGGGAGTAGGGAGCTATAGAATTACTTGAAGGAGTCATTAAGGGGGATGAAGAGCAGGGCCTTGGTGGACGTGCTTCCGAATACTGAATGCTTAAAACCACACATATGTGGCTAACAGTGATGTGTGCATACCTGACTGAAACAGCTGCGGTGGAGGGGAGAGTACTTGCAACCAGTGTTCCCTCTAAGCTGAGTTAGTGTGAGCTAGCTCACAGTCTTTTAGCCTCTAACTTACAACACATTTTTGCCTTAGCTCAGGAGGGATGGCTCCAGAGCAAGCCAATTTATGCAGTAGCCGAATTGCTTGCTCACAACTTTAACACCGGTAGCTCACAAAGTAAAATTTTTGTTCACAAGACTCCACAGCTGGGCAGCACATTTCCCCATCGAAAACTGCCATGAAATGGCTTCTGGTGGCTTCCGGTCGTGCCAAGATGGCGAATTAGAGCACTCCCGCGATTGTCCGGGGGTGGTCGGCGGCTCCTTAGACAGTTTGGGCAGTTTATAGCCCAAAGCAACGCTCTCCAGAGAGGGGGGGTGTCCAGCAGGCAGCTGTGCCCAAGCGGGAGTAAGAGATCGGCCTGATCAAGTTTCTGAAGAAGCTTGTTTAGGCTTTGATCTCCTCCCACGAAGAGGGCGAATGCCGAGCATCACTAAAGGAGCCATTCCGAGTTGGTTTACCAACATAAATCCGTCATCAGCCAATTTCTTCAGCAAGGGGAAAAGTGAGTGAACTAAAAGAAGCAATGCAATCCCAGTATAGACGCGTGAGATAACAATTAAACGCCCCGCTTACCTGATTTTGACTCTAACACGATTTGAACTGAGCGGTTGAGCGGATAACGAGTAGACGAACCCAGAGACTAATTCCGGAAAAAAAACGATTTGATTTAAGGCTTTAAAAACGGAAAAAGCGCTATTGTTGAACATTCTTGCGGCTAGCTAGAGATAAGCGCGCAGCTGAAAAATGAAACTGACGAGAAGTATCGCGGGAAGAAGAGGGACGGTGTACCAATAAATTTCTTCCGACGGCAGACAACCAGTGAATATCACTCCTAGAGAGGATTGGAACAACCGGAAGAAGTCGGAGGAAGACAAGTGAGGGACCGGATGTAAGCGCAAGCGCACAGACGGGACCCGGAACAGTGAAATCGACCTACTCTTCCCGAAAAAACTACAGAGAAGTTGCGCCCAACATTTTGTGGAGGACCCGAAACTAAATTGCTTTTTTAAAGGTTTTAAAACTATCTGAGCCAAGCGAAAAGAAGGTGAGCAGCCTGTGCGCATGCAAGGTTTTGGACATTATAACTGAAATGATTTTTTAAAGTGAAAAAAG